>NC_090447.1:352138411-352499127 GCF_031143425.1 Pleurodeles waltl | reverse complement strand
AGCCCACCCGTGTGAAACCGCGCAGTATTCGCAAGCGAGAAGGGAAATCTCTGCACAAGATCCAGAGCCAGCGGCGTGGCTGGATTAACAAATGAGATGTATCCCTCCCCAAAGAACGGGTGCTTAATTTGAGCCGGTCTGTTTTTGGAGACCACTACTTATTTTAACGTATTTCCAGATAGCAAGAGAGAAAAAACACAAAGGGGAAAAAGAGGAAATAAAAGATGAGAAAACCTTCACAAAGGGAGTAAGGGGGAACCTGCACGAATCAGTTTAAGATGACAGGAGTGTCTGATAATGGATTAAAGAAGCAAGGGGTGTACTGAAGTCTGTGCGCCGACATTTAATAGCGCCGCCAAGGTTTCTGAGCACTCCTTTACATACTAAGCACTGCAGTGAAAGTAATAATAATCAAGGCAGATCCCCTGTCGAGTCTTCCTTGTTCCCAGTACTGAAGAGGATACAGTAAGTCAGTAAGCAGAAAAGTGATCTTCCCAAAAACACAAATGCAAAAAGAACAGATGATGGACACTGTCGACTGATTTGCATATAGTGACGTCCAAACTAGGAAGGCATGGTACACAAAAAAACAAAGGATTCAACCCAGACCTGTGACTGGTGTGTGTTTGGGGAGGAGGGAATGTCTGACAATGTTCAGCACTCCATCCATCATATGTTTGTGTTGCTGTAGGCGCCCTAAGTGGGAAGGGTATGTCCAGACATGGGTCCCGTGCTCACTGTGCACCTGGATTCAAGCTGGCCTGGCTGATGAGGGGTGATACCCTGAAACTGGTCCCAGGATGCTTGTATTAGGTCCAAGGAGGACCTGGCCCGCAGTTTGGGCTGGACTGTTCCCATGTGGAGCAGGGTCAAGACTGATTTACGTTTGACTGTGCCCAAACTGGGGTGCCATGGTGAGCAAAAAAACAATAGACTTAAACCAGGTCTGTGACTGGAGTGAATGTTTGACAATGTTCAGCATTCCATCCATCATCTGTATGCTCAGACATGGGTCACATGCTCATTAGCAGTTCGGGCTGGTCTAAATCCCATGGGGAGCAATTTCAAGGCTGATTTGCATATGGCTGACATCCCGGTGCATGGCACATGACATCGCACGTGGTATCACAGCAAGGGACATCAGAAGAATTGGTATCACAAGCCATGAATTTACAGTTTGTGGCATCCCAAGAAGTTACATCAGATCTTAAGACCTCACACATGTTTAGTGGGTCTATCATGAGTACGTTTGAGTGCATTACGAGTACACGCACAAACACTCCTGAATTAGGCAGAAGACTCATGCTTTTGTAAGGTACAGATAAAACAATGTTGTCTTTTGTCAGCATACAGCTTCCTTTACTCATGGATTGAACAAACTAACTCTGCTGCCAGCCTACCCCACCAGGCGTAATATTCCATATGCAGCACATTTCCATGTACATGTGATTGCTTCAGCTGCCTGCGCTCTCCAGAGGTAAGACCGCCCTCCTATGCAAAGTATGCTTACTCACCTCTACCCACCACTTAATGCATCTGCAGTGGGAATCTGCACTCATTTTGGGAAATTGAGGGTCCTTTTTCACCAACATACCTTGACCCAAAGCAAGCTTGAAATACAAAAATGGGTGAAAGGAGAAAGAAAGATAGGCAGGAGCTGAAGGCAGAAAATAGCATGAAAAAGGAACCAGCAAAAGTAAACAAATCTAGAGTAATGAAAGAAAACCCTGGCATGCAGTAATAGGACCCTAAGAAAAAGTTTGGGTTTCTGCATTTATGTTTTTGCAAATTACACACTGCCTCACCCCCAATGTCACATCCACATGAAGCAGCAGACATCTCTCATACTTTTATTGTTGCCATAACTATATATATAAACCACCCTCACATTCACCAGAGGTACCTGACAGTTCACCCCGAAATCAGAACACCCAGAATAGCCACTCAAAGATTGGACCAAAAATTTCACAGTAAAGAGGTATCATCTGCACATCAGGTGTAAGCCACCAAGTATCCAAAGATGAGAAGGAAATAGTGACAAAGGTAACTTTGTATAGATAAACTACCCAAGTGGGCAAATGTAGTAACAGCGAGAGACACCACAATCTATGGCCAGTAATCAGAATCTATACTAGACTAGGCTCGCTAATAAGAACTTGGCATATCTTAGACATGGTACACTCATAAAATGGTGCACTCGAGATGGCCTTCTTGACCTACTTGTTTACAGTAATTCTGACATGTAGGTGCGTCTAGTCATTGTACACCCATCCTGCAGGAGCCAGCCCTAAGTAAGACCCCATGATCTTTCATTTCACACATAGTGTAACTCTGAATTACATCAATTTATCAGATCTAAGATAATCATAAAAAACTACCCTGAATAATACAGTACATTGCAAACTTTGCAGCATCGCTGCAGTAGGTAGGAGTGAGAAGGGCAAAAAAAAGCAATAGCATCCATGCCCCATCAGCGCAACAGCTTAGCAAAATTTAACACAGCCATATCCAGCGCTCTTGAATTTCCAGGGTTACAAAAAAGCTACTTTTCTTCCTTTCAAGGAAAGAAGCTCTTCAACATTTTGTGAATGGAACTGGTAAATAAAGCACATAGTTTAAAATCTTTGGAAATATTTTTTTTGTTGTGGTGTGACGAATTTAGATATTTCTGGAGGTGCAAGCAGGATTATGAAAGGCGGTTCTTGTTTGATGTGAAAAATGCAGTTGCAGGATCTGCCTGCCACCTACGCTCTAACTCCTGTGGCAAGAATTAAAGACAAAGCATTAACCTTTGAAGCAAAACAGGAAACATAAAGAGATAGCTTTCTAATGGATGAAATGAACAATGTGAAAGCAGAAAACCTGTGATTGATCCCAGCTTCCCACCATGAACAAATTGTGTGATCCTAGGCAAATCGCTCTCTTGTGTTTGATTTAATATGCTGTACTGTTGCACTATGTATAATAAGAAGCTAGGCCACATATAGGATACACTTGACACTTGACTTTTCTGTGGCCAGCCACACTCTAACCTCATATACTAAGAATTTAAGACAAGACATTAACCTTTGATGTGAAAGCGGAAATAAAGAGATGCCCATTTAGTAACTCAATTCTTTTTATATATGTTTCAAACCCAATAACTTTGTAGTCAGGTAAGTAGACATTTAAGAATAAAGGGCCTGATTACAACTTTGGAGGAGGTGTTAATCTGTCCCAAATGTGACGGATATACCACCAGCCGTATTACGAGTTCCATAGGATATAATGGACTCGTAATACGGCTGGTGGTAGTTCCGTCACTTTACCGTCACTTTTGGGACGGATTAACACCTCCTCCAAAGTTGTAATCAGGCCCAAAGACTTTGCAGCTTCAGAAGTAGACACTTAGGGGGTCATTCTGACTCCCGCCGGCCACGGTAACCGTGGTGCCGGCGGGAGCCGCCAGAAGACCGCCGCGGTTATTCTGTGTTTCCCGCTGGGCTGGCGGGCGACCGCCAGAAGGCCGCCCGCCAGCCCAGCGGGAAACCCCTTCCCACGAGGAAGCCGGCTCCGAATGGAGCCGGCGGAGTGGGAAGGGTGCGACGGGTACAGTAGCACCCGTCGCGATTTTCAGTGTCTGCATGGCAGACACTGAAAATCTTTTAGGGGCCCTCTTACGGGGGCCCCTGCAGTGCCCATGCCATTAGAATGGGCACTGCAGGGGCCCCCAGGGGCCCCACGACACCCCTCACCGCCATCCTGTTCCTGGCGGTCACAACCGCCAGGAACAGGATGGCGGTGAGGGGGTCGGAATCCCCATGGCGGCGCAGCAAGCTGCGCCGCCATGGAGGGTTCCTCAGGGCAGCGGAAAACCGGCGGGAGACCGCCGGTTTTCCGTTTCTGACCGCGGCGGGACCGCCGCGGTCAGAATGCCCTTGGGAGCACCGCCAGCCTGTTGGCGGTGCTCCCACGGTCGTTGACCCTGGCGGTCAATGACCGCCAGGGTCAGAATGACCCCCTTAGTGCAATTTTCAGAGGTCTCTCAATGTTATCCTATGGAAGAAAACAATGTTCAACAAACACAGAGTTAACAACAACTTACAAAGTCAATCTCAAGGAGTTATGGTAAGTGGTGGGCACTGATCAGAACCACACCAACAGTTCGCACCGGGCGACTCTGGAGCAGCGAGTGTAGAGGTGCAGTGAGGCATCAGGTGCCCAATATTTTCCTATGGGAGCTTGGTCCTCATGAAGACAGGCTGCAGGCTCTGGCTAGAAGCCATTCAGGGACAACAAGCAGGTAGGTAGTAGATTTGGGGTGCTTGAGGATGTAGGTGCACCTTTGGTATTCTTCTCCTGGGCCCAGGGGCACAGGTTACTGGGGTGTCCTTAGGCATCAGGTTTTCACATTCGGAGTACTCATGGTCAGGGGGTCCTGTATGTTCCGGTTGCAGGCGTCGTGGGGGAGTTTCTTTACAAAGCCACACTAAAACTATCCTATGAGGCTATTTCTTCTTTGCATGCGTGCTGCAGCACACATGTAAAGAGGAAATAATAAGAAGAAATAAAGATATTTCTCCTTGTTACATCAGCCTCAGGTAGACTTACCAGTTTGGTGCAAACCTATGTTACAAACCTTCGTAAATATGGGTTTGCATCAAATACATGGATGGTGCCCTAACACCATCCATGTAATGCCTACATGACGCAAGGTAACACTGTGCAGGGAAATGTGTGTTTTTGTATACAAAACCACACAAACAGGATTTGTCTAGCACTGTAGATCGAACAATAGATTTCGCGTCAGGGTTGTGCCAGAAAAGTGACACAACCACAATGCAAAATCTGGGCCTCAACTTATACATTTTTTAAAAACTCTGCCACACAGAAATTGCCAACAAGGAGAAATGTGACAGTAAATCTGTTCTGCTTAATTGGTTGCAAAGTCTGAATTTTTTTAATTCTTATGGGGTTAAGCCACCTGCTGCACACATCTTTGTGTTCCCAGTAAATCTGAGGAAATAGTAATAATGGTAAAATAACTCTGGTGATGAAAACATTTGCTAGAAAGATCTGTGTTTTGTCTAGTCCCAGTTTTGACCCAAAGTAGCAAACAGGAACAATGAGTCTTCTGCAAACCATTTCATGTAACATGCAGATAACAATTTATTTTATTTTATGTAGATAGGTAAGTAGGTTACTGCTTTTAACACAGAGATCCTTTCGTTACTTACAGTTGCAATGTAATCCCTCTAATATAACACAGAGAGCTATGAATGATGATATGTGACTCCTACACCTTGTAACCCTCACAGTCGTATCCTGTACATTGATTTACAAACTTTTATGATTTATTGTTAGTATAATGTGTACATGTGATGTAAAGCGCTCTGACACCCTGCATTGGTATGAAAAGCACTATAAAAGAAATAAAAAATCCTGGTATTTAAACGAATACTTGGAAAGAGTAACACATCTGACATTCTTACAGTGCATGCATAACTATTATATATGCAGTGTGAACAAAGTCAGAATTGTGCCTCGCTTAAGTATCTGTGAAATGCTAACAAGCTGTGTGCTTTTGTTTCCCTTCCACTGCCTTTCCATATAGGTGTGAGGGTACAGACACCAGCCTGGATGCTCGAACAAAAGGAGGCCAAGGCTTAGGTTTGGCCTTGGTTATGGCCCAGCACAAGTCGGAAATAAGAAAGACCCCTCCCCTCCTGCATGTTGCTGCTTGGAATGAAGGCGGACAATGAGCAGGCACTGCTGAATGTGTCCCAGTGTTTTAAAATTACAATGAGACGAGTTCTGCATAGTATACAGTGAGGCCCACCTTCTGGCAGGGGAGACGTGTCCACCGTGTTAAAGTAGTGGGTGGATGCTGTTCACCTGCGTGTACCCCAACTCATGCCCTGTCTGAGTCCAAACTAGGGTGGCATGGTGAGCAAAAAAACGATGGATTTAACCCAGAATTTAACCAGATCTGCTACATAGGGGTGAAAGTTTGACAATGTTCAGCATTCCGTAAATCATCTTTTTGTATTGCTACAGTCATCCCCGAAAACACAGACAAGGGGCCGAGCAACAATGAAGCCCAGTGTTATACTAACTTTAATATAGTCCAAAGTACAAAAAGCCACAAAGCAGACATCACAGAAGACATGACTTTCGCAGAGAATAGCAGCCACACTAAGCACAGCCGCTGAAAAGGAAGCTTTAGACATATCTAGTTTATAATGTGATACAAACACATCAGGGGTAGCTGCTCGCTCAAAACTTGTCAGCCAAGGAAACCACTTGCATTCAGACCAAAAGGTCTCTGTCCCCAGGTAGCACAACCCTGCACAAAAAAAGGCCAGGAACCCTAGAAGCTGCATATAAGTAAGCAATCGCTGAGCATACCTAACTACTCGTTTTGGGATAGGCTAATCATCGCTCATTCACCTTGGGAGAGGAGAGGAGGAGAAGGAAGGGTTGGAGAAGGGAGAAAGGGGGATGGAGAAATAAGATGGGGAGATAGGAGCAAGACTAGAGAATAGGAAGAAGAAGCAGGGAGGAGTGGAAAGAAGGGGCGAGAACAGTGGCACAAACAAGTAGGAAGGGAAAGGAAACGGTGGGATGAAAAATTAGGGGAGAGAAGAGGAGCAAGTGAGGAAGGGGAATGGGGAGAGAAGGAGAACTTAAGAAAAACAAGAGGCGAGAAAAGAGCAACAAGAGGAGAGAAGGGATATAAAAGGAGAGTGGAGAGGTACAAGATGATGTAAGACAGTAAGAAGATGAGACAAAAGGAACGGGAGGAAAAAATGAGGAACGAAAAGTGAGAAGAGAAACAAGAGTAGAGAAAAGGTGAAGGATGATACAAGTGAGTAACTAGACTAGAGAAGAGTAACAAGGGTAGAGAAGAGAGGAAGAAGGAGCAAGAGGAGTGAAGAAGCACAAGATGGGAGAAGAGGAAATATAAGATGAACAAGTGGAGAGAAAAGAAGAGTAAGATGATAGAAGGAAGGATCATGAGCAGAGAAAAGGAACAAAAAAGAAGGAAGGAGTAACAAAAGGAGAGGGGTGAAACAAGAATAGATAAGAGAGGAGCACGAGGGGAGTAACAGGAGGAGAATAGAGAGTAATGAGAGGAGAGCAGAAAGGAATGAGAGAAGAGAGGTGCAAGGTGAGAGAAGAGGGATGAAACAAGAGAATAGAACAGGAGGAAAGAAGAGGACCTAAGGGAGCGAAGAGAAGAGAAGCGAGTCACAAGCAGGAGGACAGAGGAAAGAAACATAAGGAAAGGAGTAACAAGAGAGAGATGAAACAAGACTATAGAGGAGCAAGAGGAGAGAGTAACACTAGGAGAAAAGACAAAAACAAGAGGACAGAAGAGGGAAATAAGAGGAGAGAAGGGAGGTGCAAGGTGAGAGAAGAGGGATAAGACAAGAGACTAGAACAGGAGGATGGAAGAGAAACAGGAGAAGAGGGGCGAAGTGAGGTACAAGGCGAGAGAAGAGGAGCAATAGAACAGAAAGGAGCGTGTAGGAAAGGAACAGAAGAAGAGAAGAGTAACATGGGGAAAGAAGAGAGAACAGTGGCAAACTAAGGTAGGAAGAGAAAGGTGAAGGAAGGGAAGAGATAAGAGTGGAAAGAGAAATACGCAGTAAGAAAGGAACAAGAGGAAAGAAGAGTGGGGAACAAATGGGGAGGAAACATAAGAAGAACATGAGTATAGATTAAGAGGCTCAAGGGAACACCTGCGAGAACATTAAAGGAAAAAACAGAGGAGGACACTGACAGAGAATATGGATCACGAAGAAGATAAATGTACTTGGGTAACCGGGCAACGGAAGAAGCAGTGAACAAATGGCACACGAGTCAGAGTACAGAAAAAGAGAAAAAGGAAGACATGAAGGATGAAGAGGTTAAAGGGCCACCTAAACATAAAAGCGCGGGGCAGGAAGTGATGGGGATCCAGTCTGGTCCCGGATCCGGCCGCTGTTCCTGGATGCAGGCGGCCAAGTGACGCGCGTGAGGCTCTCGGTGTAACGCGCAGGCACCGGAGACGCAGTGCGGCGCTCCGTCTGCGTCATGTTCACAGCAGCAACCTTCGGGGGGGTGCGAGGCGTCTCTTATTTCGGCTTCCAGCTGGGCTCAGCACAGATGCCTCATGTAAAGGGCCATTAGCGCCCCTTTTGTTCACCCAACTGGGAGCTGGCTAGAGCCTCGCACCCTGGTGCCAGTGCACTGGAGGGAAAAAAGACCCAGCTTGGGAGCCCTTCAGAAGTGCTTAGGAGACAAACTGTGATTTTGAAGCAGAAGTTCCATTTTCCATCCGTTGTAGTTAAGAGATAAACATGCACAGTAGGATTATCAGATGCATCTGTCTGAGCATTTACAATAATAGCCATTGAATTGCTCATATGGCGCTACTCATCCCAAATTGGGGTGGTAGAGCACTTTACATCGGTATGATGCCGCTGTAATGAATCATGTGAATTATACAAGTGTGTAATTTAATATACAGGAAATGTTATGTAAGACAAGGATTTCATAAAGTACTGGAGTCACATACCATCCATAGTGATAGACATTACCTGTCAACTGCTCTTGCTCTGGGGAAACACAGTCAAGATTTAAAATGAACAGGGCGATTGAGGTTGCTTGTGATATTACGTCTTCATCACTACTCAAAGGAAGTCTTTTTAGCAAAAGAAGAATAACTAAAATTGAGAAAGAACCAATAAGGTCCTCACAATGTGTTTGCACCTCATTGAAGTCTATTCACAATTACTTATTACAAGATAGTAACATAAAACTGCAGGTAACACAAAGATCTCTAGGACAAAATCAGTAACGCCCTGAACTACATACTTAAGGTACAAATCCGTTACCTGCATGTCACATGTTGCTAGCGAACACTTTAACCTTCTAGTCTACTTTATGAGTCAAACCTGTGACCTGACTCCACACACATCTCTCCAGCAAGTGCATTAACCATCTGTGTTATCGTACCATAATTGAGTACACGAGGATCACTACAGTAGGGGTCTCTAACTTTGTAAGTTACTTTAAAATACAACGACTATGTGGCCAACTAAGGCATGCAAGGGAGACGCAAGAAGAAAAGGCAAATGAGAGGAAATTGGAGAAATGAAAGAGAAAATCATAAGTAGAGAAGGAAACATGTATGCATGAATAAGAGGGGGGGACATGACTTAGAACAGTGGTTCCCCACCTGTGGTCCGGGGACCCCTGCGGGGCCGCGAAGCCTCCTCAGGGTTCCGCAACTCCTTTGAAAATTAAATAATCGTAACAGATTAGGCCCCAGCTTTAATAATGGCTCAGTAGGGGGGTCCCTGGATTCTAATAATGATTCAGTGAGGGTCCCTGCGTTCCAGTAATGATAAAGTGGGGGCCCACAGAAGCCAGAAGGTTGGGAACCACTGACTTAGAAGAGACAGGAGAGGAACAGAATGGAGCAACGAGGATGGTAGGGGGTACCAATGAAGACTCAATGGAGACATCTGTTAAAAGCTGATGTTAGGGCCGTGGAGTAAGCCCACTGCCATATATGGCTGGGGAACCCTTCAGGAGGAACCTGCTTGCCAAAAGAGCTTTGCATATGTGGAACGCAGCTTGCCTAAATGGGAATGAAGAGCCGCCATCTTTGGTCGGTGCGTCATTGGCCGGGGCCCTCCTGCTCAGCTCCGCACTCGGATGGACGTGTATGGAATGGCCTGTTCTTGTGCGGGGGCAGAATCTGCAGTTGTGAACGTTCCCGTAGCTAGAGTGAGTGTCTCTTGGCAACCTAGGATGCTAAGCAGGGCATGTTTTAAAAAGGCACGTCCTGGCTGTTAAAAGATGCAGCCGAGGAAGATGTTGTCGAGAGCAGGGTGGTTGCCTGACCCCTGCAGCTGCTACAGCGAAAGAGCTGTTGTCTGTGTGATTGCAGAGCTGCTAGAACAGGACAAATGTGCTCTTGTGCTCAGTGAAAGGGACGTTGGCGAGAGTGATTTCCAGCCCGGAGTGCTGCCCTACACATTGAAAGGACACTTTAAAAGAGCCAGCGTCCGAACACTCTCTCTCTTCATCACCAGGGGACCGACCATTAATTCTCTTTTGTGCTAAGGCTACTTAGTAAATACATACTGGGGCTTTCGGTCAGCCCCTCTTCATCCATTGGTCTTTTCAAGTGTCATTCAATTTTTGCTTCCTCCCACAGCAGCATACATCTTAGGGCAATGGGTCAATCCACTTCAGACACTGGTTCTCTTTACTGATGGCATGTGCTCTTGCAAACGCGTTTAAAAAGCAATCCACTTCTCTTTCCATTCCAAGCATTTACGTTTATTTTTTGTGATGGGCTCTTTCATAGTTTCCCTAAAAAAAGATACCTCAACTTTAGACGGTAGTGTTTTTAGTTTTTTTTTTATTTTACACTTTTAATGCTTTTTACAAATGTTTGCAAAAAATAAGAAAACACAGTCTTGCCAAGGTCAGACCTCTTATTGTCTTTGCCACTGCTTATGATCTATATGTTTGTGCCCATCTGCCAACTAAGGTGTGAGGCTTAGAATGACCACAGCTGCTCGAGATCATACTTCGTGTCAGTGGTAAAGCAAGGCTGTGTGCATAATTCTGCTAGGGAATTACCGGGAATAAAGTGCCAGCTGTCCAGGAGGACTGGTCCCCTTTTGTTTAGACGAGACCCCACAACCTGCCCTCAGATGAAACCCTGCAGGTGATGAGGTGTTGGTGGTAAGTTGTAGTTGGAGCAGGACAAGATTGGGGCATTGAAGATGTAACGTTCGCAGATGACATAAACCAGTTGGAGTTTGATATTCGGTTTATATTGTACTTGTAGGTAATAGTATTTTTCCCTGAAAGGAGTTAGGAGATATGGCAGCTCTTGTCCTGTAAGAGGGTGGTCTGCCAGGGAGTCAATAGGTCAAGGAAGAAAAGACATACGGTGCAGGAAAACAAAATAAAGTGGCTGGCTGGCCTCAGACATGTTGTCAACAGGAAGAGGGGAGAATGTCTTGGAGTAAGGGTGATTTCCTTAGAGACAGGTATATTTTATTACAAATAAAGTCATTTGTTTCTGTTAGTTTGCTCGGGGAAGTGACTATGTGTGTCTATTTGAATTCTGACGCTTACATCTTATCATCCACTTGAGTTAGCTGGGCGCAGGTCCCTTTCCATGCTCTTTTTGATGTCCCAAAGAGACCGCAGACACCAACATTGATACAGTAGAGAGGCATAGAAAGAGATTCGCGACAGCAGATCGAGGAAAGAGGCATTACCCAGACAGACAATAGATAGCACCGAGAGCAGATGAAAGACATTGCACCAGTGCTTAATTTGTGCTTGTTGTTTCCGGTGCAGAGCACCAGCATTTATGTTTGGGGACCAGCACCTATATTTCTGCTTCAAGCATTTACTTCAAGCAAAAGACCCGCATGGGAAAGACGGAGGAAGAGAAAAAACGAAAAAGCCTCACAAAGGAAGAAAGCAGAAAGATGCAAGAGTGAGATGAATGGGCATGGAGTGGCTGTAAGTGGATTAAAGAAGATCGAGGTGGCTTCAGGATTACTCTGCCTCAGTACTCTGTGTTCACACATTTAATTGCAGCAGCCGCATGTTTAAAAGGCGGGCTTCGGGCACCGGCACATTTTTATTTATAAATTAAGCCCTACATAGCACCTAAGCTATCAGCTAAACAGTTAGCAACAGGTCTGGAAGGGGGCAACATGAAGAAGCAGGTAAAGGAGACAAACAGAAGACATGCAGCAAAAACATACCACAGTCAGGCATGGGAAAGATTCAGCATTCAAGCACAAACAGGTTAGGAAGACAGCAGGCAAGCAGAGGACAAGAACACAAAAGGAGTCAGCAAAAAGACCATAAAGAATAGTAGGGAAACAAAAAACATGAAGCAGAAACACATAACAATCAGGCACGGGAAAGAGCAACCTTTGGCAAAGTCAATAGGTTTCGCCTTTGTTTTTTTTTGCATTCTATCTTACTAACTGGTTTATAGATATTAGAAATGGGTTATAATAATGTTTGTTTTAAATTTGATAAACCGTTAATAGTTGTTTATGTTGTGATGTATCTTGAATTATTATACCA
Organism: Pleurodeles waltl; assembly: GCF_031143425.1. Classification (NCBI taxonomy): domain Eukaryota; kingdom Metazoa; phylum Chordata; class Amphibia; order Caudata; family Salamandridae; genus Pleurodeles; species Pleurodeles waltl. Next base: position 352,487,025 of record NC_090447.1, on the reverse strand, counting down.
AGGTTACAAACTCATAATTTGTGCCTTAGTTAATATGGTATATTATTAGAGTATAGTAATGTGTAGTTAGTAAAGTGCCACTACACCTGCTACACCATTCAAATCATGCCCCTTTTAACTGCAAGATAACCACAGGTGTGACTGCCTGTTTAGTAGTAAAATATAGCAATATTTGGTGTTTAGAGGAAGTATGAAAACTTTTGGCCCCAGTGCCACTGCACCATTCAAAGCATGACCTTAATGCATGCAAGATGATTGCACTTGTGAATGCCTTTTTGTTAGTAAACTTTAGTAATCATTTGTATTTAGTGGGGTTCCTAGATCTTTTGGGCACATGACCACTGCACCTGCTGCACCAATCAAATCATGGCCCTAATGCCTGCAAGGTAACTGCACTTGTGACTGGCTGTTTGGTAGTAAAATCTAGCAATATTTAGGCCCATATTTATACTTTTTGACGCTAAACTGCGCTAACGCAGTTTAGCGTCAAAAAATTTAGCGCCGTCTAACGCCATTCTGAAGCGCCATGCGGGTGCCGTATTTATGGAATGGCGTTAGCCGGCGCAAGCAGACCGGCGCTGCCTGGTGTGCGTGGAAAAAAACCACGTAGACCAGGCAGCGCCGGCGTTGGGAAAAAATGACGTTAGGGCGTCTTAAAATGGGGCAAGTCAGGTTGAGGCAAAAAAATCGCCTCAACCCGATTTGCGCCATTTTTTTACGACGCCCAGACGCCATTTCATGACTCCTGTCTTAGTAAAGACAGGAGTCATGCCCCCTTGCCCAATGGCCATGCCCAGGGGACTTGTGTCCCCTGGGCATGGTCATTGGGCATAGTGGCATGTAGGGGGGCACAAATAAGGCCCCCCTATGCCACCCCAAAAAAATAAAAAAATATAAAAAATTATACTTACCTGAACTCACCTGAATGTCCCTGGGGTGGGTCCCTCCATCCTTGGGTGTCCTCCTGGGGTGGGCAGGGGTGGCAGGGGGGGTCCCTGGGGGCAGGGGAGGGCACCTGTGGGCTCATTTTGAGCCCACAGGCCCCTTAACGCCTACCCTGACCCAGGCGTTAAATAGTGGCGCAAATGCGGGGTTTTTTGACCCGACCACTCCCGGGCGTGATTTTTGCCCGGGAGTATAAATACGACGCATTTGCGTCGCCGTCATTTTTTTAGACGGGAACGCCTTCCTTGCATCTCATTAACGCAAGGAAGGCGTTCACGCAAAAAAATGACGCTATTTGCCCATACTTTGGCGCTAGACGCGTCTAAGGCCAAAGTATAAATATGGCGTTCGTTTTGCGCCGAATTTGCGTCGAAAAAAACGACGCTAATTCGGCGCAAACGGAGTATAAATACGGGCCTTAATGTTTAGAGGAGTTCTGACAACTTCTGGGTCCAGTGCCACTGCACCAGCTGCACCATTCAAATCATGACCCTAGTACCTTCAAGATAACTGCACTTGTGGCTGCCTGTTTAGTAGTAAAATATTGCAATATTTGGTGCTTACAAGAATTATAACAACTCTAGGCTCTGGTGTCACTGCACCTGCTGCACCTTTCAAATCACCTGCTGCACATGACCCTGTTGCCTGCAAGGTAACTTCACTTGTGAATGCCTGTTTAGCAGTGAAATATAGCAATATCTATTGTTTAGAGTGGTTCCTAGAGCTTTTTGTTCTAGTGTCACTGCACCTACTGAACCACTAAGATCATGACCTTAGTGCTTGCAAGGTAACTGCACTTGTGAATCCCTGTTTGGTAGTAAAAGTTAGAAATAATCTGTGTTTAGACGGGATCTGACACCTTGTGGCACCAGTGCCACTGCACCTGCTGCACCATTAAAACCTTACCCATGTGCCTGCAAGGTAACTGTACTTGTGCCTGCCTGTTTAGTAGTAAAACATAACAATATTTGGTGCTTAGAGGAATTATGACAACTTTTGGGCCGAGTGCCACTGGACCAGCTGTACCTTTCAGATCATGACCCTAGTGCCTGCAAAATAACTGCACTTGGCACAGATTATTTAGTAGTAAAAGTTAGCAATAATCTGTGTTGAGGTTCTGATACCCTGTGGCCCCGGTGTCACTGCCCCTGCTGCACCATTCAAATCATGGCCCTAATGCCTGCAAGGTAACTGCACTTGTAACTCTCTGTTTAGTAGTAAAATATTGCAATCTCTGGTATTTAGAGGAGTTCTGACAACTTTTGGCCCTGGTGCCACTGCACCTGCTGCTCCACTCAATTCATGACTCTAGTGCCTGCAAGATAATTGCACTTGAGACTGCCTGTTAATAAGTCACTGAGAGAATGACCCTTCAAAAGAAAACATCTCCCATTATACAAATGACTTTTCTTTAAAAATGAGTGAGTGGTAATTTAAGAAAAAAAACACACAAATAATTGTAATATTTACAACTATTATTCATCAGAATGTAATTATTAAGTAATAAAAAATGCAACAAAATGAGCCCGCTCCCTGCTTGCTTTACATCTGCACTCGATACTCCATTGCAAGATGGCAGACATGTTTACACATTTCAATGCAAATTGATTTGCATTCAGTTCATCTTTTTGCGTACAAATGCTAACAAGAAATCGGTCACCAAAAACGGGAATGTGTACATCGGCCACATTCCATGCAACCACAAAAGCAGAACTGAAAGCAGAATAGAAGAGCAGAATAGCAAGAAGTGACCTGCTAGCCAATTAAAAGCAAGTAAATTTAAGCGACGTTGGAGCGACATTTGAATTAACAAATGGGCAGTTCAGGTATGTAATGGGCGAAGTAAGGGCGGTTTCTAAGTCCCTGTAAAGATTTTTTTTTTTTGTAACATAAGACTTTACAAACACAGCGGAAGCACTGTGCAGGCCAAACCTAAAAACTGTGGATAAAACAGCAGCCAATCAGATGAAATAAAGGGCAGTTAGGAAGAGTACGAAAAAAGAGACACAGGATAAAGCAAATAGCCACAAGTAAAGGCAAAAGACAGCAGGTTCAAGAAAGAGCAGGCAGCCAGATAGGATGCTTAAACTCACTTGTTAGTCTCTTGCTGCATCACAAGTATCAAAAGATATTTGGAGACGATGCATTACCCACAGTTCTTTATGGCATGTTTCATCATCAGTGTTTTCTCCCCACCCAAGTATGTAAATATCCCTTGGATGAACTTGACCATTGTTGGAAGCTTCTCATGATTTTTTCTGGATGCAAGCAGGGATCCAGGTATTTTCATAAAATTGTCTTTGAAAATACATAAAAGATTTCTCTTGTGTTGGTCTTGTACCCTGGACGTGATAAAAAAATAAATAGAGGTGGGATGTTTCTTGAAAATCTCTTGTCAGGTTTCTTAGATCTCCCCAGGCCTGAAAAATGCTGATGAACGAGTAGGCCATCAGATACAGCCAAACATGTAGGCAGAATTAAAAAGGATGCATGAAACATTGTTTTCAAGAAACATCCCATCTCAAATCTTTAACAATGTCCATGGTAATGAATAAAAGAGAAATCTTTTGCATAAATATGTGTATATATGCATATGAAAACACCTAGATCCCTGCTATATATCCAGAAAACAAATTATAATGAACTCCCAAAAATGGTTGAGTCCATCTAAGTGCTATTTACCTTCTCACATAGGGAGAAAACACAGAAGATGAATGCCACAAAGGATTGTGGGTGAGGGGTCTTCTCCTAGTGTTCTTTGATACTTGTCATGCAACAGGAGACTAACAAATGACTCTCCTGAAAGGAATGAAACCCACCTTTTGTGTTTAAGTGTTAACGTTAGGGAGGAAGTGCATTGGTGTAATTGTTCTCTCTTCACTTGAGAACAACCACATAGGATGACCACCTTAGTGTGGGTTCCGTCTGGCACGCCACTCATGGCTTTCGTGTAACCACATAATGCATTCAGAGTGTTGTAGTCTTGGCTTAGTTGCAGTAAACTAACAAACCTGTCAGCAATTATTTATGGCGAAACCCAAAGACTGCAAACAGTGTAGTGATGATAAGAAGTGACGTGTCACCCTATGAGTAGACAATAGTTAGCAGGTTAAGGAAAGATGCAACAGCTATTCAATGTAAGGAGAGCATATTAGAATGAGCACTCACAACGCCTTTGGGATATACTGGCATGGTCAATACATTTTGTTAATGCTGTACAGCATCAGCAAATTGTTGGGCAGCATGGTTAAAAATTAAAAAATGAATGAATAAATAGATGAAAAGCTGCAATGATGCAGGTGGCCACATAGATTAGTAGGTGCAATATGAAATTGAAGTAGTGCTTGCTTTTTTAAGCAGGAGGGGCCAGCAAAAATGTATCCCCCCCAAAATATATATGTGTGTATATATATATATATATATATATATATATATATATATATATATATATATATATATATATATGCACAGAGGGGAGTAGCAATGTGGAGGGTGATGGAGAAGTTCACGAGGGAGAAAGCGCCAAGGAGAACACGGAGTTTGACAAGGGGAAGTGGCACATAAAGCAGAGCTTCCAGCACACGAGTGAGACACCAGCATGGAAGCAGGCACTTGCGGGGCAGAAGCACAAGAAAGAGAGCGATAGAAACACATTCACGCTTACACCAGGCCAACAAGATAAAAAGTAGTTCCCTAAAAGTGAGCAGTGATAGGACTGAAGCCAGCCAATCAGAGAGATGGTAAATAGGATGTGCTCCAGGGGAGAGCAAACACAAGATTAACAAGCTGAGACAAGGAATGCCATTGAATAAGAAGCAAGAAAATAAGAGTGACAATAAAGACAAACTAAGTAAGGAGTGAGAGGACTCTAAGCCGACAATAGGTCTCATGCAACCAGAAGGCTCCACTGTCTAGTTGATCCGACCTAAAAAGTATTCAGCAGTAGGTACAGTAAATTGATTTCAGACAGGCAGAAGTAAGAGGGAAGAGATAAAACACAAACAGTAATACAGACAACCGCCACAAAGGAGACCACATTCAGGAGGAGGCAAGTGGAGAAGACAGGACTCCACCATGGTTGAGCGACACACACAAGAAGGAAATATAACCAAATCAGGAGAAATGGACTACTTCCGTGCGGAAGAAATAGAGGACTTTCAGGAAGAGGTAAAGGACAGACGCTGAGCTGAGGCAGGGGGAATAAAATAAGGACCAGAAAAAAGACAGAAGCCAGGCACAGAGAGGAAAAAAGAATTAAGAAAAGAATAAAAACGGATGACAGCCAGGAGGCAAAGACAGCAGCTAGAGGCAAAAATAAGAAGCACCAAAAGGAATAATATGTCTATCATAAAGCGAAGTTATTAATCCGAGGCCTAGTGCATGAAGTCTGCAAATGGATATGTGCCTCCAATGGATCTAGCTGATACCGAAATTTAGCACATGTGGAAATGAAATAACTTGGCAACGATCAAAACAACACACCCGAGAGGAGGGAGCTAGGAAAAAAGACAATAGCTACACCCATGTAGAAGGAAACAGAAGGCAGGGAAAGGAACTGCAGCCAGCTAGGTTTAAGAATCAGCAGCAAGGAAGTGTAACAAAAATAGCAGCCCTTCTTAGGCAGAGAAATGAGCCAGCAAGCAGAGGAAAGTGGCAGCTGCCAGGCAGAGGAAAGATGCAGATTAAAGAGAAAGCATTCGTGCAATGGTGGGAGAAGAGACTACAATTAGGGCCAGGCATATGAAAATACAGCGATTTGGGAAAGAAACAAAGAGGCACAGGCAGGTTAAAGAGACATCGGACAGAAGAAAGAAACAAAAAGCAATACAGCGCAGCAGCAAACGCATCGGGAGAAGCAGGCGGCGAAGAAAAGCAACAAGCAACTGAAAGAGACAGAGGGAAGATACTCCTGCCCGTTCAATGGCCAAGAGCGTAAAAGTCAGTAAAAAGCGACCGGTGAGGACACCAGATATTCAGTAAACAAGAAAGGTGTACAGAACAAGACAGAGAGATAGAGATGGGAAGGTGACCGCAGATATACGGAAGAAAGAATCACAGCGGTTACAGCTAGACATGGGCGTCAATTCACCAAAATGGCAGGGGTAGCGGAAGTGACATCACACGCCACACCATTTCACCTTTACTTTGACTCACACACACATGCTTACACATACACACATTCACACACTCTGTTTCACATAAACACACTCACCCGCAAGCATGTATACAACATACATTTAAAAGCATTATTACTTAACTTAGCGGGACATATTCCAACTAATTGTACTCCATGTTTATTACGCAAATAGTGAATAATATTATTCACTATTAGGGTAGTAAAAAATTGACAGAAAACAGGGAAAGTGGGTCCTCATCGACGTCCACGAGAATGAGCTGCCTCTGTCTTCCAGGCACTCATTTTGCCACCTTTGAGGCCGGGAGTTGCAAAGGCAGTACCAGGGGACCAGGGGTCGCAAGTGGCATGCCAGAGGTCGCACCTGAAACCCCTTGATGATGTCCATGCAGCTAGAGTAGGAAAAAAAATCAGGCAGCAATCAGAGAAGACAACCAGATAGCTGCAGGTTATGGAAATATTAATCAGACCTAGAATAAAGGAAGCAGAAGAATTGCAGATAGTATGAACAGATATTGCAGCCAGGCAATGCTTAAGAGAAGAAGCAACAGCCAGTGGAAAGAGACAGCAGATAAGCAGAGAAAAGATACTTATTAGGGTGAGACAAATGGAAAACTAGCAGACATAAGAACGGGAGAACAGTTGGTGGGGGGGCAGAGGAAGCATCAAGGAAGGCAAAAGGGCAGGTCACGGAAGCCTAGGGTGACCAGATTTTTAAAGTGAACAAGCATTCGCAAAGTAATGGGTCTTGCGTTTGCTCGAGTTAGAGCTATTAGCATTGTAAATTCCTAACTGAACTTTTCTTGCCACATAAATTGAAAATTAAAAGTAAAACAGTTGACATAAGCGAGCCGATGTAAAGGGCCACGGCCCCCATGAACATGAGCGTGAAGGAGAGAGACAAAAGGAAAAAGAAGTTCGCTTGCATTCAAACGTATCAGCAATCGTGCAACTATCCATGTAAGAGGCTCGTTGGCCAAGGCGGTAACAAAACCGCATCAGAGACAAACGTAAAGCATTTACCAGTGATAACAAAGGATTTTTGAAAGGCAAGCCCATGAACAAGTGATAGTGATGGGCATGCGATGGGCGTGGTTAAAAGCCCACAGATAGATTACAAAAGGCAATAGCCCTTGCGCACTCGACCTAAAAAACGGGACATTTAATAAAAATAGAAAAGGGGCTACCATTTTACTTCAGCTGAGTGCACAGAATGACAGCGCTCATCAGCATAAAATTAAAGCAGAGGCACTAAGAGCATAATTAAAATGCAATTTTTAAAGCCAGTATCATGTCTCCTATTTAAATTGCTGTCTTATCACAGCTGCTAATTATCCCTGCTTTGAAAAACATAAAAAGAAACCTCCAATTGCTTTCAGTCGACCCTCTCTAAAAGTGGGGACGTGAGTCAAATTTCCCGAAATCTGCAGGGACAGCTGGTGAAAAACAGAGAAGTCCCGGCAGCCCCAGGAAGCTTGGTCACCCTGTGGCGGCCACACGGAGGAAAGACCGTCGAGGAAGAAGAAGATGGAAAAAGAACAGGTGAACGAGGCAGGAGGAAGGTAGGGGGTGAGATGGTAACCAGACAAAGGAGGATACGTTCGCCAAGCAACTAGGTATGGAGGAGGAGGAGGTAGTCAGGCGCGGGCAGAAGAGTCAGCTAGCAGGTAAGCAATATTCACAGCCAGCCAGCAGATATAAACACCAGGCAGACACAGGCCGATGGAAGAGACGGCCAGAGAGGGAAAACAACAATTCCAGAAATGGAAAAGCTACCAAAACAAGGTGTAGAAAGAGACTGCAGCCATGCAGAAAATAGCTGCAGGCAGGCAGGAAAAATACTCATGCCAGACACAGGTCCATGAATGAAACATCAGACAGAAAAGATACAGCTAACAGGCAGGGGAAAGAGAAAATTTGTGAACGAACCTGCCAAGTAATCAACCGTATGAGATACTTTCAGTCCGTTGTCTATTTATTCTTAAAGTGCATGTTGCACACATGAAATATAGACCGATGGCGTAACAAAACTTGAGAGGGTCCCCCTGCAAAGTACCTAAAGAAGGCCCCATCACCCCTTGGACTCAGTCAGGGCCCTGCCACCCGTGCACAGTGTACTGTAATAAGGAGGTCCCCTGGAGGTTGCCCCCCACACTGCCGTGGCTGCACGGGCCTTTGTTATGCCACAGATATAAACTCAAAAATCAAAGTGCAGCTGGATAAAACACGAGGGCTGGGTGAGGGTATCACACATGAGATGGCCGATTTGGGAGTGGTGTGGATAGCTGCAAGACAGAAGCAACGGCCCACATGCTGAAAACTAGACATGGGGCATGTCTGTTATACTGGTGATAAGGAGACCTGTCACAACAGCGACAAATTATCCTTACCGCCAACCCCACAACACCAGGGGCATCCCCTCCAAGAAAGCAGAGGAGTGTTGCCCCGATAAGAAATATACCCCCAGGACAGAAAAATAAAATGGTAATAAAATGTATTACCATTTTATTTTTCAGCGCCTCTTCCTGAACCGAGTGTCAGGACGGGACGGGGCAATTGCTGCCGAGTGGCAACAGGGAGCTGCGCACTTGTTTAAAGTGCGCATGTCCCCTTGTGACGGCCAGCCTGACATGCCCACTTTAAACTTCTTTAACCCAGCTGTCTTAAGACAGCTGAGTTAGAGAAAGTACAGGCCTCCAGCGCTCTTGTGAGCACTGAGAGAGGCGGCTCCCACCAATGCTGACGCTTCTTTCATGCTGGTTACCAGGATAAAAGCAGCACCAAGATTGTATAGTTCAGTTTCCTGGGTCCCGTTGCACATTGGACACAGGAAAGAAAGAGAGACGTCGAGAGGAGGGCATCCATCCTAATGTAAGTGCATTTTTTTATTTTAGCATTATTGTAACCCCTTCCTCCTCCCCGCATTGTAAATAAGAGCCAGCCGCCGCTGAGGTACACCTGCGAGATTTGGAAGCAGTTGGACCTTTGGTATAACCATGGCAGAGACTAGGCTGTCTCCACCATGGTTAGACCCTTCCGACGGCTCAAGGAAGGTTAACCTCTATGCCTTCCACCTAATTTAGATGGGCAGACATAAGGATCGGTTTTCCCTGCGCATCAAGCCAGGCCAACCCTGGGTGTAAGGGGCAGTGAAAACTGCCTAATGCTCCTCTCGTCATGGGAGAGAATTCCCACGGCAAGGGGACCATTTATTTTATTTAAAAAAATATATATATATATTTCAGGAAGAAAATTTGTTTGATGGACGACTCCGTCAAGTTGACAGAACTGTGCGTCAAACTTAAAAAAGTATTGCCAGGAGCCACTGTGACAGCTTATGTTCATTTTTAAGTTTGTTGGGCGGAGTACCCTGGGCTTGGCGAATGACAAGTCCTATGCCAGACTGAAGGAGAATACTAATATTTAAATCAGGCCCTAAGGGCCTAATTTAGGGCCTGATTCAGAGTTTGACGGATCGGGTTACTAATATGCCTCCTGCTGTATTACAAGTGTATTATATCAGAAGGCACTTGTAATAGAGCAGATGGGATGTCCCTCACGGTTGTGAGGGAGTATCGCATCCTCCGAACTCTAAATTAGGTCCTAAGTGATGTGTGTATGGGGAGGGAGGGGGTCAGGTAGAGGAAAGAATCATCAGCCAAGTCAAGAAAACCATCCATGGGGGGGAGGGGGTGAAGGAAGAAGTGCAAGATGTGTAGGAAACAGACACCTTTCAGCAAGAAGAACGCAGCAGCCACTCGACGACATCCACAGCCTACAGATCTCAGCAGCACTGCTGTACTGCACAATGACCTCGACCCTGCTGGCAGGTGCCGTACCGCGCTCTTAGAGGTGCAGGATTCTGCCTTAAACGTGCCGTACTTTAAAGAGGGCCCGTGCTCAGACCCAACCAGCGTCTATTAAAATGGCCCGGTGAGACTTCAAACCACTGTGGGTGGCAATCAGATTACAGAGACAGGAGCTTAACGTTCGAAATGGAAACCTGTAACTTCGTTCATTTCACCAGGCCTCCCTGGCACTAGCGTGCCCCAGATGCCCTCTGTAGCCCGCGCGGCAGAGGACTGTTCTGTGCGCCCCGACGAACGCACACTCACAGAAATTTCAAGTTCCTTAGTTAGGTACATAAGAAGCTCATACAGGACAGATTTTCCCCCTTGCATTCTGTAACTTGTAACCCTTTTGAGACAGCTATACAGTCAGAACTACAAGCCCCAGAGTCCAAAGAAAAACTGGACTGGATGAACTATGCATTCACAGAATTAGGAAACTTTAGACAATTGCACAACTTGCCTCAATTCCCTCGGGACTCCATCTCAGTTCTTCTATATATATATATATATGCATTTTGGAAGTAATAGGTCTGCGTTCCTCAAGTTCATTCAACTGAACACACCTAAAAACAATAATTTGTGAGTTTACTAGATGCCTCAATGTCATCAGGAGCACTTTATTACCGGCCAAACTTTCCCTCTACAAACCACTGAATCTGGAAATGTAGAGAAATGAGTCAATTTGAGCTGAACCAACACTACAACTCCCAGAAGGCACTGAGATTATAATTGTAAACCCAGGGCCCAACACGGCTCCGGTGACAAGGGGTCGCCTGGTAACCTTATTCATGTGTAACAGGAAAGCCCAGGACAAGAACATTGCGTCCCAGCCGACATGGGGTCATCTGGTGACATTAATCCTCACTTGTACAAGATACTGCCAGAGGGCCCACAGACTCTCCAGCAATGCGAAGTCTGCATTTTCTGTGGGTCTGGTTGGAGATCAGCCAATCAAACGGCACGTGCTGCACTTTCTATTACAGGAGTAAATAAACCTGTATTATTTGCTCTGATTGGGTCTAGCAGGGAGCACAGGCCACATCCCCAACTGTACTTCCGCTCCCAGATAAAAGGGAGTTAAAACTAAATGCCAGTGTCCGCTATGGGGATTGAGGTGACTGCCCACATTGTGAGGGGTGGTGAGGTGGGAGCACCTGCTCCGGAAGGGTGGTTTGTAAACCGAGGGCTTAAAGGCATCCCTATCAGTGATATAACATTCTTTTACAGACCTTTCATCCGTGCAGTGCGTAATTTGAGCCCAGGGGTTCCGGTGCGGGGCACCGGCACTTATTTTTGAGGGCCGGCGCTTATTTTTCTGCCTCAAGCATTTACTGCGAGCGAAAGACTCATATGGGAAAAGCAGAGGAAGAGAAAAAAAGAAAAAGCGTCACAAAGGGAGTGAGCTGAAGGGGCAGGGAGTGGTTGTACATGGATCAAAGTGGCCCGAGATCGCTTCAATATTACGCTGCCTCAGTATTCCGTGTTCGCACATTTAATTGCAGCAGCCGCTTGTTTCAGACGAGAGCTTTGGGCACCGTACGTTTTTACAAATTAAGCACTGCATCCATGGGTTCGCAGCTTTGAAGAGGTGCGTTCTGTAGAGGGGCGCAGCTATCAGTTGTGCAGCAGGTAGAGTTGCACTGGCATCCCGAGGCCTCCAGAGAGGAGCCCAACGGACACTGATTAATTCGGGATTTAAGTACCCCACAAATAGTGAGGGGGCGTTGCTCTTGCTTGCACGAGGGCCCTTGCTATACGCCGCTGGTTCTAAATGCTATCCGTGCACCTGCAGGTTTTGTGCATGCTCGGGTCCCAGTCAGCCTCACCCAGTCCACTCCTGCTCCACCGGGACGTAGATTTCAATTCCAAATGCGCACCAGACCAGCTGGCGGCCTGCGCAGAGCAGACTGTGACTCGGACATTGTGAATCTCTTGTCAGGGACGCCCTTTGGCCTCGAGCCGGTAATGCCCGCCTGCTGTGTCTGCTTCAGGCACGGTTCCCGCGCGGGAGCCCGAGGAGCACTTGCTCTGAGCAGAGCTAGCCTGTCACTAGCGCGAGGCCCTCGCCGCGAGCCACCCACAGCCGGCTGACACACCCTATGACTAAGTGTGCGAGCAGTCAACAACGACGGCCCGTGCCAAGCAGGCCGCGCCTGGGGCCTCGGAGATCTGAGCCGCGTCACATGGGAAGAGCGCACCCAGGCTCATGTCAGCCGGGGAGCCGCTAGGTGGACCGGGATCTGGGCTGGACTGGGATACAAAAGCGGCCCTGGCAAAAATGTTCATATAAGTCTCACTCTCTTCATCGACTGTCATCCCTCTCTTTCCCTTTGTCTTTCCCCTCTTACTCCTAAAGCACGAGCTATGCCAGCTTCAATTACCTGGAGAGCAGAGGCGCCAGAAGCTGCCCAAATGCTTTAAAGAAAACAAGCAGAGCAGTCGGTCTTGTGAAAGTTAGAGCTCTTGGCTTTGAAAATGTCATTTTTTAAAACTTTTTTTTTTTGTATGCAGTGGAGTGATGATATTTGCATAGAGCTATTGCTATTGGTAGAGAACCAGAAAATGGGAAATAGGTTATGATGGAAGGGAGATGAGTAATATGTGGGCTGAGAAAAAAACAAGCAGCAACATCCCGGAAAAAGTAAGCAATCATATATAATGCAAGATTAAGTAATGAACGTGAAATATAAGCAGAAACAACATGGTTATGTTACACTTCCAATATGCTGGCTGAAAAAACCTGCAACATTTACTGTTCTAATGTGAGTGAAGCAGGGAAAGGGTGCAGTACAACAGGCTGTCACTAGGTGTCCCTTGGGACCTCTTTTGGCCACATAAGGTACGGCACCCTGCAGTGTTGAATTCAAGATCTCCCCAATGACTTTCAGGCACAATGCTGAAAAATGAAGCGCTGCGCCTGTAGGAAAGTACCATCTTGCCTGGCATGTTACCCCCATTTTTCACTGTATATATGTTGTTTTAGTTGTATGTGTCACTGGGACCCTGGTAACCCAGGGCCCCAGTGCTCATAAGTATGCCTGAATGTGTTACCTGTGTAGTGACTAACTGTCTCACTGAGGCTCTGCTAATCAGAACCTCAGTGGTTATGCTCTCTCATTTCTTTCCAAATTGTCACTGACAGGCTAGTGACCATTTTTACCAATTTACATTGGCTTACTGGAACACCCTTATAATTCCCTAGTATATGGTACTGAGGTACCCAGGGTATTGGGGTTCCAGGAGATCCCTATGGGCTGCAGCATTTCTTTTGCCACCCATAGGGAGCTCTGACAATTCTTATACAGGCCTGCCACTGCAGCCTGAGTGAAATAACGTCCACGTTATTTCACAGCCATTTTACACTGCACTTAAGTAACTTATAAGTCACCTATATGTCTAACCTTTACCTGGTAAAGGTTAGGTGCAAAGTTACTTAGTGTGTGGGCACCCTGGCACTAGCCAAGGTGCCCCCACATTGTTCAGAGCCAATTCCCTGAACTTTGTGAGTGCGGGGACACCATTACACGCGTGCACTACATATAGGTCACTACCTATATGTAGCTTCACAATGGTAACTCCGAATATGGCCATGTAACATGTCTATGATCATGGAATTGCCCCCTCTATGCCATCCTGGCATAGATGGCACAATCCCATGATCCCAGTGGTCTGTAGCACAGACCCTGGTACTGCCAAACTGCCCTTCCTGGGGTTTCACTGCAGCTGCTGCTGCTGCCAACCCCTCAGACAGGCAGCTGCCCTCCTGGGGTCCAGCCAGGCCCGGCCCAGGATGGCAGAACAAAGAACATCCGCTGAGAGAGGGTGTGACACCCTCTCCCTTTGGAAAATGGTGTGAAGGCAGGGGAGGAGTAGCCTCCCCCAGCCTCTGGAAATGCTTTGTTGGGCACAGAGGTGCCCAATTCTGCATAAGCCAGTCTACACCGGTTCAGGGACCCCTTAGCGCCTGCTCTGGCGCGAAACTGGACAAAGGAAAGGGGAGTGACCACTCCCCTGACCTGCACCTCCCCTGGGAGGTGTCCAGAGCTCCTCCTGTGTGCTCCAGACCTCTGCCATCTTGGAAACAGAGGTGCTGCTGGCACACTGGACTGCTCTGAGTGGCCAGTGCCACCAGGTGACGTCAGAGACTCCTGCTGATAGGCTCCTTCAGGTGTTAGTAGCCTATCCTCTCTCCTAGGTAGCCAAACCCTCTTTTCTGGCTATTTAGGGTCTCTGTCTCTGGGGAAACTTCAGATAACGAATGCAAGAGCTCATCCGAGTTCCTCTGCATCTCTCTCTTCACCTTCTGATAAGGAATCGACTGCTGACCGCGCTGGAAGCCTGCAAACCTGCAACATAGTAGCAAAGACGACTACTGCAACTCTGTAACGCTGATCCTGCCGCCTTCTCGACTGTTTTCCTGCTTGTGCATGCTGTGGGGGTAGTCTGCCTCCTCTCTGCACCAGAAGCTCCGAAGAAATCTCCCGTGGGTCGACGGAATCTTCCCCCTGCAACCGCAGGCACCAAAAAGCTGCATTACCGGTCCCTTGGGTCTCCTCTCAGCACGACGAGCGAGGTCCCTCGAATCCAGCGACTCTGTCCAAGTGACCCCCACAGTCCAGTGACTCTTCAGTCCAAGTTTGGTGGAGGTAAGTCCTTGCCTCACCTCGCTGGGCTGCATTGCTGGGAACCGCGACTTTGCAGCTACTCCGGCCCCTGTGCACTTCCGGCGGAAATCCTTTGTGCACAGCCAAGCCTGGGTCCACGGCACTCTAACCTGCATTGCACGACTTTCTAAGTTGGTCTCCGGCGACGCGGGACTCCTTTGTGCAACTTCGGCGAGCACCGTTTCACGCATCCTCGTAGTGCCTGTTTCTGGCACTTCTCCGGGTGCTACCTGCTTCAGTGATGGCTCTTTGTTTTGCTCGACGTCCCCTCTCTCTTCAGGTCCAATTTGCGACCTCCTGGTCCCTCCTGGGCCCCAGCAGCGTCCAAAAACACCAAACGCACGATTTGCGACTAACAAGGCTTGTTGGCGTCCTTTCGGCGGGAAAACACTTCTGCACGACTCTCCAAGGCGAGAGGGATCCGTCCACCAAAGGGGAAGTCTCTAGCCCTTTTCGTTCCTGCAGAAACCTCAGCTTCTTCTGTCCAGTAGAAGCTTCTTTGCACCCGCAGCTGGCATTTCCTGGGCATCTGCCCATCTCCGACTTGCTTGTGACTTTTGGACTTTGTCCCCTTGTTCCACAGGTACCCTAGATTGGAAATCCACAGTTGTTGCATTGCTGGTTTGTGTCTTTCCTGAATTATTCCTCTAACACGACTTCTTTGTCCTTAGGGGAACTTTAGTGCACTTTGCACTCACTTTTCAGGGACTTGGGGAGGGTTGTTTTGCTAACTCTCACTATTTTCTAATAGTCCCAGCGACCCTCTACAAGGTCACATAGGTTTGGGGTCCATTCGTGGTTCGCATTCCACTTTTGGAGTATATGGTTTGTGTTGCCCCTATCCCTATGTTTCCCCATTGCATCCTATTGTAACTATACATTGTTTGCACTGTTTTCTAAGACTATACTGCATATTTTTTGCTATTGTGTATATATATCTTGTGTATATTTCCTATCCTCTCACTGAGGGTACACTCTAAGATACTTTGGCATATTGTCATAAAAATAAAGTACCTTTATTTTTAGTATAACTGTGTATTGTGTTTTCTTATGATATTGTGCATATGACACTAAGTGGTACTGTAGTAGCTTCACACGTCTCCTAGTTCAGCCTAAGCTGCTCTGCTAAGCTACCATTATCTATCAGCCTAAGCTGCTAGACACCCTATACTCTAATAAGGGATAACTGGGCCTGGTGCAAGATGCAAGTACCCCTTGGTACTCACTACAAGCCAGTCCAGCCTCCTACATTGGTTGTGCAGTGGTGGGATAAGTGCTTGAGACTACTTACCACTCTTGTCATTGTACTTTTCATAAGAGAAAAATATACAAAACAAGGTCAGTGTATATACACATAGCCAAAAAAGTTTTGCATTTCCTCTTTTCACTCTTTTCTAAGTGCTGAAAAGTACCTCTAAACTTTCAAAAAGTTCTTAAAAGTTTAAAAAGTTTTTTCTGTCTTTCCAAAAAGTTCTGAAAACTTTTTTCTCTTTTTCTATCACTTTAACTCTCTCTAAAAATGTCTGGCACAGGCCAAAGTGTTGATCTGTCCAAACTTGCATATGACAACCTTAGCTGGAAAAGAGCAAGGAGTCTCTGTATAGAGAGAGGTTTGAGTGTAGGGAAGAATCCTTCCTTGGAACTGTTACTTAACATGCTTAGAGAACAGGATAAGGCCATAGGTGCCCCATCTGTTGAAAAAGTACCTAATAGTTCTCAATCTGATTCAGGGACTCCCCCAGGAAAAGATTCAGGAAAGAAACTTCCTAGCCTGCCCATTACTAGACAGTCTAGCATAGATGGTAATGATGATGAGCCACACCATATAAATAGTGTTGTCTCACATCATAGCAAAAGCATTTATTCTCACCATACTGGTAGTAATGTTTCTGTTAACCAAGCTGTTAGGGTGGCTTCTGTAAGGGACAGGTCTCCTTCTGTTCATTCCCATCATAGCTCTGTTTCTAGAAATGTCCCTCCCACCAACCCTGATGACAGAATGTTAGAGAGGGAACTCAATAAGTTGAGGGTGGAACAAACCAGACTGAAGCTTAAAAAGCAACAGCTGGATTTGGATAGACAGTCTTTTGAATTAGAGAAGGAAAGACAGAAGTTGGGTTTAGATACCCATGGTGGCAGCAGCAGTATTCCCCATAGTCATCCTGCAAAAGAGCATGATTCCAGGAATCTGCACAAGATAGTTCCCCCTTATAAGGAGGGGGATGACATTAACAAGTGGTTTGCTGCACTTGAGAGGGCCTGTGTTGTACAGGATGTCCCTCAAAGGCAGTGGGCTGCTATCCTATGGCTATCATTTAGTGGAAAAGGTAGGGATAGGCTCCTTACTGTGAAAGAAAATGATGCTAATAATTTCCAAGCTCTTAAGAATGCACTCCTGGATGGTTATGGCTTAACCACTGAACAGTACAGGATAAAGTTCAGAGAGACCAAAAAGGAGTCTTCACAAGACTGGGTTGATTTTATTGACCATTCAGTGAAGGCCTTGGAGGGGTGGTTACATGGCAGTAAAGTTACTGATTATGACAGCCTGTATAACTTGATCCTGAGAGAGCATATTCTTAATAATTGTGTGTCTGATTTGTTGCACCAGTAGTTGGTGGACTCTGATCTGACCTCTCCCCAAGAATTGGGAAAGAAGGCAGACAAATGGGTCAGAACAAGAGTGAACAGAAAAGTTCATACAGGGGGTGACAAAGATGGCAACAAAAAGAAGGATGGTAAGTCTTCTGACAAGGGTGGGGACAACTCTAAAAATGAGTCTTCATCAGGCCCACAAAAACACTCTGGTGGGGGTGGTGGGTCCAAATCCTCCTTTAATCAGAACAAGGAAAAGAAACCATGGTGCTATTTATGTAAAATAAAAGGCCATTGGACAACAGATCCCAGTTGTCCAAAGAAAGGCACCACAGCTCCTACCACTACAACCCCTACTGCTACACCTAGTGTCCCTACTAATAGCAGTGGTGGTGGGAGCAAACCTACTAATAGCCAATCCAAGGGAGTAGCTGGGCTCACTTTTGGTAATTTAGTTGGGGTTGGTCTAATTAGGGAGACCACAGAGGCTACTTTAGTCTCTGAAGGGGCTATTGATTTAGCCACTTTGGTTGCTTGCCCCCATAACTTGGAGAAGTACAAGTAACTAACCCTAATAAATGGTGTTGAGGTCCAGGCCTACAGGGACACAGGTGCCAGTGTCACAATGGTGATTGAGAAACTGGTGCACCCTGAACAACACATACTTGGACACCAGTACCAAGTAACCGATGCTCACAACATAACACAAAGCCACCCCATGGCTGTTGTAAATCTCAACTGGGGGGGGGTAACTGGTCCAAAGAAAGTTGTGGTAGCTTCAGATTTACCTGTAGACTGTCTATTAGGGAATGATTTGGAGACATCAGCTTGGTCAGATGTGGAGTTGGAGGCCCATGCAGCAATGCTGGGCATCCCAGGGCATATTTTTGCTTTGACAAGGGCTCAGGCCAAAAAGCAAAAAGGACAGGGAAGCTTGGATCCTGGAACAATGGACCAAGTGCTCCCTAAAGCTAGAGCTAGTAGAAGCAAACCACTTCCTACTATCCCTCCCTCTACAGTGGATTCTAATTCTGAGGAAGAAGAATTCCCTCCCTGTGCAGAACCTACACCAGAGGAGCTGGAAGCAGACACTGCTGAGCTTTTGGGTGAAGGGGGGCCTGCCAGAGAGGAGCTGAGTGTGGCACAGCAAACCTGTCCCACATTAGAGGGTCTCAGACAGCAAGCTGTCAAACAGGCTAATGGGGATGTCAGTGACTATCACAGAGTTTACTGGGAGGACAACCTCTTGTACACTGAGCAGAGGGATCCTAAACCTGGAGCTGCCAGGAGATTAGTGATTCCTCAGGAGTACAGAAAGTTCCTCCTAACACTGGCACATGACATTCCCTTAGCTGGGCATCTAGGACACATGAAAACTTGGGACAGGCTTGTTCCCCTGTTTCATTGGCCTAGGATGTCTGAGGACACAAAATCATTTTGTAAGTCCTGTGAAACCTGTCAAGCCAGTGGCAAGACAGGTGGCACCCCAAAGGCACCCCTTATCCCACTGCCTGTGGTTGGGGTTCCCTTTGAAAGGGTAGGGGTTGACATAGTTGGCCCCCTTGACCCTCCAACTGCTTCAGGCAATAGGTTTATCTTAGTGGTAGTGGACCATGCCACAAGATATCCTGAAGCTATTCCTTTAAGGACCACTACAGCACCTGCAGTGGCAAAGGCCCTCCTGGGAATATTTTCCAGGGTGGGCTTCCCAAAGGAAGTAGTATCAGACAGAGGAAGCAATTTCATGTCTGCATACTTAAAGGCCATGTGGAAGGAGTGTGGTGTAACGTACAAGTTCACAACACCCTATCATCCACAAACAAATGGACTGGTGGAGAGATTTAATAAAACTCTCAAAGGCATGATTATGGGTCTCCCTGAAAAACTCCGCAGGAGATGGGATATCCTCCTACCATGCCTCCTTTTTGCCTACAGGGAGGTACCCCAGAAAGGAGTGGGCTTCAGCCCCTTTGAACTTCTTTTTGGACACCCTGTTAGGGGTCCACTCACACTTGTAAAGGAGGGTTGGGAACAACCTTTAAAAGCTCCTAAGCAGGATATTGTGGATTATGTACTTGGCCTCAGATCAAGGATGGCTGAGTACATGAAAAAGGCCAGTAAAAACCTTCAGGCCAGCCAAGAGCTCCAGAAGCAATGGCATGATCAGAAGGCTGTTTTGGTTCAGTACCAACCAGGGCAGAAAGTGTGGGTCTTGGAGCCTGTGGCCCCAAGAGCACTCCAAGATAAATGGAGTGGTCCCCACACAATTGTTGAAAAGAAGGGAGAAGTCACCTATTTAGTTGACTTAGGCACTGCCAGGAGTCCCCTTAGGGTGCTCCATGTCAACCGCCTGAAACCCTACTATGACAGGGCTGATCTCACCCTGCTCATGGCAACTGATGAGGGACAGGAAGAAGACAGTGATCCTCTACCTGATCTCTTCTCTTCCACAGAACAAGATGCTCTTGTGGAAGGTGTAGTTTTGGCTGATTGTCTTACTGCTGAGCAGAAAGATAATTGCTTAAATCTCCTAGGACAATTTTCAGAACTCTTCTCTACTGTGCCAGGCACCACTTCTTGGTGTGAGCACACTATAGATACTGGAGACAGTTTACCTGTCAAAAGTAAGATCTATAGGCAGCCTGACCATGTCAGGGACTGCATAAAGCAAGAAGTTCAGAAAATGTTGGAACTAGGAGTGGTTGAGCACTCTGACAGTCCATGGGCTTCTCCTGTGGTACTGGTACCAAAACCCAATTCTAAAGATGGAAAGAAGGAAATGCGGTTTTGTGTAGACTATAGAGGTCTCAACTTGGTAACCAAAACTGATGCTCACCCTATACCCAGGGCAGATGAGCTCATAGATACACTGGCATCTGCCAAGTATCTAAGCACTTTTGATTTGACTGCAGGGTATTGGCAGATCAAATTGTCAGAAGATGCTAAACCTAAGACTGCATTTTCTACCATTGGAGGACATTACCAGTTTACTGTAATGCCTTTTGGTTTGAAAAATGCACCTGCCACTTTTCAGAGGTTGGTGAACACAGTCCTGCAAGGGCTGGAAGCTTTCAGTGCAGCATATTTGGACGATATAGCTGTCTTTAGCTCCAGCTGGGATGATCACCTGGTCCACCTATGGAAAGTTTTGGAGGCTCTGCAAAAGGCAGGCCTCACTATCAAGGCTTCAAAGTGCCAGATAGGGCAGGGTAAGGTGGTTTATCTGGGACACCTTGTTGGTGGGGAACAGATTGCACCACTTCAGGGGAAAATCCAAACTATTATTGATTGGGTTCCCCCTACCACTCAGACTCAGGTGAGAGCCTTCCTAGGCCTCACTGGGTATTACAGGAGGTTCATTAAGAACTATGGCTCCATTGCAGCCCCTCTTAATGACCTCACATCCAAGAAAATGCCTAAAAAGGTATTATGGACAGCAAACTGTCAGAAAGCTTTTGAGGAGCTGAAGCAGGCCATGTGCTCTGCACCTGTCCTGAAAAGCCCTTGTTACTCTAAAAAATTCTATGTCCAAACTGATGCATCTGAATTAGGAGTAGGGGCAGTCCTATCACAACTTAATTCTGAGGGCCAGGATCAACCTGTTGCTTTTATTAGTAGGAGGTTGACCCCTAGAGAAAAGCGTTGGTCTGCCATTGAGAGGGAGGCCTTTGCTGTGGTCTGGGCTCTGAAGAAGTTGAGGCCATACCTGTTTGGCACTCACTTCATTGTTCAGACAGACCACAAACCTCTACTTTGGCTAAAACAAATGAAACGTGAAAATCCTAAACTGTTGAGGTGGTCCATATCCCTACAGGGAATGGACTATACAGTGGAACATAGACCTGGGAGTAGCCACTCCAATGCAGATGGACTCTCCAGATATTTCCACTTAGACAATGAAGACTCATCAGGTCATGGCTAGTCTTATTGTCCTTCGTTTGGGGGGGGGTTGTGTAGGAAAGTACCATCTTGCCTGGCATGTTACCCCCATTTTTCACTGTATATATGTTGTTTTAGTTGTATGTGTCACTGGGACCCTGGTAACCCAGGGCCCCAGTGCTCATAAGTGTGCCTGAATGTGTTACCTGTGTAGTGACTAACTGTCTCACTGAGGCTCTGCTAATCAGAACCTCAGTGGTTATGCTCTCTCATTTCTTTCCAAATTGTCACTGACAGGCTAGTGACCATTTTTACCAATTTACATTGGCTTACTGGAACACCCTTATAATTCCCTAGTATATGGTACTGAGGTACCCAGGGTATTGGGGTTCCAGGAGATCCCTATGGGCTGCAGCATTTCTTTTGCCACCCATAGGGAGCTCTGACAATTCTTACACAGGCCTGCCACTGCAGCCTGAGTGAAATAACGTCCACGTTATTTCACAGCCATTTTACACTGCACTTAAGTAACTTATAAGTCACCTATATGTCTAACCTTTACCTGGTAAAGGTTAGGTGCAAAGTTACTTAGTGTGTGGGCACCCTGGCACTAGCCAAGGTGCCCCCACATTGTTCAGAGCCAATTCCCTGAACTTTGTGAGTGCGGGGACACCATTACACGCGTGCACTACATATAGGTCACTACCTATATGTAGCTTCACAATGGTAACTCCGAATATGGCCATGTAACATGTCTATGATCATGGAATTGCCCCCTCTATGCCATCCTGGCATAGTTGGCACAATCCCATGACCCCAGTGGTCTGTAGCACAGACCCTGGTACTGCCAAACTGCCCTTCCTGGGGTTTCACTGCAGCTGCTGCTGCTGCCAACCCCTCAGACAGGCAGCTGCCCTCCTGGGGTCCAGCCAGGCCTGGCCCAGGATGGCAGAACAAAGAACTTCCTCTGAGAGAGGGTGTGACACCCTCTCCCTTTGGAAAATGGTGTGAAGGCAGGGGAGGAGTAGCCTCCCCCAGCCTCTGGAAATGCTTTGTTGGGCACAGAGGTGCCCAATTCTGCATAAGCCAGTCTACACCGGTTCAGGGACCCCTTAGCCCCTGCTCTGGCGCGAAACTGGACAAAGGAAAGGGGAGTGACCACTCCCCTGACCTGCACCTCCCCTGGGAGGTGTCCAGAGCTCCTCCTGTGTGCTCCAGACCTCTGCCATCTTGGAAACAGAGGTGCTGCTGGCACACTGGACTGCTCTGAGTGGCCAGTGCCACCAGGTGACGTCAGAGACTCCTGCTGATAGGCTCCTTCAGGTGTTAGTAGCCTATCCTCTCTCCTAGGTAGCCAAACCCTCTTTTCTGGCTATTTAGGGTCTCTGTCTCTGGGGAAACTTCAGATAACGAATGCAAGAGCTCATCCGAGTTCCTCTGCATCTCTCTCTTCACCTTCTGATAAGGAATCGACTGCTGACCGCGCTGGAAGCCTGCAAACCTGCAACATAGTAGCAAAGACGACTACTGCAACTCTGTAACGCTGATCCTGCCGCCTTCTCGACTGTTTTCCTGCTTGTGCATGCTGTGGGGGTAGTCTGCCTCCTCTCTGCACCAGAAGCTCCGAAGAAATCTCCTGTGGGTCGACGGAATCTTCCCCCTGCAACCGCAGGCACCAAAAAGCTGCATTACCGGTCCCTTGGTTCTCCTCTCAGCACGACGAGCGAGGTCCCTCGAATCCAGCGACTCTGTCCAAGTGACCCCCACAGTCCAGTGACTCTTCAGTCCAAGTTTGGTGGAGGTAAGTCCTTGCCTCACCTCGCTGGGCTGCATTGCTGGGAACCGCGACTTTGCAGCTACTCCGGCCCCTGTGCACTTCCGGCGGAAATCCTTTGTGCACAGCCAAGCCTGGGTCCACGGCACTCTAACCTGCATTGCACGACTTTCTAAGTTGGTCTCCGGCGACGTGGGACTCCTTTGTGCAACTTCGGCGAGCACCGTTTCACGCATCCTCGTAGTGCCTGTTTCTGGCACTTCTCCGGGTGCTACCTGCTTCAGTGAGGGCTCTTTGTCTTGCTCGACGTCCCCTCTCTCTTCAGGTCCAATTTGCGACCTCCTGGTCCCTCCTGGGCCCCAGCAGCGTCCAAAAACGCCAAACGCACGATTTGCGACTAGCAAGGCTTGTTGGCGTCCTTTCGGCGGGAAAACGCTTCTGCACAACTCTCCAAGGCGAGAGGGATCCGTCCACCAAAGGGGAAGTCTCTAGCCCTTTTCGTTCCTGCAGAAACCTCAGCTTCTTCTGTCCAGTAGAAGCTTCTTTGCACCCGCAGCTGGCATTTCCTGGGCATCTGCCCATCTCCGACTTGCTTGTGACTTCTGGACTTGGTCCCCTTGTTCCACAGGTACCCTAGATTGGAAATCCACAGTTGTTGCATTGCTGGTTTGTGTCTTTCCTGCATTATTCCTCTAACACGACTTCTTTGTCCTTAGGGGAACTTTAGTGCACTTTGCACTCACTTTTCAGGGTCTTGGGGAGGGTTATTTTGCTAACTCTCACTATTTTCTAATAGTCCCAGCGACCCTCTACAGTCACATAGGTTTGGGGTCCATTCGTGGTTCGCATTCCACTTTTGGAGTATATGGTTTGTGTTGCCCCTATCCCTATGTTTCCCCATTGCATCCTATTGTAACTATACATTGTTTGCACTGTTTTCTAAGACTATACTGCATATTTTTTGCTATTGTGTATATATATCTTGTGTATATTTCCTATCCTCTCACTGAGGGTACACTCTAAGATACTTTGGCATATTGTCATAAAAATAAAGTACCTTTATTTTTAGTATAACTGTGTATCGTGTTTTCTTATGATATTGTGCATATGACACTAAGTGGTACTGTAGTAGCTTCACACGTCTCCTAGTTCAGCCTAAGCTGCTCTGCTAAGCTACCATTATCTATCAGCCTAAGCTGCTAGACACCCTATACTCTAATAAGGGATAACTGGGCCTGGTGCAAGGTGCAAGTACCCCTTGGTACTCACTACAAGCCAGTCCAGCCTCCTACAGCGCCCATTTTGAGAAAACTTTTACCCTGTGCATTCAGGTTAAGAGGGAGGGGAGACAGGAGTAATATGCTGTGTAAAAATAAAAATATAAAGGAGGTTCCGCAGTATGAAACTTCACGTAGTCAAGTAAAGCGCTCTTCGATCGAGTTCGCGGTATATGAAATTTCCTGTCCTCATGTAAAGCACTCAGACACCACATAGAAGCAGTAGCATGCCCAAAACAAGGAAGAGGAAGAAAACAACATACGGCTAAGCAGCATGGAGCGGCAAGCCAAAAGAAAGAAGTTGTGCACCACACTAAGCTATATGATCATGCAACAAACATGAAGGATTTACCTACGAAATCAAGGGAATTTTGAAAGGCAGACCAAGGAACAAATGAAAGTGATGGGTGTGAGATGGGTATGTTGCAAGTGCACAGATGTAGATTAAACACATAGAGAGACGATGCTTGCGCACTGCCTAGGCTCAACCTGAAAATTGGCCTCCCAAGGCTCCAGGACACGAGGAAATGTGCAGTGGGAGGTACCTATGGCGCTGGACAGGACAAATGGCAGGATAAGGAGTGAGCCCCACTGAGAGGTGACAAATCGGAGTATTTCTACTTGAGGTACAGCAGGCACATTGGCTCCTAGGCCCAGAACCCCCCAGGGCCCACTGTACCCTGACACTGTCATAATTTATTACTCAAGCAGCAACCAAAGGGGCAATTTGATTTTTTGGCACCATGCCACAATATCCTTGCTACACTACTGGTAAACACACAACAGTGAAATCACAAACTGAAATGGGTTTGGCTGAGGCTAAGTCTGCAAGTATTTTACCACACAGGCATGATGTTAAGAATCTTACTTTTTGTGATGGCAGCTAACACATCCAGACAAGCTCCTTCTCTTGCACCACGCGTACATTTTTTGCACTGATTCCCTCACAGCGTCTACTCTCGCTATGTAACAATGTTTCTTTTTCTGGATACCTTACACAGGGGCAGGGGGTGCAAGGTATCTCACACTACTGATAATGTGCATTAACAAGTTGGTAGCCAGTCTGCGTGGCAGTGCCAGGTCACCCCTGTGATCAGCTATACTCACATAGCCAACAGCCCCTGACACCTTTAAGTGTTCATTTGCTACCCCCAAACATACATCCCCTCCTGCACAAGTCAGTGTGTAAGGCCAATGGAAGTAAGTAAGAAGCCCATGATATCCCTGGGGCTAACCAAGGTTTCTAAGAATTTGGGTTATTTGTTGACAGAGATGAGGACCTACTTACGAAATAATCACAATCCTTGTCAGAGTGAACCACAGTTGTCAATTAATAAACCTGTGTTTAACCCTCTCATAAGTTGGCCCAAAGCAGTCAGGCTTAACTTAGAGGCAGTATGTAAAACAAAAAAGAAAACGTTTAAGGTAGAAGATAGCCAGGGTACAAGCTCTAAAAAAGAAGAGGGGGGAGCCTCTAACCAAGATAGGCCTTATGGAAGTGACATTACTGCATAAGACATCACAGCTCATGACATCTCACGTGGCATCATAGGAAGTGACATTGTAGGAATTGGCATCAAGACTATGACCTCACAGGAAGTGACATCACAAGAAGTGTCATGGGACCGTATTACTTCGCACGTTTTCAACCAAATTAAAGAATGGTGCAAAAATCGGGATCGATTATCGCACAATTAACTCCAATAAGACATTCATCCCTCATTGAGACACAAATTAATCAACCAAAATGCATTTAACTTGCAAACTTTCTGTGTTGCTATAATAATTATATCCAGAAGGACTCTGCAATATCCACGTCCAACGCAACATTACAATGAACACAAAAGCACATATTCTGTGTACATATAATTCACAAACAAGTGCTTATCCTCTCAGTGATTCATAATGTGGGTGTCCTAAAATTGAGTCTATACAAAGGTAGCCAGTCAGGGTAAATAAGACCCCAATGTCCTCTATTTGTTTCTCCTTCTATTATCGCCACTTGGCTGATAATTTAATGTGTCATGGACTCCTCCAAATATTGTTGACTCATTACGGCCTATTTACATTCATGGCCTCCTCAAAATGTAATTGAAAAGGCAAGAGGTAATTGGCCTGAAGCAAAAATATTGGAAAAACCAAATCAAGAACAAAACAGGGACAAACACCACTTACCTTTTCCATGCCGCACCAAGCTTCTGTTCCCTGCTGGCTGGCTGCACGCAGGCACAGGCTCCCAGCCTGCCCTGTGGCCAGTCCGGACGCTGCTCAAAGCAGCATCAGGATTGGCTGGGAGTGCCCAGCAAGGGCACTCCCAGGCAGACTGGGAGCCTGTGCAGGCTCTCTGCAGCCCGGCAACTGTGTTGCTGGGCTGCAGAGAGCACACTGGGCATGTATGTTTGGCCAGCCCAAGACGGCCGGCCAAACTTACATGCGCTCTGAGGGGGAGTGCTGAGCACGCCCCCTCAGTACACGTCACAGCCTGCGGCCCTACCCCTTTAAAAGAAAAGGATAATAAACAAAGTTTATTATCCTTTTCTTTTAAAGGATTTGCAGCTGCCGCTGCTGGCGGGGAGGGCGACACTCCTCCACCCTTAAGGAGGAGCCGCCCCTGTGTTGCATATAGCCTATGTCGAAAAGGATGGGTTCACTGTCCAGATGTCTGAAATTAGTTTATGTGCATTTCAGTGTATGTGTATTTAAGCATGCATACATGTTGTGATAAGTGCAGCTAAAGCTTGACAAGCATGTACCAGAGGTAATATGAAAGAGCGCACGTATAGAACTAGTGTGCACAGTGTTGTGTTCTGCCTTCCTTGTCACAAGAAGCATGAATGTGTCAAATGGCCAATGGAAAACGATGAGCATTAAAATATTCCATGGGTAGAGTTTAAAAGCAGATAAGCTTAAAGAAACATATGTGTTGTTTCGTTCTCTTTCTCTTTCTCATCTAGCCAAAGGGGAATACCCTACAATAACCAGAGGCAAAGTGTGTCTTGAAAATACATGTTATAGATGCACATGTTGTATGTGTTGCCTGTGAACTTTGAGCCTATTGTCCCAGACAAAATATTAAAATATAGGAAATAGAACTGTCTGGGGCACTGGCCCTTTGGCCTAGTGAAAATAAGATCTGAAATATGTTGAGTTGTATAGAGAGGGCCTAGGATCATAATTTCCATATACTCCCCATGTTTCTCATTTAAATCATACCAGGAAACATCACTAATAAAAGACATAGCTTAGGTGTTTTCTAGACATGCTTAGCATAAGACCCCAATAGAAGAAAATATCTTAAGTGCTCCCTGGGATATGGTTGAAACTTCCTGGTTTTTAGGGACCAGGATGAGACCCGATGATGAAGCATGACACGAATAGGGTGTATAAAGGTTTTCAAAATAACACCCATTGATGTCCTGTGAGAAGACAGTACTCCCCTTGTAGAATATTTTCAAACTGCTGCTGAAGTGTTCTGGTCATACACCTTCTCTGAACTGGGCAGTCGAACTTTGTCAAATCCAAAGTGAAAACGCAGAACGGTCGCCGCATAGCCACTCCTTATCTAGTTGTGTGTGGCAATGATGGCAGGAAGGCAGGGCTATTGACAAGATGTAACACTTTCATAAGGTATAACACTGGTCAATCAATGGTGGGCACATATTTCTGGTCATTCGTCAAAGGAAAATTACTTCTTGGTCAGGTCAAGCTGGGCAGATGGAAGTTACATAGATGATACAGTAACTACCAAGACTAATGGCAGGTGCTGGGGCACAAAAACCCAAATATGGGTTGTGCATCCTTCTTGTCCGCTCTCCTTCACAGACTTTGCAGTCCTACTCCCTGACTCACAAACAACTAGCCTCCACCACCCCCCATCAAGATTGTTAAGGGATTAATTCATCCTAAAATGTTCATGTTTTGGAGCGTTTATTTACTTGTTTTGGTTGCATGAAGGTTAAGTTTGTTTTTCCATGGCATGTGAAGTCTTCAGGAGGTGAGGGACCCAAATTAGTCAGGAGGTGGGGAGGCCCATAGCTGTTCCCTCATACCAAGGGCTCCTGGGCCAATATGTGAGCAACCACACTGGATCTACCCAAAAAGAAGGCTCCTACTGGCATCCTTAGAGAAATGGGCCTGGGCACCCAGGATATAGCCTGGTCGCCTGGTGCAAGCATCACTGCATCACTTCCACAGCATCTCCAGGGCAATGCCATGGAGTATCCAAGAGGAGCTAGGGACCATTGATGTGCTGCCTAGCCCCACCCCTAACACAGAAGTACCACTGCCCTTGCTTGGGTTAAGAACTAAAGCCAAATCAATCCAGAATGTGCCTGATTTTTTTATGCCTGAAGCCAAGGTGTCAGCTGCTTTGTGGCCAGCCATGAACCTATCCCTGCCACAGGCCTGGATGGCTAACTGTCCATCCGTGAAGCAAGGTATATTTTCTACGGTGTAGAAAAATGTTGCAGTGCAAATGGCAGCAAAAACTCATTACCCTATGGAGATAAATGCACACCATCCTCGTGGAAATGTTTATCAGTCCTGGGGATTGCCTTCTGCATGGTTGTATTAAGCAGTCTTTTCAGACAACTATTTATGTGCCTGACCAATTTGTTAAGGCCCCTAGAAGGAGAACCCACCCTCCACTCCCTGAGAGAGATACTATGAGATCATGCTATCACAACCTGGGTGAACCTTTTGGCCATCCAAGAAATCTCAAACGTAAGTAATTCTAGGAAGCCCATCATTTCCAGTACTGCCAAGTCATTGCTACAAATGTGAAGAATGATGAGTGAAGCCACTGCAGCCACCTGCTTGCCACCCCTTTGGCATGTCAGCTCAGGATGTCAACGCGAAGCCCCCTAGGGCTGCCCAGTGCTTCATTGCATTAGCCGGCCTGCCTCTGCTGCCTGCCTATAACATTTGCCTCAGTCAGATGCTGTTCCTGCTCTTCTCACAAATGATTGTTCAAGAATTCAGACACTAGTTGGAGCCATGTGACCTAATGCAAACAGTTAATGGAAAAAAGAGACAGCACTAGGAAACCATATTCCCAGGCTTGACACACACAGCCTAAAGCGGGTTGAGGCATATATAACATTTGAAGCAATCCAACTTCCACCTCCCTATTCTTTTGACTGTCCCAACATCAAAGACAATGGCAGCTGCTACCATCGCAGTGCCTATCCTTATTGAATGCAAGCTAAAATGAGGATCATCTACTCCAGCTGCCCACAGTATCATGGACAGCAACTTGCTAAATTGATACCTATTGAAAGGGGTTCTGCTGCTGTGGTCCCGTCGGGAGGTGAGTGGAACAACATGCTGCAGGCATGGAAAGTCCATCACTGAGGCAGCGAGGCACCATAGGACTCTGAAGTTCCTCTCATGATCACCCAATCCCCCTTTCCCATTTGTTGTGTCTTGAAATAAAGTAGAGTAACTACCAAGTCCCCTTCCCAGGTAATATGGTCCATCAATTACCCCCATGGATGTTTTTCTTTGACCCCACCACTAATTCAGAGATCCTGAATGCCCCATAAAAAGGTGAAGGGAAAAGTGACTGTAAATAATACCTTCTCGTATTTAGAATTGCAAACTACCAGGAAGGTACCAAGGATCCACCCCAGCTTGTCCAAGTCAATAGTTTGTCTTCTGTCTCATCCATCCCCCTCAATCCTTCACCAACCTTTAAGAACCTTCCTTATGAGGGAGGAATGAGAATGAACTGGCAACTCTAATACCTTATAGAAAAAAGCTGGAGCTGCCATGTGGTGTCTGGAAAATGCTGCCTTCCTCCCATCTGCCCTCAAGCGTCCCAGGAATCACACCCAGCTGTTTACAGAGAACCCCTCTGCCTGGGAGTAACAGGCAGTAAAGGCTAGATAAGGACGAAAAGCCCTGTTGTAAGCCTGCCCTCTTTGTTTTTGGGCTAGGATGGTTGAAACTAGGTCTGGCAGAGCTGAGCACCAAGACTCCATAGTTGTTCTGGAAAATGGATGGACTCCTCCCCAAGGCATTGGATTTATTATTTAGAATCCCAGGGGCATACTTTGCTCTAAATAGAATATTGCTCCTTAAACAAACCAGTGTCTAATTCCTTAAGCAGTCTCAGTACCATCTTGCACTTAGTATGCTGCAAGTTAACCCCTTCGCTGCCAGGCCTTTTCCCCCTCAGGTGCCAGGCCTGTTTTTAGTTATTTGGAGCAGTTCGCGCTTAGTCCCTCATAACATTTTGTCCACATAAGCTACCCATGCCAAATCTGCCACCTTTTTTCCAACATCCTAGGGATTCTAGAGGTACCTAGAGTTTGTGGGTTCCCCTGAAGGAAACTAGCCAAAATACAGCAAACATTTTGTTTTGGAAAAAGGGCTGCAGAAGAAGGCTTGGGGTTTTTTCCCCTGAAAATGGCATCAACAAAGGCTTTGCGGTGCTAAAATCACCATCTTCCCAGCTTTCAGGAACAGGCAGACTAGAATC
Source organism: Pleurodeles waltl (assembly GCF_031143425.1). Classification (NCBI taxonomy): domain Eukaryota; kingdom Metazoa; phylum Chordata; class Amphibia; order Caudata; family Salamandridae; genus Pleurodeles; species Pleurodeles waltl. The sequence goes on along the minus strand of NC_090447.1, from coordinate 352,456,425 downwards.
AGAAAACCCCCTTTTTCAACACAATTTTGGCATTTTACTGGGACATACCCCATTTTTACTATTTTTTGTGCTTTCAGCCTCCTTCCAGTTAGTGCCAGAATATGGATGTGAAACCAATGCTGGATCCCAGAAAGCTAAACATTTCTGAGAAGTAGACAACATTCTGAATTCAGCAAGGGGTCATTTGTGTACACCCTACAAGGTTTTCCTGCAGAATATAACAGCTGAAATAAAACAATATTGAAATTGAGGTGAAAAAACAGCCATTTCTCTCCACGTTTACTCTGTAACTTTTTCCTGCGATGTCAGATTTTTGAAAGCAACATACCGTTACGTCTGCTGGACTCTTCTAGTTGCGGGGATACATAGGGCTTGTAGGTTCATCAAGAACCCCTGGTACGCACAGCTGCACCTTGCAATGGGTTTTCGTTCTATACTGGGTATACAGAAATTCATTTCCTAAATATAAAGAGTGAAAAATAGGTATAAAAAAAAACCTTGTATTTCCAAAATGGGCACAAGATAAGGTGTAGAGAAGCAGTGGTTATTTGCACATCTCTGAATTCCGGAGTGCACATACTAGCATGAATTACAGGTATTTCTCAAATAGATGTCTTTTTTACACACTGTCTTACATTTGGAAGGTGAAAATGTAGAGAAAGACAAGGGTCAGTAACACTTGTTGTGCTATTCTGTGTTACCCCAAGTCTCCCGATAAAAATGGTACCTCACTTGCGTGGGTAGGCCTAATGCTCGTGACAGGAAACGCAACATGTACACATCACATTTTTAAATTGAAATCTGACGTGTTTTTTCAAAGTGCCTAGCTGTAGATTTTGGCCTCTAGCTTAGCCGGCACCTAGGGAAACGTACCAAACCTTTGCATTCTTTTAAACTAGACATCTAGGGGAATCCAGAACGGGTTGACTTGGGGGCTCTCACCAGGTTCTGTTACCCAGAATCCTTTGAAAACCTCAAAATGTGGCTAAAAAAACACTTTTTCCTCAAATTTCGGTGACAGAAAGTTCTGGAATCTGAGAGGAGCCACAAACTTCCTTCCACCCAGCGTTTCTCCAAGTCTCCAGATAAAAATGGTACCTCACTTGTGTGGGGAGGCCTAGCGCCCATGACAGGAAATGTCCCAAAACACAACGTGGACACATCACATTTTCCCAAAGAAAACAGAGCTGTTTTTTGCAAAGTGCCAAGCTGTGGATTTTGTCCTCTAGCTTAGCCGGCACCTAGGGAAACCCACCAAACCTGTGCATTTTTGAAAACTAGACACCTAGGGGAATCCTAGATGGGGGTGACTTGTGGGGCTCTCACCAGGTTCTGTTACCCAGAATCCTTTGCAAATCTCAAAATCTGGCCAAAAAAAACACTTTTCTCACATTTCGGTGACAGAAAGTTCTAGAATCTAAGAGGAGCCACAAATGTCCTTCCACCCAGTGTTTCCCGAAGTCTCCCAATAAAAATGGTACCTCACTTGTGTGGGTAGCCTAGTGCCCTCGAAAGGAAATGCCCCAAAAACTATGTGGACACATCAAAATGATCAAGTACTAAACTACCTGTATTTGCAGGGTGAGGGGGACCTGCGTTTTTGGTCCTGCGCTCATCAGCCATATAGGGAAACCTACCAAACCAAAACATTTCTGAAAACTGGACACCCGAGGGAATCTAGGGAGGTGTGACTCACCCCAATGTTTTCTTACCCAGAATCTTCAGCAAACCTCAAATTTAGCTAAAGAATCACATTTTTCCCATATTTCTGTGTGGGATCACCACCCCAGGACAAATTTGCCACCACCCAACGTTCCCCTCAGTCTCCCGGTAAAACTGATACCTCACCTGTGTAGGTGGGCCAAGTGCCTGTGACAGGGAAGAGCCAAAAATATGTCGAAATTGAGGGGGAATCAAAGAGGGTCACAAAGGGCAGTTTGGAAAAAAAAAATGTTTAGGCTTACAAGTGTGGCAAAACTTTTATCGGTATAGAAGAGACATTGCTGGATGGAAGGAATTTTGTGGATTCCTGCAGATTCCGGAAGGTTCTATCACAAAAATGTGGGGAAAATGTGTGATTTCCAGCAAAGCTGGAGGTTTGCAGGGCACTGTGGGTAAGAAAATGGTGTGGGGTGCATGTGAAGCACACCACTCTGGACTCACCCAGATGTTTAGTTTTCAGATGTGTCTAGGTCTTGTGGATTTTTCTACATGGCTGCGTCCCAAAGTCCAAAAAGTGCAACCCTCACCATTCTAAATGGGACAATTTTAAGAGTTAGCCAAGCTCTCATGGCCCAAATGTAAAACCAAAACCCAAAATAATCAAATGTCCTCTTGCTTGCCGTGGGATAAGATATTTTAGTCTGTGGGGGGAGAGCTGAAAGACTGTTCTCCCCTTCATTTGGGGTGGGGGCATAACCATGCCCATACTGGTTGGTAGCCACAACCATACTATTTTGTGTTTGTTTTTAATTCCCTGGCATCCAGTAGACTTTCTGACCCTGGGGTGTAGATCGGGGTATTTGCCCCATCTGCCCACCGGTGGGCAGAACACCTTTAGCCCCACATATTTGGGGTGGGGGTATAGCGATACCACCCCACCCTCTTATTTTGAAAAAATAATCTTTGCTAGTCTCTGGTGGGCTTTCTGGCCCCTTTGGGGGCAGATGGGCCTTCCAAAAATAGGCCGATCTGCCCCGAAGGGAGGCAGATATTGCCAACAGTAATGTGCCTCCATAAGGAATGACCCTTGCCCAAGGGGCTGTCCCCCAAACAAAACACACACATACACACACACCAATCCCTGGTGCCTAAGTGGAAATAGGCTGATCTGCCCCCAAGGGGAGCAGAAACGGCCTAAAATAACCCCCCCCCTGGAAAACGACCCTTGCCTAAGGGGTTGCTCCCCATACATAAAACATAAAGTAAACAAAAAAATATATATATCCCTGGTGTCTAGGGGTTTCTGCCTCCCCGGGGGCAGATTGGCCTAATTATAATAAGCTGATCTGCCCTCGGGGGGACAGAAAAGGCCTAAAAGTATTTTGTCTCCCTGGGGAGCAGCCCTTGCCCAAGGGGCAGCTCCCCTTATGTGCAAGTCTAAAAAAAAAAATCCCTGGTGTCTAGTGGTTTTTGCCCCCCTTGGGGGCAGGTTGGTCTAATAAAAATAGAATGATATGCCCCCAAGGGGGGCAGAAATGTCCTAAAAACAATTTACCCCCCAGGGGAGTGACCCTTGCCTAAGGGGTCGCTCCCCATACATTAAAACATAAAGTAAACAAAAAATATATATCCCTGGTGTCTAGGGGTTTCTGCCCCCTGGGGGTAGATCGGCCTAATTATAATAGGCTGATCTGCCCCCGGGGGACAGAAAATGCCTAAAAATATTTTTCCCCCCTGGGGAGCGACCCTTGCCCAAGGGGCCGCTCCCCTTATACATAAGTATGAAAATAAAAAAGTCCCTGGTGTCTAGTGGGCATTTCTGCTGCCCAATTGCATTGCGATCGGGCAGCAGAAATGCTTGCAGAGACATAAAAGGAAAGGAAAGGCCTTTCCTCTCCTTTCATGCCTCTGCCTGCCCCCTCCTCCCTAGCGGAAGAGAAATGCTGAGCAGTTCTCTACCGCATCGCGCTGGACGCATGCTTCCAGCGTGATGGGAGGTGACCTCTGATGAGGCCAGCAGGTGATCGCATACTGATGTCATCAGACTGGGGGAGGGTCGGGTGGAAGGGGAACCGATTCAACTTCCATCCCCGACTGGGGGGTGTGGGCCGGGTGCAGGACGAGCTGGTCTCGTCCCCGGCACACGGGAACCGCGTGCAAGGACGAGACCAGCTCGCCCCAGGCACCCGAGGGTTTCATGCATTCCACTATTTACATGCCATCAGGCCAAAATGTGATTCACTGGTTGTGGAACTGATTTGCAGACCATAGTGAGACGGACTGGTTTTGGAGCTGGTTTGTCCAAATGTGCTATTCCACTGAAATGGGGAACAAATCTAGGAAGGTAAAATTCTTCACCAGGCCAATCTCAAAGCAATGCTGCGGCCATGGCTGCGCACACTACCTATAGCCTAGTATTGCACCAAAACCATGTGTCCTTCACACCAGTAAATAGATAGGACTCTTGACTCGAGTAAGCTGGAGGAGGCCAAATCATGCACAGGGCAGCGCATTCAAGTGAAATACATAGAAGTTATTTAAAAGTAGCTATGTGTTTCATAGTGTAGCGGCATCCCACCTGTACTTTCAAATGGGAAGAGATATCCACTTGAAGGCAGGCGCAGGTAGTGACTGCATCAGCCTGCAGGAGGATGTCTGGAGTCCATAGGACTCTCTTTCTTCCCTCCAGAGGGCTGCACTTAGGAGGCACACTGAAAGTGTGCCACCTTTTTGTGATGCATTTTCTGTGCACCTCCTAAAGGCATGTTTGCCTCTGCACCCATGTCCATAATACGGCTTGGGCAGTGAGGCACAGCGATTCCCTCGTTTGCTGTTATGATAGCACTGGAGCAACATGTGCAATAGTGCTATCTGTATTGCAGAAGGGAATGCACAAACGTCTGCGGCCCCCCTCTGTAATACCATTGTGCCCCAGTGGTGCTCAAAGTGGGCATAAATACTTGTTGGGCCCTGGGGGTCACATCGTATAATACGGCCCCTGACATCCTGTTTTTATTCAGTCAATAGATGCACTCTGTGGTGTTTCTCCTTAAGACTTGAAATTGCATTGGGCTATAGACCTGGAGAAAGAGCAGCCCTAAGTATTGATCTGCAAGGGAAATTAGTCTGCCTAACACATGGAACTGTGCAGGGTGACCTTATGTGAGATTAAACAAGATATAAAGGAAGTCATAAAGATTATTTCATTTTCTTGAGATACCCTGCATTGCCCCTTCTCAGAGTCAATCTTTTTTTTTAAGTGAATTTTTATTATTTTGCAGACAAGTAAAATTAATACAAACATTTAACATGGTGCCAACGGGCACCCAACATTGGTCAAACCCCTTGTTCCAGTGACACATTATAAACAACAAAGAAAAGAAAGGAAAGCTGCACTCCGGTCTGCTAGACTGACCTTAGTAAATTATACATTAACCAGTTAGGAGAGATAAGGAAGAGGACCCATCTCAACCTTCTATGGTGCAATCTTTTACAGTGATGTAGGAGAAGCACTTGTTGCGGCCTCCCACTTCCCCCATATCTTATTATAATTATTTGGACAACCTCTAGCCTCGTATACCAGTTTTTCCCGTATCGTGCACCAGTCCACCCCACGCCTCCATTTAGTCAGAGCAGGGGCGCCCTTGGCTTTCCAGTTCGCCATTATATCCCTCTTGGCCACCAAACATGCCACCACAAGGAAGGTCCGGTCCGATCTTTTCAGGCCAGTATCTCCCATAACCCCCAGTAGGGAGGGCAATGGTGTCCTCTCTATATCTTCTTGAAGGACATCAGAGACTTCATTAAGAACCGCCCTCCAATAAGTCGTTATTACCGGACATGACCAAACCATGTGAAAGAAGCCGGCGGCGGGGTTTGAGCATCGGGGGCAGTCAGCTGTGGGTCGTGAAGATAGTAGGTCTGTATTTGACGGAAGCGGGAGGCCATCGTTAGGGAGCGAGGTGCCATCAGTGCTTCGTTCCAATCTCCCTCTTCTATGGGGCCCACCCATCCTTCCCACCTCTGGCGGAGTCCCTTCAGGGAACTGGCCGTGTTGGTGACCAGGGTACGGTATATCTGAGAGACCCCTCCCTTGCCTAGACTCCCCATCAGTGCCTTTGCTTCCATCGGGCTATGCTCCGGTATGGTGTCCCTTGTCTGCACGTGTGATTGTAGGGCAGGGCGGAGCTGGAGATATTTATAAAATAGCGTCTTATTTAATGAAAATAGTTTCTGGAGCTCCTCAAAGGATCGCATGTGTGTCCCACTCCAGATGTCGCCCAGTGTGGATATGCCAATGATGTCCCATTTTTGGAATCCCTCTAGGCCCGCTACTTCTGCCAACTGTTTTCCATGCCACAGCGGGGTTTGTTGAGTGAGGCGCCCCCACCATCCCGACACCTTTTGAGCCGCCCGCCTTCCCATTAGGACCACCTTGGTTACCTCTGGGACGCTTCGGGAAATTGGGCCTCCATACAGGGCATCGAAGATCCGTGGGTAGCTCAGTGTTTGGAGTTCTAGTCGGTATGCCGGGTCTGACCATCCACCCCCCATCCAATCATTAATCACGTGTAGGTGCATTGCAAGGTGGTAATAGTAAATATTTGACATGCCCAATCCCCCGTCAAAGACGTCTCTCTGGCAAGTGATAAGTGCCAGTCGTGGACGGGCGTCACTACATATGAACTGACGTGCTAACGTGTCTAACTCTCGGAACCATCTCGTTGGGATGGAGTGTGGGAAGTTCTGCAGTAGGTAAAGAAGTCTGGGGAGGACCATCATCTTGTAAAGGGCTATTCTGCCTAGAAGGTTGAGAGGGAGGGTTTTCCAACGTTGAAGGTCAATTCTAATTCTTTTGATTAAAGGTGTAATATTAAGTTCCCAGGTTAGTTCCGGGAGTAGCGCGACGTGTATTCCTAGGTACTTAAAGCTATTTCTTCTCACTGGGATGGTATGTTGCCAGTCCACACAGTCTCGGGAGCGGTGGAGGGGAACCAGCAAGGATTTACTGGGGTTTAGAGTCAGCCCTGAAGCCTCCGCGAAGAGGTTCAGTATGTATAAAATGCGGGGACCACTCGTGCTTGGGTTGGAGGTGTATAGCAAGACATGATCGGCGTAAAGCGCCACCCGGTCCTCTTCGCAAGCGGGCCAGGGCCAACCCTCAGTCAAAGGATCTCCGCGTAATAATATCGCCAAAGGCTCGATCATTAAGGCAAAGAGCAGAGGGGATAGCGGGCACCCTTGTCGAGTGCCACGGCTAATAGGGAAGGGGTCAGAGACCACCCCATTCACTTGTACTCGGGCCGTCCGGTTAGAATAAAGCAATTTTACCAGGCCACAGAATTTGGCTCCAAGTCCATTTCTTCGTAGAACCTGATCAAGATAGGACCAGTCGACTGTGTCAAAAGCTTTTTCAAAATCAAGTAGGAGTAACGCCAAGTGGTCGCGTGACAGGGTCCTGCGGTGTGCTAGAGCTAGGTGTAGCCGTCTAATGCAGTGCCTAGTGCCGCGGGTGGGCATAAAGCCGCATTGGTCAGGGTGCACCAAAGCGGGCATAGCCTCCTTCAGTCTAGAGGCCAGGATTGAGGCCAGTATTTTGATCTCCATATTTAGTAAAGATATGGGTCGGTATGCCGAACAGTGTCTTGACGGGGGTTGTGTCTTAGGGATCACCACAATTGTGGCTTGATCAATCTCATCCGGAAAGCGACCCTGTCTCTCGGCCTCCGTGTACATTTCAAGTAGGTGGGGGCTTAGGATATCGCCACATTTGCTATACAACTCTGCTGGGAGCCCATCCGGTCCTGGGGTCTTGCCCGATGCCAGGCAGGTGATTGCGTTTGCAATTTCAGTAAGATTAAGGGCTTCGTCCAGCCTATTCCTTGTCTCTAGGGAGATTCTGGGAAGAGTTATTTCATTTAAGAGAGGGGACTCTTTCTCGGAAGTGGGCCGAGGGTGTTCTGCGTATAGGCGAGCGTAGTAGGAGGCGAAGCTTCGTGCGATTTCGGTAGGTGTTTTAGAGAGAGAGCCTGAATCATCTATGATTTCGGGAATGACTCTATTGGCTAGAGGCCGGGTAGCCAGCCAGTGTAATAGTTTCCCATTCTTATCCCCCCATCCATACACTCGGGCGGTTGATGCCCTCCAGATATGTTTTGCTGACTCTAGCATTAGGTGTTTAATTTCGTCCCTAACCATGGTGAGGTGCCTCAAACTGGAGGCTGACTGAGAAGTCCTATATTGGCGCTCCAAGCTTAACGCCTTAGCCTCCAGTTCAGACACTTTTGAGTTTTGGGTGCGTTCGCGGACACGAAGAAGGTGTTTAGCATGTCCTCTGAGGGTGGCCTTACCTGCGGCCCATAGTGTGCCTGAGGATCAAACTGATCCCAGGTTCATTTCAAAATATTGAGTGAGATGGTTCCTAACCTCGAGGGTGTAATCGTTGTCCTGCAGGTACCATGCATTTAGGCGCCACATCGGGCGCCTGGAGGGATCCACTCCCCCCAGCCGGACTCATACTGTTGCGTGGTCTGAGACTCCATGGGGCAGTATATCCGTTCCTGTGACGCTGGTGACGTCAAGGGTGGGCATAAATACAAGGTCAATTCTGGATTGTGTCGGGTGGGCTGCCGAAGTGTGTGTGTATTGACGCTCTCTAGGGTGCCAAACTCTCCATATGTCGCAGAGACCGAGGCTCTCAGCCCAGCTCGTAAGATTTGAAGCCCGGGTGGATCTGTTGATGGTAACCTCGCCTGATACATCTAGACTGGGATTGAGAACGGCATTGAAATCTCCCCCCAACAGGGTGGCCCCCTGGGGGAGCCCAGCAATTACCTGGCGGAGTGAAGTTAGAAAAGCATCAAGCCCTGCCAGGGGGCGTACGCGCTCACCAGGTTTAGTGGTAATCCATGAAGCACTCCTGTGACCACCACGAATCTGCCTTGCGGGTCAGACTGCGTGGTGGTGACTACCATAGGCAGTGAGCGGTGGAGTAGGACAGCCACCCCCCTGGAGCCCCTGGAGAAGCCTGCATGGAAGACTCTATCGTATCCTCCCCATAAAAGCATGGGGCATCTAGTTCCAAGAAGGTGGGTTTCTTGTAATAAGACCACGGAAGGGGAGTATCTGCGGAGGGTACTGAATACCGTGGATCTCTTGATCTTGTCTAGCAGGCCATTTACATTCCATGAGATGACCTGAGTCAGTGAGGGCCAGTCATGGGATGCGTGTTTGCTATATTTTGTTGGGTGTCAGCCTGTGGGTCTGCGGATGACCATTTCAATTGCAACAGTGAAATATTAAAACAACAGAGTAAACTTATCAACACATTACTATCTAAACCCTTGTCAAACTCTTTGCCCCCCAACTGCCCCCACCCCATACTCCCCCCCCGGAAGCATCTGTCACCCGATTACCCAACTGGAACAAAGCAGCCAGAAGGACTGCTGTTGGAGTGGAGTGATGGACCCCTCCCTTTAGTCGGATCAAATGCAATTAACGGTCTTCAAGTAAGTCACACAAAATGTGTATTGAGGAGATGCTGAGCCACTCGTGATGTCGTCTCCAGTGGCCGCACATCCAAGGGGATTATCACAGTCGTCTCCGCTCGCCTCGTCAGAAGTTACCTGCTCCACTTCAGCCAAGTACCGGAGACTGGCTCAGGCTGGTGTCGTCTGTGACCCGGGCCGGGTCTTGAGGTCCCGGCGACCCGCCGGAGGCCCCCCCATCCTGCACACCGGAGCCCGGGGCTTCCCACTGTCCGCGGGGGCGCCTGGGTCTTTTTGCCTTCCCTTCCTGGATCTGGTTCGTCGCCTGCTTCTCCGGGGTCCTCCCGTCGGGGGGGGGCACCTCCGAGGCGAGGCCACCCTCCAGTCCCCGGGGTCCCCGCCGTGCCCCAGCGCCCTCCTCAGTCAGCCAGTCCCAGGCATCCTCTGGGGACTCGAAGAAGTAGGCCTTACCGGCCATGAGGACTTTGAGTCTGGCAGGAAATAGGAGCATGTAAGAAAGTTGCATTGCTCTAAGCTTTTGTTTGACATGCTCATAAGATCGGCGGCGAATCTGCACTTCTCGGGTATAGTCTGGGAATATTAAGATCTTATGGTTCTCCCATTGAAGATCTTCGGAGCGCCTAGCTTCCTTGAGGATGTGATCACGGTCCTTGAAGTTAAAGAAACGTGCAATCATTGGGCGTCTGGGGCCGCCCGGCGGGGGGCGCGGAGCGAGGGCCCTGTGTGCCCGTTCGACCGCGAACCAAGGTGAGAGGGTCTGAACTGGCATCCAGGTCTTGATCCAGTGCTCCAGGAATTCAGAGGCTTTATCTTCCTCCACGCCTTCTGGAAATCCAATGAAGCACAGAATATTGCGTCTCGATCGATTCTCAGCGTCTTCGGCGCGGCGGTGTAGCTCGCTAGTTCGAGTTTGGAGCTGGGCCACCTTGGTTTTAAGGTCGGATAGTTCGTCTTCGGTCTGAGAGACCCGATTTTCCACCTCAGTGATTCAGCCCACAGCGTTTCTGAGATCTTGTCTGATTAGACACATGTCTTCCCGAACCTCTCCAATTTTGGTCTCCACGGCTGTCTGCGATGATTGAATTGTCTGGAGGATGGCGTTCACTCCATCAGGGGCTGGGCCTCCACTGGCTGCGTCTCCGTCTCTCCTCAGACCTGTCGGCGCTGTGAACTGGTCAATCTTTTGCTGGGAGGATGGAGGCTGTTTGTTCGCTTTGTCTCTTCCCATCTTATCGTCTGGAGGGGAACAAACTGCGTTGTCTTTGTGGAGTTCTCCTCCGGGTCCCAACGCATGCGAAGTTCCCTGTTACCGGGAACCGAGGAGGGCACCCTCACGGACTATGCGGGCACCGTTCTTTATTTGGAACTCAGCAGTCCGAGACCCGTCTTCTCCCCTGGTCAAGTCAACTCAGCTGGCGAAGAGGGGAAGCTCCGGGGAGTCACTCCCTGCGCGGGGTACCGGCGTCTAATATTGGGCCTCTGTGGGGCCACTAATTCGGGGTCTTACCCTCGGCATCGTCGAGTCCCCCCGGGACCCAGGGGAACCTCCTGCACCCAAGGGCCAGTCCCCTGCACTCCCGGGCATCAGCGTCTCTCTGGTGGGGCCACGTTCATTCCAGCCAGGACACTGGTTTCTGTCACTGGGGCCGGTGAGTGCGCACTGTTTGTGCTGCCGCTTCATGCACTCGCAGGGGTCCGGGAGGTCTCCCCTCTCTCCATTTGTTCCTCGACCGGCTCCAGACCCAGCGGTGCTCGACGCAATGTCCCATCGGCTTGGATCCCCCGGGGGATCGGCCCGAGCCGCACAGCTCTTCACACTTCCCTTCCCCCCCCCCCTCCGAAGCGGGAGTGCCTTTCTCCCGCGCGTGGTGTTGGGTCTGTTTCAGATGCTGCGGCCTTCATCCGGGTCTCGGGGTGCCGGGGCGTCCTCCCAGAGGCCGCCCGCGTCTCCAGCGCGCTGCCTACTCCACTCACCACGTCGGGCTTTGCGGCCGGCGGCGCGTGCTCTCCCACTCCAAGGGGGCGCCTCACTGCGCGGCTCGCAGTGTCACCGCCTCTCCCGGTACCGGTCGCCGCAGTTCTTCACTGCTTCCACTTCAGGCGGGAGCGCCGCGGCGCTCCAGCTCGGTCGGTGCCTCCCCCTCAGTCGACAGCCCGACACCTCTCAAGCGTCCGCGTCTGGGGTGCGGCCCCGATCCTCAGAGTCAATCTTAATCCCCAGGACTGCAAAGAAAGTAGCTGGGCCCAAAGTCTTATCTTCAGTAAGCAGTACTCCAAACTTACCCATGAGTCTAATGAAGGAGGGCAACGAATCCTGGCACTTCCCAGAGCCCTTGGGGCCGAGAAAGAGGAAATCATTGACCAGCTGGTGAATGGCCAGATCGGTCCCAGACACCTGAGTGAAGACCCATTCGAGAAAGGAGCAGAATTGTTGAAAGTAGGTACAGAATACTGAGCATCCCATGGACATGCTGTTGTCATAAAAGTAACTACCTTCAAACTTGGAAACCTAGCAAATGGAAGTAATCAAGCTGAAATGGAAGCAGGCAGAATGCTGATTTCATGTTTGTCTTCAACATGAATGTCACTTTCTCCAGATTCCTTAGTTTGGCCAGGTGTTTGTCTAGAGAGGCATATCTTATTGAGCACAGTGCAGGTTCCATACAATCACTGCTCTATCTCTATTCGGCTCTAGGTATGCTAATTTGTTGCCGCACTGTGTTTTCTTCACTCACATCAGCTTTATGGGTCTTAAAAAACACTTGTTACCAATAGTGAAATACTGAAATGAAGAATGAAGAATAAGAACACTAGGTAATCATCAAAAATGTCCAGGCTGAATGACCCAGATGGCTGCTAGTGAGGGAGTTCTTAATTGAGCTCTCTAGGGCAAGTGATAACACTCTGTATAAACCCCTATATTGTCTGTGCCATCCATGCACAAAACCAAAGCCAAGGATGGCCTTGTTGGGTGGGGGAATGAATCAGAGGGAAGGCGTCTCTTGTAGATGCAGCAAGACCGAGGACAGCCAAAGTCGACCCAGCTCAGTAATGCTGCCTCTGTCCACTGAACCAAGATGCTCTGTGAGTGTTGCTGTAGGTTATATTGGTGGGACCTGACCATGAGCTTTGTGGGGATGATGGTTGAAGGCTTTTGCAGCACTACTGCAGTGCTTCCTGACCTGGACACTCACCCCGCCACTGCTGCCCACCCCACTTTCCTTACCGCCTGGCTCAGCCCATGTCTCCACCTCGTTCTTCTGGGGTCTGGTGGCCCTTATCCAATCTGTGATGTGGCCCCCACTCCGAGTGAGAGATCCCTCAGCCTGGACTCTTTACCACTGGGATGAGAAGCAACCTGCCATGTGTCAGGGCTGAAGGTGGAGACCCAAGGGCTGGATGCTGGCACCCTGTACCAGGGCTATGGAGGCAGCGTGCGGCACCTTCCATATTCCTACAGCACCATGATTGATACTGGAGTGTCCCACACTGGTACAGGTTATTAAAGATGTTGACATTCAGATGATATGTAATCTTAAATGAGTTGACTCCCGTTTTCTATATCTTAATGGACTTTGTAAGTGATTGCTGGGTGGAAGGTGAGTGATCAAGGGGGGACTGTCTCGGGGTAATGGATTGATGAGAGAGTGCAAGTTTGCATCAGCCCATGGATTGCTTCATTAACCAGTAGTTGTGTCAACTAGTAAACTGCATCTTCAGGGTGTGTGCAATTCATTTTTAATTATTAGTATCTAAGCACCACAAACAAAAATAATTTAAGTTGATTTAGGTACTAAAGTGCCTGGCTTTAGGGGGGAGGTTGTGAGGGGGGAATGGAGAAGGGGTGAAGGAAGGTCAACAGGAGCGTAGTAGAAAGTAATAATAAAATTGTCTCAAGTGAATAAATTAGGACCATACTAATGTAAGAGAGTGATTTCTTAAACATATTGAATGAAGATTGAGTGGTTTGGTTCTAAATACAGCATGCAGTGAGTAGAGGAGAAACCGTGAGGCCAATGAGAGGATGATGCCTGGGAGATAAGGTTACTAGTCAAGCAGCTATAGCCTCACCATCTTCAAGTAGTGAACTGAATGGCTCCTTACCTCTTTATGTCAATTATTGTATAGAGGATAGGAAGGACTATGCAGTCTCAAACTCATTCCTTGCAATTCAGTTTTCTTTCCACTAGAGGTCATTTGGGGAGTGCAGTACAATAAAATTATAGAGCAAGTTAATAGTCCTTTTTTCCTTTGTTCTGCATCCCAACAGCTCCAGTTCTCTTTCAGTTTTTGTGATGAGCAGTTTAAAGCAGCAACCTATATGCATCAGTTAATGTCTGTGACAAGGAGCTACTGCTCAGCTAACAAAACAAAATGGCTCCCTTAGTGAGGTAATCTTCAGTCTCTATCATTCAACACCAGTTGGCGGATCCGAGGCAAGACACAGAATAAAGTCTCAGAATAGAGTTTCTAAACTTGAATTGCTTCTATGTCAATATGCCCACCTTATCCCTCCCATGGTGTGCAAATCCAAATACACTTGGCAACTAGTTAACACGATCACAGAGGAAGACTTACTTAAATTAGTGGACCAATTTTTGGACCAAATCCCAAGTAATATTGCCAAGCACATATATACACTCATGATTCCCTACTGGAGAAAATTGGAAAATCTATCTTTCAGCCAGGGATCATTTTCTGACTGTCTCAAAACTGGTCCAATCACGCCATTCCTCAAAAAACCCTAGGCAGATACTAACTACCTCAACAACTATCGTTTTATCTCCAACTTGCCTTTACTCGCACAAATCATCAAAAGGTGTGTAATGGAGCAGCTCACCCAACACATCAAAGACAACAACCTCATAGAACACTACCAGTTCAACTTCAAACAGGGCTACGACACTGAAGCAGCATAACTACAAGTAGTCAATGATGCACTCCAAATCTTAGACTCATGCAGATCCTGCTTCCTGGTTCTTCTTGGCCTATCAGCAGTCTTCAACACGGTCAGCCACAACATGCTCATAGAAACACTTAAAAATAGAATGGGCATCGATGGCATGGTCCTTAAATAGTTCAAATCATTCCTCATGGGCAGGTTGCAAAGGATAAAAATAGATGACTGTATCTCAACACCAAGGCGGTTGAGCAAGGGGTCCCCCAGGGATCTTTCCTTGCTCCAACTTTGTTTAACTTACATATCGCGTCTTTTGGAGTCCTTCTAATGAAAGCAGGGATCCTCTTTCATCAATTTACAGACGATACCCAACTGTATCTAAAGGCCTTTTTATCAAAAAAAAATTGTACCTCGCCATCACTCTAAACTCTGTTCAAAAAGGATGACCTCTCACACTTGAAAATGAAATCTTCCAAAACTGAATTCTTCCTCCTCTCTCCTTCCAAATCAATACTTTCAGTACAATCCTTGATGGACATGTTCAACATCCTTTATAGTAAACCCACCATTGTTGATAGTGTCAAATCCTTAGAAGTCTTCCTGGACAAAAGGCTCAGCTTTCATTCTTAAATCACCACCATGGCCAGAAACCTGCGCTATCAACTGCATCTTCTCTAGAAAATACGCAGCTACGTTCCAGAGCAAGATCTGAAATCTCCTGTTCATACATTGATGCTCTCCAGAATGGACTATTGTAACTCTCTCTTGACTGTTCTCCCCAAAACCCATCTCACCCTCCTAAAATCAATCTTACATTCTGAAGCACTCTTTATCTGTTGAGTCAAAAGGAATGACCACATCACACCTACACTGGTCATTCTCCGCTGGCTGCCCATTGAAACCAGGGCTATATACAACACTGCCTGCATCACCTATAAAGTCCTGCACACATCTGCCCCTCATTACCTGTTGTACAAACACAAGCTATCAGGAGGTTCTAAACCATCTCTTATAGCAGAAGCACTGCTGCTAGAACCCCCAATCTTTAGAAAGGAAAGACTCCCAGCACAATCTTTCTTGAATAACCCAAGCTCATTATCTCCAAATCTACGCACCCACACCTCGCTGGTGACCTCGACTCCTCCTTAAACAATAATAGCTAGACACCACAGCTTGTCTTCTCCACTGGGAACATGTTTATTCACCTCCTAGAAGAGAACTGTACTACCTCCATTTCATTACAACATATTCCTGTATAATTTGTCTTTCTGTAATGATTTACCATTTTGTAATTCTTGACCTTATGCAATGATAATTGGTAACTTTGAAGCCTGTGTAACTATATGTGTAACAACGTAAGTGGTCTAGCACATTTAATTAATGTCCGCGCTATATACAAATGCATAAATTAATAACGTGACTAATCCGTCCCGAGGGACAACTATGTTGTGTACAAGTCTACATTTGCCTGTGCCTTTTAAGGAATAACCACTCAAAGTGAACAAAGAAAGTCCTCAAAAGGAGGGCTGCTAAAAGCTCCTTTCTTTTTAATATATGTCCTACCCACCTCCTTCTAAAGATCTAAGGCCTTCTGGTTTTTGCAGAACTTGGGACCCTGAGCCCCTGTAGTTGGTATCTTATAATCATATCTGAAACTAATAAAACTCGCAGAAAAAATCATATTGCGTGCGAGAGGTTAGCCAAGGGGTTAAAGCCTAAAGGGGCACTGGAGAGGGGCCTTTAAAAGAGAAAGAGCCACCTGATTACTTCTGATTTTTGCTTTCTTTAGATGTTTGAAAAATTTGAACTCGAGGTGGCCTGTGGTGACTTGCAGGTGCCTGTAGGCATTGTGATAGATTTGTTGTTGAAAGCCCAACATGCCCTCTTTCTTTCATCACTACGCAGGGCTTGGTCCAAAAGAGCTGACCCATACCCTAGCCGTTTTTAGTAATGCAACACAACCAAGAGTTAATATCAGCTTTGTCATAGAAAACATATGGGTTAGATGTGGTTTGTTCAGCCTGAAGGCTTTGTCATAATTCCCAAATTCCTCATATGCACCCAAAGTTTTGTTCTGATAAAATGCAATCTGTAATCCCAATTCAGAGTATTTTTCGAACATAATAGACTGGTAAATTGTAACACCCTTTACTCAGTTGAGTAGAGAAGCCTTGAACTTGGGCTTTTTTCTACTTTTGCATGCACTCGATTCCACCGTTAATGGTTTTTGTATAGTGAGCTCAGATAGATCCAGATAACTTAATTTCCTGATCTTGTCCTTCACCTCTGAAGTCAAGTGCAAACCCAACTGAAAAAATCCCAGGACTCATGGTATGTCTCAACATGTAAATGTATGCTCCAACCTAAATGCAGTCTGGCAACAGATATGTAAGACACAACATTTGGCAAGTGTTGGGAAGTAGAAAGAGTGACTTGACTGCAATTCCCAGGAGGCCCTTTTTCAGTAACTCCAACCACGAGCCCAGTGTTCACTCGCCCAAATACCCCTGTTTGTTAACTCTCAATTGAAGTGTACTTACCTGGGAGGAAACCATTAGTCCGGTGTATAGTAGTAGATGGAGTGAACCTGACTGCAACTCCGTTTCAGTAACTAACTCCAATTACCAGCCCAGTATTCACTTACCCAAATACTCCTTTTTGTTAACTCTCAATTGAAGTGTACTCACCTGGGAGGATACGATTTGTTAAGGGTGTAAAGTAGAGGAAGTGACCTGACTGCTAAGGCCAGGAGGCCCTGTTTCTGTAATTCTAACCACCAGCCCAATGTTCACTTGCACATATACCCCTGTTTGTTAACTCTCAATTTTAGTGTACTGGCCTAGGAGGATACCATTTGTCAAGTGTGTGAAGTAGAGGGACTGACCTGACTGCTAAGGCCAGGAGGCCCTGTTTCAGTAACTCCAACCACCAGCCCAGTGTTCACTTGCCCAAAAATATCTGTTTCTTAACTCTCAATTGAAGTGTACTCACCTGAGAGGATACCATTTGTCAAGTGTGTGAAGTAGGGGGAGTGACCTGACTCTTCAGGTCAGGAGGCTCTTGTTTCAGTAACTCCAACCACCAGCCCAGTGTTCACTTATCCAAATACCCCTGTTTGTTAACTCTCAATTGAAGTGTACTCACCTGGGAGGATGTAATTTGTCAGGTGTGTAGTAGTAGGGGGGGGTGACCCGACTGCAACTCCCAGGAGGCCTTTTCAGTAGCTCCAGCTACCAGCCCAGTACTCACTTGCCCAAATACCCATTTTTGTTAATTCCCAATTGAAGAATACTCACCTGGGTGAATACCGTTTGTCAAGTGTGTGAAGTAGAGGGAGTGACCTGACTGCTGAGGCCCGGAGGCCCTGTTTCAGTAACTCCAACCACCAGCGCAGTGTTCACTTGCCCAAATACACCTGTTTGTTAACTCTCAATTGAGACTTACTCACCTGGGAGTAAGCAATATACAGAACATGCTCAAGTCAGAGACGTGTCTGTCTATCTATCTCCATATTGACCTGCTATCCCAATAATAAATTATTGAGGACAGGAATGACACCTTACCGAGTGTGTATACCAAGTATTCCTAAAGCCTTAAGCTGCATCACCAGATTGGTAGCGGCAGCAAACACGTTGACATAGTACTGCACACATGATGAATGCAGTTACATACACAACAAAGTTGTGTGTGTGCCTGTATCACTCTCAACTAGGCCTCCAAATGGTCAACGGCACATGTTGCCTCTCCACTGTGTTGGCTTCACTGTTGTTAAGATGTCATTTTTAATCCATCATCCAAAGTGCAACTGATCAGCATATCCAATGAGCTGCTTGAGTCTAATAGTTTAGGCAAGATTCACACATGTCATGTCAAATACTCCAATACCATGGTAACGTGGCACAATAGCTAACCTAACAAATAAGAACGTCCAATGTTTCTGCTTACTGTAACGCAAAACCTTCAACCAGTAACAATGTACATCCTTCATCAACAGGTTGAGCTGTCACAGCCACTGGCCACACCTCGTCCACCGAACAGACACCCACTCCACCCCTGGATGAAGCCCTCAGTGATGATGACACTCCTGGACTTGTGGGCACCGAGGACAATCCTGGTCCATCTAGGCAACCTGATCAGATGGCAACAGTGAGTATCACAGTGCCCACCACAACACTTCCTAGCCTTGTTGCATCAACTTCACATGCAACGATACACCCTCAACCTGTGTACCTAGCACAGTTTCAGCCATCTTGTGCCCCCCAGTCCTGGATCCTAGATGGAACTCATGACACTGAGGGTCCAGGACCCAATTGGGAAGGGCACAGGCTCTTGGGGGTAGAGTGCATGGGAAGGATGCTGTGAGTCAGTGGAGTGAGGCCACTGGGGCTGCTGTCATCAGCCACATCCTGGGGGTCTATCAGGAGTCCCAAGGCATGATGGGCCAGGTGTTAAGAGAACTCCGAGAAATGAAGCAGCTGCAGAGGGATATGAATGCAAAATGTGATGCACACAATGACAACAAGGGCACCCTAACAGGGATGCTGAGGGACATCCACACAACCCTGAGCAGGGCTTTTCCACCACCATCTACCCCTTCCTGTGCCCAAACTACTTCAAGCCCAAGTACATCTGCAGCAGCTACAGAAAGGGAGGCCCTGCCAGAGGCACAACCACCCTCAGACAGCCCTGCCTCTGCAGCAGCTAATCCCCACTTGCAAGCGGGGACATCCATGCAAGAATCCAGGAGGTACAGATGGCCACTGCCAGCTAGAAGCCTCTTCCTTAATGTCCTCCTTTGTGTGCCACACATACACTCTGTGGACTGATCCTGAACCACATTCCAGTTCCAACGGGAGGAGTACACTGGACTTTGGACTTCCAATGGTGTGGCATCTGCTCCAATGATTTCATTCACCATGACTGACCACTGCACTTTACATTTTTGTTTCTTTCAGTCCAAATTTTACTTTTCTGCATGATTGTAATACATACACCTGCCACAAACTCATTGTCTGCTGTCTTAAATTTCACATTTAGCTATGTAGATATGTTAGACCATGTGAACCATACGATGACAATACAAGCTACTTGTGCAAGCAGGGATATGTTGCATGTACAGTGTCCAGCTCAGGATTACAGCCATTACACACCAACACATACATACAAGTGTCTTGTTGCAAAATAGATTTTATTACATTGTTAAGCACATAGCCTGTCAAGATGTCAGTAACATTGAAATTGGGACATGGCCATATCAGACTGTGTAGGCCACAAAATATACTGGTACAGACCCCCAGAACATTGCAGGGATGGACATATCAAACAGTGTCCTGCTACCTAGGCAAAAATTGGAAATGCTTGATGTCATCAGCTGGAGCCAGATCCCCTCGATCGTAAAAGGAATCCCACCTCATAGGATGTAGTACCTAGACAGACAGCAGTACAACACTTTATGATCACAGGGTCATTACAACCCAGTGCTTCTGCATCTGGTGGTATGACATAAATAATTATCAGTAATGTGCCACAGGCACTTTGGCATACAGTGATTAAACACATTAACAGCTACACGCAGTTCAAACAAAAAGACGGTTTAGCCAATGTGAAGGGGAAGTGACATGAAACTGGCCGACCACATTTTCACTCACCACATGATGACACATATGATGCATCTTAGCCACCACATAACAACGAACAAGTCCAATGGAGTCTTCTGCACTTCCATCCTATCACTGTGCAAGCAGTCTTGACACACGTCATCTACACCTATAATCTGTGATAAACATTCCCAGGAACAATCCATGTCCACTTTGCAAGTCCCAACAGCACAATGTACCTGCCAATGTCACAACTCTAAAATGTCCAAATGAAGCTCTCATGGTGAAGGTACCCGAACAAATAACAAATCAAGGAGTATAGTCATGAAACCATCCATATATCACAAGTCACATAGTAAAGGTCTGGAGAACAAAGTCCATCAGACAAACCAGACACAAACAAAGCAACATCATCAATATCTGAAAGTGTCGAAAGCTTGCTCATCAAACATCCTTTTGCATATTTTGCATGAGCATCAGCTCCCTATTTCAAAAAATATACTCCATACATTATCACAACAGTTCACTGTACAGGCAAAGTCATGGCATCTCATAACATACTTACACTCATGTGAAGAAGCCGTCAATGAGATCTTGTCGCAAGCCAGCTCCTTCTTCTTCACCACTATCATCTTCATTTGGCATTTTAGGATTCTCACCTGGTCACACCGCAGACTCTGCCTTCTCTTAAGGGATATTCCTCCACAGTACGATGTAATGGAGCATACAGCATGCGACAGTGATTTGACACACTTTACTGAGTGAGTAGAGGAGGGCTCTCGCAGTCCAGTCCAGACATCTAAATCTGGCCTCCAGGAGCCCAAAAACCTGCGTCACTGCCCGCCGTGTTCTTCCATGCACCTCACTGAAGCAGACTTCACCTGGTGTAGTTGGATTCCTCAGTGGTATTAACAACCAAGGACAGTTTTGGTTTGCTGAGTCTCCTATTTTGGAATGAGACATAAGTGTCACAATGAGTCACTCACTTCGTGATTGTAGCATCTCACACTGCACAAACAAAATCAGGGCAGATGTGACATACCAACCAGCTAGGCCCTCTCTGTTTGCAGTTGTGACATCAGCTGGGGTATGGTTTTGATCCGCATTACAGAGGAATCAAGGGCTGAACTAAGGAACCGGGTATGGACATTTGAAATGTAGAGACCTGACAAACAGACAGCAGGCACATTGATAGAATGGAAGCTCTGTTTCAATAGTCTTGTTTACTGGCATGTGGTGGCACAAAGGCAATATGTGTGCCATGAATGGCTCCCACCGTATGTGCGAGGTGACCAAAGCCATAGAAGTCAGCCTTCACATTGGTTAAATCCTCATGTCTGGGGAACATGATATAGCTGTCAATGTGTTTTATCGTTGCTGATAGCATGCCTCTTAACACACCATTGAACACAGGTTAGGCCATATCACCAGATATGGCCACTGTATATTTGCCTCCTTGTCAGTGCGTGCCACTGACTTATGACAGGTCCCTCACTCCCACAGTTCTGATGTGACCTGTTACATATGTGCGTTTTGCCTCCTTGTCAATGTGTGTCATTGACTTATGACAGGTCCCTTACTCCCACAGCTCTCTTGTCACCTTTACATAAGTCATGTTTCTCTAGTACAGGTGAATTGCACAAGTGACAAACCAACAGTGCAGATAGTGGGTTGATTCCGGTGGACCGTGACATGTGACTCAGCTTGGTTACATGCAAACAGTCAGACCAAACATACCTTAGTATGCTGGATGCCATCTCTGTAGGAATGCCACATATGGTTAACGGTGTGTTCTATGCTATCAGTACATACCACACAAACCCACCCTGAAGTGGTATGAGTTTACATTAGGTAGCCTGCAAGTCTACACATGCACAGGGAAGAGTCTTTCTGTGCCACCCATGACAGCCTTTTCATTGTCACTTAAGTCTTAGGGTGAAGTCTGTACTATAGTAGTTGCCTGTAGGAACCGTATGCATTGTGTCAATGTGGCTGGATGTAATTGTGTCTGTCCGGTCAAGCCTAATAAGATTACGCCTCAGAAGGCCACAGTGGTGTTTTATGTTTAATTGTGGCTCACATCACAGTACATGTTGCTTGAGCCTGGGCTGCCTCATGTCAGTAGGCTTGCTTAGTCAGTGTAGGCCATCAGCAGGGTAGTGGTTTAGTCGGCAAATGTCTCCAAAATTGTATAGTCATATCCCTGTACTTATCAGCATGTGTGCTTTACACTTGTGGTGTGTTGACATTACAAGATTTTTGGGCCTGGTGTTTCTGAAATGTGTGTAACAGAACCATCTGGCCAAAACAATGGATTTGTAACCTTTTTATTTCTCTCTTGCATCCATACAGGTCAATGTCCATCAGAAGAAATGGATCTGGAGAGCCATCGCCTGGAAGGTGCGGACCCTGGGGGTCCATGTCTAGTGGAGCATTCACTGTCAAAAGAGGTGGGAGGACCTGAGATGCTGGGCCCGGAAGATCGCAGAGGTCCAGTTGGGGCTGTCCTCCCAATGAGGGTGGGGCGCACATCGGAACCTGACCTCCCTAATGGCCTGAATTCTGGCAGTTGTCTACCCCAAGCTTGATGGGCATTTGAGGGGAGCGCAGCAGCTAGAAGGGGCTGAATCCTGTGCATATTCCTGCCTGTTATATTACCAAGTTGATATGTTAGTCTGCCATCTCCCCCTGAAGATGGCGTTAGGCCATGTGTGACACACAAGATGAGTAATTGTTTGTGTAGGTATGGAATTTGGTACATACTGATGTGCCTTGCCTATTGGCCCTGTGACCTAGGACACAGCAGAGTACAGTCCACAACCAATTACCTCTCAAGGGCCAACAACATGGCTGAGTACAGTGATCAATCAGGTCATGTTGTTTGTTGTTGTGGGTGTCATATGTATCCAGGAGTCCACTTGTCTTCAGTGTGTCAGCCCCAACAACAAACAGCATACATAAAGTAATAAATCACTGTATTTAGCCATGTGTCTGCTCAAGTCAGTATACTGGTGTCTGCCCCCCACAAGCCACTTGTCTCCAGTGTGTCATGAGTGTTGGTGCCTCACTATTGTCTGTCATGTGAAGGTGGACATCATACATGTGACAGAGCATACATTGCTCTTTGGGTATAGTCACAGATCAATACTTTACCTCGGTAAGTATTGAATGTCCAGTGACATGATTTTGGTGACATCATTGTTGCCATCATTCTTTGTGCCTGCATTTTCGCATGTCTACCTTTCACTTTTGCCATATCATTTTCTCTGTTGTTTAATGCATTTTCTACTTGTCTTCATGGGATGATGATGGATTCCCTCACATGTGTGCATGCCAACATGTGTTTGGACTTTGACACGTGTTGGGGCTACAGTTCATGGGGTGCCACAAACACGAGTGTGTCACCATTAGTTGGTGGCTCACACATACCCTCACCCGTCACTCCATGAAATTTGGCATGTACAATTGCAGAAGCCATGAAGAACATGGCAGGTAGGACTACAGTTTTTACTCACAATGTGCATTTCCATGCCATTGATGTAAAATCTTTTAGCCAAGTGCTTAGCACATGCTTAATTGTGAATGTTCATTGCCTAACTGTTGACATGCATCAGGGTGTGACTTTCAGTGATGTGGGAATCATATGTGGTTGTGTACAACCATTCATCCACGGAAATCTGTGTTTGCATGACAAAAAGGGACCATGATGTGCCTTCCCAGTAAGGAACATGTTAAGGGCCTACTACAGGTACTTGAGAATCCCTGGGCCTCTACAACATTCAAAGGACTATTGGCTTTTACTTATGCAATCTGAGTAGGGTATTTTCAGGAGTACCAATCAAGAGAGGTGATTTCCCTGGGGGTAGCTGATTAATTGTGGTGTGGATATTTGTAGAAAACATCTGCCTGACATTATACCCAATTTGTCTCCAGTATAAAATTCTGTGCACAGTGTGGTATCTCTCAGAGCGACATTAGTATAACCTTCATGAGTCTACTTAGACCATGTACACATAGTGAATTGACCATTGGGTATTTTTTCCAGTGTGTCATGGGTGTTTCCATGTCACCTTCTTCTGGCTACTGTACTTCTCTGAGCAACATGGCTGGATTATTTGGCCATCATTTCATCATGATGTGGTATTGGGTATATGAAGATTAGCTGGACGCATTACCTTGTGTGGGATCTGTGAGATTGAACTTGGCATTGCCATACTATTTTGTGACAACAGGTTACTGAGGGATTTTACATAAGCCAAACCATTGAAGGTGATAAGGTCTACTACTTGCTCCATGGGTATTATCATTGCACAACTTCAGCCATGCAATATGAGCTGTCCTTGATTCAGAATTTCCTGTGGGCAACTGTTCACAGTTCATGTAACATGCATGCATATAGTGTAACAAATGTTGGAGCCACTTTGCTGGAGCTTGCGGCTGGGAGCTACTGTACGTTATGGTAATGTTTGCTAATCTTAGATGTTGTTCAAGTCTGATCAGGCACATCTAGAGACCCTATTTGTCTTTGTAATTTCAGCATCCACACAGGCAAGCGTAGGAGACAGGGACGAATCAAGTGGGGAAGCAGCAGGCTATGGTACCTCCAGTCATGAGCCATCCAACGCAGGGACCCAGTGGCCGTGAGAGTGAGGGGAGTGCCACAGAGGACACAGGCTCATTGTCACTATCAGATTCTTCCTCCAGTGGCAACTCCAGAGTGGTGGCAGACCCATCAGGACCGAAGGTTCCATCCTTGTCAACCACCCCCAGTTCCATCTCCACCCTCCCTGCTGCTCCCCGCCCAGTTGGCCATGCCTGCGCACCGACGAGGATGGACGTCTCCTTCGCCCCAGGCACCCTCACCCGCAGCCCCCATTACCCCTGCTGCCCTGAGTGAGGAAGCTATTGACCACTTGAGGAGTATCTCTGTGGGTCAGACTGCCATTTTTATTGCCATTCAGGTGCAGGGCAGGGAGGTCCAGCAGATGGTTGCATACCTAAGGCATTCATAGTGCCATGTCTGGCCCACAGAGATCTTTTCAGGCTCTGGCCTCCTCAGTGATGGCAGCCCTCCACTCCCTACAATCCTATCCCCCACCACCTACCTCTTCCCCAATTTCCCTATTCCCCTACCTGTCCCAAACACACAGACACATCCACACACACACAAGCAGCACACATAAACACAAGCGCCACAAGACATACCGCAATGCAAGCACTCAACGGTCACTCACATATACCACAACACCCATCATTTACACAGACACCACCCCCACAGACCCAACACCAAACCCACCATACCCACAGACATCACCCCAATACCCACACACCACACTGACCATACCCCAGACACCACCCCAACACCCACACGCCACATCCACTATACCCCCAGACACCACCCCAACACCCAGAGACACAGCAACCACAAACACCATACCCCCAGACACCACCCCAACACCCACAGACCCACACACTACAGTCACATACCCCAGACACTACCCCAAAATCCCCACACAACCACCACACCCACCATACCCCCAGACACCACCCCACACCCACAGACCCACACACCATAGACACCATACCCCAGACACCACCCCAACACCCATAGCCACAGCCACCATCCACACCATACCCCCAGACACCACCCCAACACCCACAGACACAGCCATCACACACACCATACCCTCATGCACTAGCCAAACACCCACCAACACAGCCACCACTCCCACACTACCCATCACCTTTACCTCACAGCTCCCCAAGAAATGCAAACACTCACACATGCAACAGACACCACCCAAACCCAAGCATGCCTCAGACACACTCCAGCAGCATCAACACCCACAGCCGACACAGCCACTTCCTCAACCTCCCAACCCCTAACCCCTTCTGAAGTACCTACCCATTTTCCCAAAGGAAGCTCCTTTTTGACCTTGCCTTTACCCCTGTGATCCCCACCCCTCCCAAAACCATAAGGATCCCACCAACATCCCAACCCATCCCTTCCACATCCAAGTCATTCCCTATCATGCCTGCCCCCCAACCTCACCCCAAGAAACCAGCCATACCTCTTCCACCCTGAAGAAGAAGCCCACCCCTCTGAAAGTTAAGCCCACCCTGCCCAAAGTTAAACCCACCCCTTACCTCCCTAAGTGAAGTACACCCCTCCCAAACCCGCCCATCCCAAATCTGACCCCCACCCAAGGAAGATTCCTGGGGTGTCTGCATGCCCACTTGATGTCCCTTACTGTGGAGGTTCTTTGGCAGTGATCAGGGTCAAGCTGGTGCACAGCACTGTGCAGAGACTTTCTCATGGACTGCCCAATGGCCTTTAATTCTCATTACTCTTGAGTTAATAAACCCAAGGTTTTTTGTTGAGTGCACATTTATCTTGCCATTACCTTTCTACCTTTTTGTTGCTCTTGACTAATTTGTGATGTATGCCTACAGTTGTGTATGATTTACCCTGACTGCTGTTTCATTTGCTATGGTTGACAAGATCTGACTTTGGTGGCAGTGCTGGTGTCAACCAGGACAAGGGTGGATGTTCACTGGACGGATATGAGGGTGGTAATTCAATTGAGGTGTTGTTGCGTTGTATTTTGTTTGATAGATATTGGATTGGCCAATGACAACATATATTGTGTTAGATTTGTCCCCCTAGTGTAGATTGGATATTTGTATCATGTGTGCAAGCTAAAGTTTTGTTTGTCCACACATGGAGGGTGTTCAATTGTGCTACCTTCCTATACATTTGACTGACCATGTGTCCATTTTCATGTGTGTACTTTCCAGCTACTTCATCTGCATGTGACCCACACTGTTGCTGTCGTATTTGCTTTATTAACTTGGTCTTACACATTTGGTACATTGGCATGTCACTCAGTTCTACTATTGGTTGTCTCTAAGATACATGAAATTGCACTTCCTGTGTAAATAGTGTTTTAGGGACATGTGCAGTGGTGGCTCCTCCGTTTGGGCAGGGGAGCATCACCCTTTTGCCAGCAGCGGCAGCTGCAAAACCTTTAAAAAAATGTTTTATAATAAACTAGGTTTAGTATCATTTCTTTGAAAGGGGCAGGGCCACAGGGGTGACGTGCACTGAGGAGGAGTGTTCAGCACTCCCCCTTCACAGCACATGTGTTTGGCCGGTTGCTGGGCTGGAGAGAGCCTGCACAAGGCTCCCAGTCTGCCTGGGAGCGCCTTGGCTGGGCGCTCCCACCCAATCCTGACGCTGCTCTGAGCAGCGTCAGGATTGGCGCAAGGCAGGCTGGGAGCCTGTGCCTGCAGGGGCAGAGGAGCGTACAGGGACAGAAGAGCGGTAAGGAGGTTGTTTTCAAAATAAATTAAAGTCAATGTTTATTCCACTGCACCTCCCCCCCCTGCACCTCCCCGCCCCTTCCACGGCCGCAAGCCGCTACTGGATATGTGCAAAAGTGAACTATGTCCAAGGACAGCATCCTTCCTGGAGTGCCCCGATGCCCCCATCCCTATTCTGCAGGTATAGTTTACATTGTGAGCTTTGGATAGGTGTCTCACAAAATATTGTGCATCTCATTTGCCTTCCATTCTCTTGCAATGTGGGTGATATGTATGGGTCCGTTAAAGGGATGTTTCATGGAAGGAGTGTTTGGGTTAAATGACATATACATACATATGTGTCTTCAGTATCACAACCGGCCATGGCATGTGAGCAATGTGAGGGTGTAAGTTCAATTAGGTGTGATGTTGATGTGGTGTTGCTGTTGTGTGACACAATGTTATGTACACTTCACTGTCCCTGAAAGTGGGATGTGCAGACATGTCTGTTGTTGTGGAGTGTGGCGGTGCAGTGTCAATGATAGTGTCAGGGGCGTCATGGAGCTGTGATTGGGTCATTCATTGTGTAAAACTCCAACCCGGGACACACAAAATTATGCTTGGTCCACAGAGCACAACCCTCATACCATGTGGATGGCGGCACATCGATCTGTTGTTGAGTTTAGGGATTCGGGTAGATGTGTGGTCTTACCGTTGGTTGGCTCCACTGCGGTGTGGATTTTGGGCTCCATCTATGAGCAGCAGCTGTGGTCAAGATGTGTATGATCGGTTCCATGGCAGCACAGGACACGTGAATCTGCCTGCAGGTGAGTTCCTTACTTTAATGGCTCCGTTTCCACCAGCTGGGACATGGTGGTTCGACCGCCACAGTCACGTTGGCAGAAGGCAGCGTCATAATGTGTCCAGCAGAAACACTGGCTTTGACAGGCTCATGGGCCTATCTCGCTGCCATGGTGGTCTGCGGTGACCGGTGGTGCCATTGGGACCGTGGCAGGCTGGAATCTCTGGAACCGCATGCATCGCAATACAGTGGTCCAACCGCCAACACAACAGTGGTTGGACCGCTGCCATGGAGGTCCCTGGACTGCCAAAATTGTAATCAGGCCCTCAATCCTATTTGAACCATACAGGCATAACCACCCATGCCCCGATGGGCGGCAACCCTTCACTGAGTCCTTGACTATCTGCCATGTTCCTGCTGCCCCCAACACATGGGTGCCTCCAGAGCTCCCCAGGATGTGAGAACATGGGCAACAGCCCCGTGTCCTACACTGATGACCCACGAGCCGATGCTCCTGAGCTGGTGTGAATATCCCTCCCAGGATCTGGGATATTGTTCCTCTCCCGTCACCTCGGTGCTGACCTAGAAAGCATTCGAAGGAGAGCCCTCTATTTGCTGAGAATGGTTATTGTTGCGAGGTGCTCCCACACCTTAACTCGTGTTCATAATAACAAAAAAAGTGTAATCAGGTAGGTGGGAATTCATTCTCTGAGCCCTCACCTCTCCACCAGCCTCCATGCCTCTCCCGTCGCTGCGATGGCAACAATAGGGAAGCCAAGTCGAACTGGACTTAAAATAGTCCTCGATCCTGCACCCTGGGTCCTGCCACTGCGACGACGGGGGCAGAAGTGACGTGCAATGTACATACCCGCCTTACGGCCCCCAGTCCTGGGTCTCACAGGACTGGGGGACTGCGAACAGGGAATGCCTTGCAAAGCAACCTCCAGCCTCCCCTGCCTTCGGCCAAAGAGTCTCAAGAGCAATGGGGGGGGGGGGGGGTCCCTGTGGCGCTCACCCCAAAGCGGCAGGTTCGACTCATATGTCCTGCAGCTCTTCTGGCTGAGAAAGCTGGTGCCAAATTAAGACTAGAAGCAGGGACACACTGTGCAAAAAGAAAACACTTGCCAGTTGCCAGACCAATAAATCCCTTGAACTCTGCCCCACAAGACAGCCAAACCTGGCTGTAATAATCAACGAATATCTATGGAAATCTGTTTAAAAAAACAAAGACTACCCACCATAATTCTGCCTGCCACACCAACATTCACATAATGCCTCCAGGCCGCAATGGACCCGAAAATTGGTCGCTGGTGAGACCCACCCAGAGGCGTAATGAAAGTTGAGGAGATTCCTCCCCTTCATAGAACACTCAGGAGCTCTCGGGTCAGGGTGCTCTACTGATGCCCCCCCTGGAGTTCGCCCCCCTGATGGGGCTTTAATTACGCCAATGAACCCACCCACCCCCTTATCTATCCCCGGCAACAATACCACTCCCAAGGTCCGTCAACGAGGCCCAGCGATGCAGCCCTTCACAGCCTGGCCGCACTATCCGCTGCCACCTCTGAGGAAAACCAGGCGAAGGAGATGCGTGGTGGTGCGATGGCAAAGAATCCGGCAAAATCCGGAACAGAGGAATGTTAGGAAAAAACAATAACACAGGTGGGGAAGGCAGACGTTCGGGGTAACCACCTGGCCGGTTTTATACCAGCTTTATCGGTATTTCGATGTCCCAGCAAGTATAAAAAATAGAAAAATCACATAACGTCGATGTTTATTTCTCCTTCCTCTACACAGTAAATGTAAAAAGAAAACACGTTTAAATGTGCTCTACAGCTGCTCTCATGGCTGCTGACTGATAAAGTACACAAAAACATAAAGGTGATGTCAAAAATGAATACAGATGACCTTTGCAGAATCCTAAAACGTGAACTGGACGGTATGTTTCTTTCGGGGAATGGTGGCAACCCTACAAAGAGTGGATGGGTGGACTCAGGACACAAGTCCTACAAAATAAGTGGGGGGACTAACCAAGCTAGGCAGCATGTAAGTGAAACCATGGCGCACGACTTCACAGTGCGCAACATCACAGTGTGGCATCGCATGTAGCATCACAGGAAGTGGCATCACAACCCATGACCTCACAAGAGGTGACATCACATGAAGTGACACCAAATCTTAAAACCTCACACAGGATTAGCAGGTCGACCATGATTGCATTTGAGCTCATTACTATAATTAACAAATGAAAATTTGCTTAGGGCTTGTGCCAAAAAAGTGACAGAACCCGATGCAAAATCTGTGGCCTCAACTTGAACATTTATTTTTTAAAAACCCTGCCACAAAGAAATTGGAAACAAGGACAAATGTGCCAATAATTCTGTTCGGCTTAATTGATTGCAAAGACTACATTTTAAAATACCTTATGGGGTTAAGGCACCTGCTGCAGAGATCTTTGTATACACAGTAAATCTCAGGGATTAATAATAATGGAAAGATAACTTTGGAGGGTAACACATTTGCTGGAGAAACCTGTTTTTTCTCTAGTCCCAGTTTTGAATCAAAGTAGCATAGAGGGTTAATGTCCATGCTTGAAAGCACATCATCTAACTGCAAATGACAGATTTTTATTACATGTGGCTAGGTAAGAGAGTTACTGTTTGTAATACAGAGATCCTTTTGTTACTCACAGTTCATAAATGGTAATTTTTCTTATATATCAATCTATGAGGGGCATGTGACTCCTTTACCTTGTAACCCTCACTGTCATGTGTAAAACATTTTGTACATTGATCTACACATTTATAGACTTTATTGACAATGTATAATGTGTACGTGTGACGTAAAGTGCTCTGACATCCTGCAGTAGGATGACTAGCTCTACAAAAGAAATACAACAAAATAGTGGTATTTAAATTGTTATTCGTGCAAATACTGGAACAGATCAACAAATATGTCATTCTTACAGTGCATGAAAATCTCCCATAAACAGGGATTGAACACTGTAAAAAAACATGCCTCTTAAGTATTTGTGTAGTGATAACAACAAGCTGTGTGCCTTTGTTTACCCTCCTGTGCATCTGCATCTGGGTGTGCAACTCAGATAGCTCCCAGTCCCAATAAGAGGAAAAAAGGAGGCTTGATGGTCCGTTAAATTTGGCCTTTACTAAGGAGTCTGAAACATGAAAGCACCCGTGTTGCCTGCACCGTGCTGCTAGAAAATAAACGAAAACAGACAAGGTGCAATAGCTGCTGAATGTGTCCATGTTTCTGAAAATTACACTGGGGCAAGTTCAGCATATTTCAGTGGGGCCCACTTCTTGCAGGGTAGATGTGGATAGCAGGTGCCGCCAAGACACAATCATGGTCAGACTGACTGATAGGGCAATTAGGCAGAGTCTGAATGGCTGGTCTGACAGGTCGGTGCGTGGGTCGTTTTTTGGCTGTTTGTGGACCTGTTTTATGGAACTATTGGCTGGTCTTTCTCTGATATTACCAAGAAATTGCCTGCAAGCAAGCACAAATGCTAATATTTGAGGGTGATCTGGGCACTCAAGTGGGAAAGGGGGCGAAAAGTATCTGGGTCACTGTGGTAGCACATGGTGGCATACCTGCCATGAAACGAAAAACTTGTAAACAATTTCTTTCTTTTGCCCCTGCATACACACTTGCATAGATATGCAAATTTTTTGACACGCACAAACTTTCTTACACATTTTGTCTGATACACCTGTTTCTCTTGCACAACTGTACCTCTATAAGGTACCGTCTTTCTTTTTTTTATCGTCAATTTATTGATCAGTTAATTAAAAGCATTACAAGATAGAAGTAAAAAAACACTGTGTAGGTTCAAAATGAATTAATAAAACAATAAATATATTTTTTTTAAAATACTGGTAAAAAATAGTCTACGTATTGTCTCCATTTGCAACGAGGGGATACTTACACACGATTAGGACCCTTGTATGCCCAGCTATCTGTTCCAGCTGCCTGAGCTAACAGCCTCCTGAGAACTGTCACATATTTTGCACATCTTGCCAAGGCCCAGGGAGCGGAATGTGAAAAACAAAGGTTGGATACCTCCATACAGGACCGTGCTCCCTGAGCCAGAACTACTAGAATTGTTAGCTGTCTTCTTTGAGCTGCTAATTTGGGACAACAGCACAGAAGGCGTAGCCAGCTTTCTTCGTGGCAAGAGCAGAGCCTACAGGTGCTTTTTTGCCTGTGTGCGGACCTAGAAGGATTAAAGTCCTTAATTGGGAGGACTAATGTTCGCATATACAGGATTTGATGCCGAGTGCCTGCATTTATTGCTTCTAGGAGGTATGGTTGAGGGGCTCCAACCAAATTGGAATCATTTAGCGCAGGCACTGTTATTGAGCTTTTAGTTATTAATATATCGGACTCTCGTGAGAGTTCCTTTGCCCGTTTGTTAATTGATGTTTTCCAAACACTGTAGGTCACTGTGTCTGCCACATGAATGAAATCGCCTGTTTCAAAAGTCTTCTGTGCTTTACTTAGTTGTGTGTGTCACAGATTGCCAGGAGTCTCAAAAATCGTTCTCAGGTGATGTTTTAATGTGAGCGAGTTAGCCTTCCTGAGACTGATGTAATATTTCAGGATTGTAGCTTGACACTCTATCTGCAGTGACTTTAGGCCCATTTCCAATCTGAGCCTGGTGCGACGTGTATACTTTGGTTGTTGTAAATTTGTAAAGTATGCTCTGCAATGGGCCTGTTCTATGGTGGATTCTAAGGACCACGGGAATGCCAGGTAGCCATACTGCAGAGCAGGGAGTAATGTTGCTTTTGGTTACTCTCAGTATTGGTGCAGCCGAGGCGCTTCTGAGTTGATTATTCAATTTGGCGAGCCGTATGTGATGAAAGCAGCTTTGTGTCTAATTGCATTTTTCTGTACCCCTGCTGTGTTGTTTTCTGTAAACCACACCCCCAAGTATTGTATTTCCCGGCTGTGCTGATGATCTGGCTTTCTAGTTGCCAGGTTGTGAGATTTTTGCTCTTGTACCTTCCAAATATAAGGACTTTAGTCTTTTCCTGGTTAACCTGCAACTGATTAGCCTTATTGAAAGTTTTCAGGGCATTTAGGGCTCGCTGTAGTCCGGTTTTCGTACAGTCCATTATCACAATGTCATCCGCATACTGGATAATTTGGAGTCTTATGGGACCCATCTTGGGTAGGACCATACTACTAGCTTTCAGATATTTCTCCAGATATGCAGTATACAAGTTAAACAGGAGTGGGGCCAAGACACATCCCTGCTTTTGGCCTCTATTAGTTTCTATTTTCCGTGATAATGACCCTGGCCCTGTGAGAAACCGGACCCAAGTACTGGAGTACAATGAAATGATGGCTTTTAAGAGATGTATGGGAATAACCCATGATGTCAGCTTCTTCTACAGGGTTTCACGATCAACCCTGTCGAAGGCTGCATTATAGTCAACAAAGCAGCAAAATAGTGGTTGATTGCTGATGTTGACTGCCTGGTGCTGTAAGTATGCAAGTGCCACGATGTTGTCAACTGTTAAGGCCTCCGGTCTGAAGCCAGATTGAAAGAATGGCTGAATTTGGCACTCTTCGACACAGGCTTCCAATTGGTCCAACAGCAGTCGTGCGTACATTTTTGCTTCCACATCCAGGAGAGCAATTAATCGATAGTTTGAGGCTTGTAAGCGCTCCCCCTTTTTATAAATTGGGCACAGTATAGAACCTCTCCAGGACTCCAAGACAGTGGTCAGATGGTACGCATTGTAAAAGATGTGTGACAGCTTCTCTGCCCAGTCCGATGGAGCGCATTTGAACAGAGAAGCGGGTACCCCGTTAGGCCCTGGCGCTCTGTCCTTCCTAGTCCTTTTTATGACGTTCTCTGTCATACTAATGGAAAAGGTAGACAAAACCGTGGGAGAGGGATTATCTCTTTTGGAGGTCAAAGGGCACTGAACGCTGTCCCGGCTGTTGCTGGCGAAGTCTGATACTAGGTCGCTGGTTGTATAGAAAGTTGTAACATGCGAGACCCATGCTGATTCTGGTACACCATTCTCTCTTGCCTTATGGCCGTTTCTTAACTTATTTACATAGTCCTAGAAGCGGGCATGATTTGTGTCTTTTAGGAGCTGGAATAAGGTACCCCATTCCTTCCTATCTTTTTCCCCCTTGAGCTCCCATATCAGTTTCTTAAGGGATCTTCTGCTATTTGCCACCTGCGCCGCTGTGTCCGGTGTTGGCTTTTGCTTGTGCCTACAAGGTGCTGTCTTTCTTTGCCAACACTCTTTCCTTTACAAAGGACAATCTAGCAGTGCCCAAAAAGCTGGGCCAACAAGTCAGTGCTTGGGTCTGTTTTGTGGCTGTTTGTGGGCCTGTTTTTTTGTATTATTGGCAGTTATTTCTCTGGCATTACCACTTAATTGCCTGAAAGCAAGCACATATACAGCTTGTCTTTACAAGTTCAAAACTGCACTGATATGCAAGTGTGGCCGACTTTTTTAGCTATCTGCTTTGCTAATGGGGACCACTTTTATTTTGGTGCCTGGATCTGTTTTCCGCCCCAGTCCAACTCCGTGTGATTACATAAACTGTGTATGTTAAGTGAGAAGTGGATGTTTGTATGGGGTGTGTGTTTAATTATTTTTTTAGACCAGTCCGATCCTGTGCTCACATAAACGCACCGGTTTATTTGATCTTTTCTTTAACCCACTAGAAGGCTGTTTTTTAGCGTTTGTGTAATTTAAGGCATAATCTCTTTCCTCGTGATTTCACTTCTAAAATACATAAGAAGCATACCTGCCAACATACCCCATTGAAGTGGGAGACTCACGTTTTTTGATGGCAACATGGCTTATTTCTAGCTGTTTCCCACCCGAAACTGCCTCTGCAGTCAAGGGGGGAAATCCATTCCCCGATGTTTTCCAAATCTCCCACTTTGGAGTCTTGCAATGTAGGCATGCATGCCTTGAATGTTCTATGTTGTTACATAAACGCAAGCCTTCCTTGCCTCCGTCCAAACACATACTGTGTTGGCTATACAAACACTCTGTTATCAACAGGCTGTGGCAATCTGGGGCTATATTTAGGGTTCTCCCTAGATGTTTACTCTTTAAGTTAATGTTTTGTCCCTATAAAGTAATTTATGTTATGAGCTAGGTACCAGCACAGAACTAAAATGCACACTTTAGGCGAGTAGTTGTACGTCTGGATTGAGGGGGCAGCAAATGGAAACCTGCTGTAGAGTTATGAGCAGTAATGTCCTAGACTTGGAAAGTGACAGCAACGTGGACACCTTAAATGTGTTAGAAACACACGACTCCTTGTATCATTTATTGTTCAATGTTTTTCTTTTTTCACTCGTTTGCAATTTGATACATTCCTTTTGATAATAACAAATTATTTATTTGTTTTACATTATTTTTTATTCATCTAAAATATTACTACATCCTCGTCTTTTTATAAAATTCCGTTGCTTTAATTCGTATTTTTCTCCTTTCTGTTCATAGATGTTGTAAAGCACATAAACACGTGCTACGTGTGTAGGATCACTCCAGAATCACAATATCATTTGTACATTTATTGTACAGCGATGTTACTCATTGAAAATATGTATTTGCCCTAATCTTTTTCCGTACTTACTTGCGCTGTGTAGTGCTCTGAAATCCCCAGGTGTCAGGCTCTCTCTGTATAAAAAAGAGTAAATAAATATGAGTGAAAGTTGCGGCAACCAGAATATACAGAATTATAAATGGGTAACAGTGAATTATGGGGACACGTTTACCCAAGGGGTTTTGCATGACATTAAATAGACAAGGGGAAAGCTTGAGATGTCTACAGAGCCACTCAAGAACCCCAAGGCGAAAAACATGCTTGTAATTGACTTTTCCCATCTGCAGTTTTATGTTATGTATGGCCCCGCAAATCATCTGCCCCTGCTATAACTTTCTACTCAGAGGCAGCGGGGCAGTGGGGAAACCATACATAGCATGGCCCTTGTCCCAAATTAAGAAAATACAGGGCCTCTTGCTACTCACCCCGCCTCCGCTCCCTCCCTTCCAGCTGTGGTATCAGAGAGCCCAGCTGGAGCAGCCTGATATTTCCAGCAAACAAGTTATGCTACCAACACTTGCTACATCATACAGCACTTAATTTGATCCGGTGGTTTCCACTGCTCGGCACTTAACTGTGAACACCAGCGCTTCTGACAGTCTGCCGCATGGCCGCACCGTAGGTCTAAGTTAAAAATGATCAAACCAACAGTTGTTTATGAATTCAATGTATGTCAAACATGACTGCCACCCGAGCCATCCTTATAGCTTTGGAAGCCTGGAATAGTCTAACTGCCTCACCTGTAGGAGTGTAGCTGTTACAGTTGTGTTGGTGCTATCACTGGCAGCGCTGGCACGGGCAATGTGTGGTGCAAGCCACAGTGGCCTCCTGACGAGAACCCTGGCGCTTACAGTTTTACAAATGATGTAGTGACATCATAGCAAAGAATTACTGGAATTAGAATCCAGTCACTTATGTCAATGGCTTTCTATGAGAACATATATAATAATAAATGGGCAACAGTGAATTACGGGGACTTTTTCATGAGGGGTTCAGAGTAGCATCTAACATACAACGAGAGCGAAGCTAGAGATGTCTATGATGTCACTCAGAAGCCCAAGGTAAAAACATCCCTCTAATTCACTTTTTACCCATCTCTAATTTTTTGTTATATGGCTCCCAAATCATCTGCTCATGCTTCCAACAGCTACGCAGGGGCAGGAAGGTAATGGGGGGAGCAATAGGTTACATGGCCTCTTCTCCCTGTCCCAAATAAAAAAAAAACACATACGGTACCTACTGCTACCTACATCACCACTCTGTGCATTCCCTTCCCTCCAGATGCTGTGCTGCCTGTTCTTGAGTGCTGCTCTGATAAGCACTCATAGAGCCCACCCAGAGCAACCTGGAATTCTTTTATGAGATAGTGTTGGAAATGGGCATCTTTGCATGGTATTCCACCAGATTTCTGCCTTCCTTAGCCAAACCCACTCGTAATGGAGATGGGGCTCTGTACACTTTACTCCTGCTAATTAGTGGTAAAGTGTTTGTGCTCTTCCTTTTAAACGTGAAAATTGGCATACACCTAATTGACACGTGTAATTTACTTATAGGTCCATGGTATGTGGTACTAAATGTACCTAGGGCCTGTAAATTTCATGCTTCAAGTGGGCTGAAGTACTCATACTGCCACCCATTAAAGTGACATCTTATCTCCAGACCGGCCCTTGCACCCTGTGTGTGCAGTTTTAAACTGCCATTTTGAGTGGGAGAAAAACCTTTTTCTAGGCATACACCTTCCTTTTTAGTACCTACATGTCACCCCTATCGTGGGCCCTAACTGCCCATAGGGCAGGGTGCATCGTATTTAAAAAAGTAGGACATGTATATTTAAGATTATACATGCCTTGGCAGTAGAAATCTGTGGCAAGGCAGGCCAACCCATAGAAAAACACTGAGGTACACTATAAAAACCTATAGTGCTTAGTTTTAGTGTTGGGGCTGCTAGAAAGTTGACTCAATGACTCATTCTAATAGTAATTTAAAATCCAACAACAGTAAAGTAAGATTTTATATTATAATATTGGAAATTACACTTTTAGAAAGTTGTCAATAATAGCTTCCCTGTGGTGAGACGTGGGTTGCTCTCAGACAGTGGGCAAGAGGATTTAGCATGTAGAGATGTTTTCCTTCCTTGAATAGAATGGCCTGGGGTCTGTGCCCATTCCCTTCCTGAGCTTCAAGGGATGCCTTCTCTGTCCTAGGCAGATGTAGAACACACCGAGGCCTGCCTCCTTTTGTCTTCCTTGGCATACTGACTCCAAACATGGTGGGAGTTGGGTGCTGCCCCAGAACTGGTTTTGGGTGACCATAAGGGTGGTTTGCCCATTAGGCTAGCAACACACCTGGGTGAAAACAGTGAGGGCTGACCACAGTAAGAAGAGTTCTTCCATGTTGAATTTAGGTAGAGATAATTTACAATAAAACACACAAGAAGATCTGCAAAGTGAGCAGGACCATGCCTAGAAACTTCTACCCCATTGGTTAGGGAGTGGCCAGGAGTTTCCCCCACTCACAGGCTGACACTGGGCAAAAATGTTGCATCCCAAGTACCCTGCTCAGATCACTTCTGGACCCGTGAAAGAGCAGACAAGGGCTGGTTCTGCCATCTGTGGCCTGAAGAGCCTTAAAGACTGGACCTGTTCTCACTCTTGTACCCAAGACATAGAAGTGGACTTCAAAGGTCACAAGTCTGACCTCCTGTTTGGGGTACATGGACGCAACAAGCTCCAACAAGACTTTGTCCTGCATTCCCAGCTAACCAGTTCTGTATGGACCTTCTCAGGATCGTGTTTCTGGCCTCGGCTGGAGTAACTCTTGGCCCCCAAGTGTTGTCCTCAAGGTCCTGGACTCTCGCTGGTGTCAAAGTGTACTCTTCCTGAAACCTGGGACGTAGAAATGTTTTGCCAACTTTTTGCTCTGAGAATTGATAAGGACTAAGACCAAACTGTACAGCAGATCCAACAATGGTGCATTGCAGCTGGGCCAAAGATTCGGATTGCTTTCTCTACTTTCTTCTCCACAGCAACAAATCTGATTCAGCGGGACTTCACAGAGAAGGTGTCCGACCTCATCGACCCATCTTCGTCTACAGCCTGCACCCTTTCCTCACTGGAAGAATCTGAGCTCCGAAAAAGTGACTAATTCCGGTGGTAGAAATGCTCACTAGGCATAGCTGCACAAAGTATTTGGCTAGGGAGCGTCCTTCTGTGGGTGCAATAATTCAAATTTCTCACACTCTGAGCGTTCCCACTAAAGGCTAATGGCTTCACTGAGACCTCTTGTCCAGCAGCTGCCCAATGACGTGAAGCCCTTTTCAGCCACAGCCTGCAGCTGTGCCCCACTTACGATTTTTGACTTTCATTCCAGAAACTAAGGGGCCAATTACAAGTTTGGTGTTCCCAACGCAGGACCGCCAAACTCGCGGAGGACGGCACCACCATGGTGGTGGCATTCCGTCCCTGCCCTATTACAAGATTTCAGTCGGGCTGACCTAGCTGACCGGCACAAACCTTGAAATAGAGCGTTCTCGCTGGTCAGACCGGAGGGAACAGTGCTACAAGATAGCACTCGGCTCCCTTGAAGGAGCCAAGTGCTATCTCGTAGCACAGAGGAGGGTGAGCAGCACCCTCAGCACTGTTTGCAAAGATAGTGCGCATTCCGAGAGTCCTGGACAGGGGCACCCCTGCACTGCCACTACACTGCCCATGCCATGGGTATGGATAGTGCAGGGGTCCTCCTGTGGCTACCAGCACTTGTCCTCCGTCAGCCTTTTCATGGTGGGGAAACCGGCATCAAAACGCTGGCAGAGAACAAGGTTGTAATGAGCAGGGCGGCGCTGAGTTCAGCACCGCCCTGGTTGAATACAACCAGGACTGCCGTCAGCCCATTGGGATCATGGATCCTGGCAGAGACGGCGGTCTGTTGGCTGTTCCACCTGCCAAAATCATAATGTGAAGGTCGGACCGCCACCGCAAGCAGACTCGCAATCAGGTCCTAAGTCCAAAGGTAAACTTTTCTCCAGGATGAACCTGGTCCCTGTATCTGGCCCATGCGCCATCGCTGGTGACCTTAAACCTTAACCTCACCTTTGTCCTGGTCAAGTGCAACCAGATGACCTTAAATGGCACTTATTGTTTTTTGGCACTATGTTGAACTTTAAAACTTTAAAAATTCGGAACTCCAGTGCTAATTATTGGACTTTTGTTGCCTTGGTGGCATTTTATTAATCAAAATGTAGGGGGTCATTCTGACCCTGGCGGTCGTTGACCGCCAGGGTCAACGACCACGGGAGCACCGCCAACAGGCTGGCGGTGCTCCCAAGGGCATTCTGACCGCGGCGGTTCAGCCGCGGCCAGAAAGGGAAAACCGGCGGTCTCCCGCCGGTTTTCCGCTGCCCTACAGAATCCTCCATGGCTCTGACACCCCCTACCGCCATCCTGTTCCTGGCGGGTCTCCCGCCAGGAACAGGATGGCGGTAGGGGGTGCCGCGGGGCCCCTGGGGGCCCCTGCAGTGCCCATGCCCATGGCATGGGCACTGCAGGGGCCCCCGTAAGAGGGCCCCACGTAGTATTTCAGTGTCTGCAAAGCAGACACTGAAATACGCGACGGGTGCAACTGCACCCGTCGCACCTTCCCACTACGCCGGCTCAATTCTGAGCCGGCGTCCTCGTGGGAAGGTTGATTTGCCCTGGGCTGGCGGGCGGCCTTTTGGCGGCCGCCCGCCAGACCAGGGCAAATCCCAAAATACCCTCAGCGGTCTTGCGACCGCGGAGCGGTATTTTGTTGGGGGAAGTCTGGCGGGCGGCCTCCGCCGCCCGCCAGACTCGGAATCACCCCCGTAGTCTTTTTGCTATATTGTTTGGGATTTTTCTTGTTGTGTTTTCACTTGATTATTGTTTGAGTACTGAATAAATACTTTGCACATTGTCTCTAAGTTAAGCCTGATCGGCTTACAAACAGTTTACTTTTGTGGTTCAACCTGACAAGGATTGTGATTATTATTTGAGGTGGGTTCTCACTGCCATTAACTAATACTCCAATTTCTTACAGGTAGCAACAGTGGTTAAAAAATTGTGCACCCACCTTTGGTACAGCATAGTATTGAATTACTGTAATCGTTATGTCTTGCATAACAATTCCAATTGTACATCTCAAAATTGAGTGCTAACTTCAGTGCTTCAGAACAGCATTAATCCTAATGTGGTTGTTCAGCTCCTCAATGAACTAAAATGTCATATTTTGTTTTCTTGCAAGATGGATGGTTGATGATTAGATGCAACTGTAAGATTCAGCCTGTCTAGAACCCTTCACAGCAGTACTGATAAGAAATGGTAGTGAGGGTGACAGATGTAGGCATCACTAACAGTAAGGCACTGGTCCCTTTTAATCTGTTCTGAGGAACACGTCCATTTAGATAGGATTCGAAATAAAGTTACACTTAATCTAGGTCTGTGCACATTTTTCCATTATCATTCCATAATTTGCATAATATGTGAAATTTCAGTTGTGAAAATTAAGCGAAATGCCAGAATTACACAAGCATGAAATGTTATGTTATTTTTACTGCAGGGGACTGGTTCTAGCTGAAAATACTTAGGCCTGCATTATGATGTTGACGGTAAATCCCACTTACCGCAACGCTGACTGCCGCCAACATACCTCCGCGGATATCCGTTAACCGTATTATGACACACACAGAGCAATCCGTCACTATTCAGCCACAGACACAAATCCGCAACACCAAAGGTCAGTGATAAACTGGCGGTATCAAAACCCACAACGTTACGCAAACAGAACAACGCCCATCACATTATGACCCACGAATCACCATGGCGGAAATTCAATGGTGGTAAACCATTGGTGGCACATACCGCCGCGCTCAAAATACACACACTCAAACAAAACAACACGACATTGGACAATTCAAACAACACTCACATGACACTCATACACACACCACACCCACACCACTATAAAACACAAACCATTGGCACAAGACAGATACCATGACCTCAGACAAAACCAGAGCCACACACTACTTACACCTATACACCACTCACGCACCCCACATCACACACTCCAACACATCACCCTACACACCCTCACCTACACAACTCACACAACACCCATCGAACCACAAAGACACCCCAGATTCTCAGAGGAGGGAGCTAAGGGTCAGAGTGGAGAAATCATCAGCGTAGAGCCACAGCTATTTGGAGCACAGGTGCAGCAGATCAGATATCTATAGCTAGGAAGATGGAGCTATGGCAGAGAATCGTGGACAGGGTCAATGCTGTGGGACAGCACCCAATAACCAGGGATGACATCAGGAAGAGATGGAACAACCTACGGGGGAAGGTACGTTCCATTGCAGCAAGACACCAACTCGCTGTACAGAGGACTGGTGGTGGACCCCTACCTCCTCCCCCACAACTAACAACATGGGAGGAGCAAGTCTTGGTAATCATGCATCCTGAGGGCCTGGCCGGAGTAGGAGGAGGACTGGACTCTGTTAAGTCAACTCTCTACTATTACTACCCCCCTACATGCATGCCATCACATACCCCCACCCTCACCCTCACTCCCATCACTCCACCACTTCCCACACACCCCACCATCACATCTCACTAATCCCAATGCCAAGCCCTGCATGCCATACCAATGCATGGACACCACTCACAGACCTGCATGGACACCTATCACTAAAGCTTCACACTAGAGAGAATCAGCTGGCCCACCACATACCAACTTACACAAGTGAAAGCTGACAGGGCCAATCCAACCAAAGAGGGCAAGCCACTGATGCACAATATGTCAGACACAGAAACAATAACACATCATATACATCCCCACAGATATCCCAGCCAATGTCACCGGAGACAAGGTGCCAGCAATATCCAGTCCCCCAACTGAAGAAGCCCACAGTAATGACAGCAAATCTGGTCGCCTGGATCTGGATGACCAACCTGGCCCATCAGGGACCTCTGGACAGTCGGTTACCCAAGCCCAGTCATAGACAACCACAGAGCCTCCCCCATCTGGAAACACCACCACAGCACCCACCCAGCGTACCCACACCTCTGTCCCCAGGACACTTCAATCAGCAGTGTGTCCACCTCTAGAGGGACCTCAGGGCACACCTCAAACCCATGACTATCAGGGACCTGAGGTCAGTGGGCACACAGTTCAGGGGACAGAGGCACAGGACAACTGGGAAACTGGGAGGAGTGCTGTGCGCCAGGGGGAGGACAGGCCCAGGGATCCGACTCTCCAGGAGGCACTTGCCGAGATCCTGGGAGTATACCAACATTCCCAGGACACAATCGGCCAGATCCTGGACTGGCCAATGTGCAGGAGAGCAGGCAGCTGCAGGAGGGACAGTACCAGACGATCAGGGAGGACTTGCATGCCATCAACACCCCCCTGGTCTCCATAGCAGGGGTGCTGGCAGACATGGCCAATATTATGAGGGAGGCAGTCTCACAACAGCAGGCCCCTGCCACTAGCCAGACATCTGAACTGCCTTCAGTGGACAGGAGGCCCCGCCACAGGACTCATAGGCCACCAGCACCCCTCCCCCTGCAGAAGGAGAACCACCCCACAAACGTTCCCTGCGATCCGGGCAGAAGCTAGAGACTATTGCCAAGACCCCTGCCCGGAAATGAGGCTCTCCTGATTGTCACCCCTGTGTCCCACTCTGTCACCCTGTCCACCTTGAACTGCCATTGCTTCCCTTCCTATGTCCCCATGGACAATGCACCTGTGCTACAGACTGGAACTATACCTGGAATTTCCTCCATCATCACCCCATCCCATTACACTTGCCCCTCAATATCTTAGCACTTAAATAAACACCCTTGAAAAAAATAGAAGTTTGGAGTATGTCACATTTTTAAAGAATGTATACGTTTAACCATGTACAAACATTGCAATTCAACTATATAGTAAATGAGCACATATGAAAGACCTGTAATTGGCTGGAGTGATCACACTAGGAGCTATTGTGAGGCACCAACATCTATAAAATGAATTGCCAAAGGGCACACTAAATGGGCATAGAAGTGGG
Source organism: Pleurodeles waltl (assembly GCF_031143425.1). Classification (NCBI taxonomy): domain Eukaryota; kingdom Metazoa; phylum Chordata; class Amphibia; order Caudata; family Salamandridae; genus Pleurodeles; species Pleurodeles waltl. Next base: position 352,412,978 of record NC_090447.1, on the reverse strand, counting down.
ACATAACAGCATGCCAGTGCCAAAGAATTTCAAAATAATGACAATGAAATGTGAAGTAACACTGTCTTACCTGTGTGTCATTGGAAATATTGTCTGATCACTGCTGTTCTGTTGTCCTCATCCTCACTGTCCAGAGGGTCCACTGCTGCCACAAGGGCATCTCCAGCCTTCTCCTTCTGCAGAAAAGGTATATGACGTCTCAGGGCAAGGTTGTGCAACATGCAGCATGCCTTTATTATCTGGCAGACCTTCTTGGGTGAGTAGCACAGGGATCCACCTGTCAGATGGAGGTACCGTAACCTGGCCTTCAGGAGGCCAAAGGTTCTTTCTATAATCCTGTTAGTTCACCCATGTTCATCATTATAACGTTCTTCTGCCCTTGTCCTGGCATTCCTCACAGGGGTCAGTAGCCATGATAGGTTGGGGTAACCAGAGTCACCTGCAAATATTGAGGGACAACATTTAGCCACACACTAATCCATATGGCCCACATCATACCCATACACCAACATCTACTGGGTGGGAACCAGGGCTCACCTATTAGCCACACCCTGTGCCTCTGTAGTTGGGCCATCACATTTGGGATGCTGCTATTCCTCAGGACAAAGGCATAATGCACCGACCCAGGATACTTAGCATTGACATGGGAGATGTACTGGTCCGCCAAGCACACCATCTGTACATTAATTGAGTGAAAACTCTTACGATGTTTGTACACCTGTTCATTTTGACAGTGGGGGTACAAATGCAATATGTGTTCCATCAATTGCACCAATTATGTTGGGGATATGTACCATTGCATAGAAGTCAGCCTTCACTTTGGCCAAATCTTCCACCTGGGGAAATACAATGTAGTTGCACATATGTTTAATCAGGGCAGACAACACTCTGGTCATCACAATTGAGAACATTGGCTGTGACATTCCTGCTGCCAAGCCCACTGTCACTTGGAAAGAACCAGTTGCCAGGAAATGGAGCACTGATAGAACTTTCACAAGAGGGGGGATCCCAGTGAGGTTACAGATAGCAGATATCAGGTCAGGCTCCAATTTGGCACACATCTCTGTGATTGTGGCCCTGTCAAGTCTATAGGTGAGGATAATGTACCTGTCCTCCATTGTTGCCAAGTCCACCAGGGGTCTGTACACGGGATATGTCTCCATCTCCTATTCATCCACAGAGGTAGCAATCTAAGAAACAAAAGAGTGAGGAGCCGGTCACAAACTGAACAATGGGGCTACAACAGTACGATGCATGCTGTCAAATTATAATGGGCCAGTGAGAATTGTCCTGTATGTCTAAATTTAAACAGTGATGCAGTAATTATCCAGGGCCTGCCCCCCACCGAAATGGCATCCTCCTGTCCTGTGTGGAGGGACAGGTATAAGTGAGGTAATTCTGCTGACGTTGTGCGCCGTTGCGGGAGCCAGTCGGTGGTCGGGAATCGCCGTGCACTCCTCATTGGCTAACATTGGGTTATAATGACCAATAGTGATGTACGCTGGTGGTGACGGTAAGCACCACTGCGGACGTGACTGCCATTTTGTATCATATTCCTCACTTGCTACCTGACCTTCAATAGGAGTGGACCTACACTGCATGTGCTGCTGTGACATGTGTCTGGAACCTACCGTGGCCCATGTGACTGGGGAAAGGGCCCTGCCTTCACTTCGGCCGAGTTGGAGAGACTGGTGGATGGGGTCCTACCTCGGTACGGACTGCTGTACGGGCCTCCAGACCAACAGATGAGTACACTGTTAGCACAATGCATGTGGCATGAATGCATGAAGTGGTGTGTTAAGGCATCGTGTAAGGGGGGTGGGTGGATGTCCCCTGGGCGGCGTACAGGTTGTGTACTGGGCCATGTGTGTGTAAATGGTGATGTGAAGGGGTATGGTGGGCCATTAGTGTAACAGGCAGGACTGTCTGACTAATACTATTTTCCTGTGAATATTCCCTCTGCAGGTCAGCGCCCATCAAAAGAAAGGTATATGTCGTGCCATCGCCAAGGGCGTGCGGACCCTGGGGGTCTATGGCAGGCGGAGCACCCACTGTCGGAAACGGTGGAAGGACCTGAGACGCTGGGCATGGAAGACGGCGGAGGCCCAGCAGGGGATGGCCTCCCAAAGAGGAAGAGGTGCCCGTCGAACCCTGACCCCCCTGATGGCCCGCATACTGACGATGGCCTATCCTGGGCTGGATGGGCACTTGAGGGCATCACAGCAGCCACAAGGGGGTGAGTACAGTGGCCATCATTACAACTTACACATGGTAGGGTGGTATCCGGATGGGGGATGTGTGTCAGTGGGTGCCCTTAGGCCAGGCCTGACATTGCAGCATAGGTCCCCTGGTGGCAAGGGTCTAGAAGGGATAATCCTGCTACCTAGCTTGTAGGCATCCACTACTGGTCAAGAATGCGTGGGTCCCAGGTGTGCTGGATATGCCGGTGTGTGCCCCTCCCCATGCCTTGGTGGCTAGCAATATCACTGGTAGTGCAATGCATAGTGTGTAGGCCTGTACCCTGTGTGTGAGTGTGCTGTGTACGCCAAGGAAGGGTGGTGTAGGTGCAGCCATTGACCAAATGTATACTTTGTCTCTCCCCCCCATTTTATTTTGTGATCCTGTCCTTATGTGCATTAGCATCATCTGGCAGAGGAGCAGAGGCACCAGCAACAGAGGGAGCTGCATCCCACAGGACACAGGAGGCGGAGTCCACCGAGGCTGAGGGCACCAGTGGGATGGAGGGAGAGGGGAGCACCACAGTGGAGACTGGAGGGGACAGTTCAGACACAGATACCTCCTCCGATGGAAACTCCCCGGTGGTGGCAGACATCTCTCTGACCACCCCAGCTACAGGTACAGCCGCCACCCCCTTACCAGCACCGCCCTCCCAGCAGCCCCTCATTGAGTTTCCCATGCCTGCTCACTCAGGATGGTGGGCATTTCCTTCGCCCCAGGCACCTCAGGCCCTGCCCCAGTTAGCCCTGCTGCCCTGAGTGAGGAGGCTATTGACCTCCTGAGATCCATCTCTGTAGGGCAGTCAACCATTGTGAATGCCATCCAGGGGCTGGCAGCCCAGATGCAACAGACTAATGCATTCCTGGAGGGCATTCACACTGGCTTGTCTGCCCAACAGAGATAAATCCAGGCTCTGGCCTCCGCTCTGATGGCAGCCATTGTCCCTGTTTCCACCCTACCCCCTCCACCTTCCTCATCCCAATCCCATTCCCCTCAACCCCCTCATATCCCAAGCACACAGGTAGATGAGCATGCACACAAGACAGCACACACGAGTAGCTCAGGCAAACACAAGCACCATACATCATCCAACATGCACTCACACAAACACCATCCAGATGCAGACACACCAACATCCACAATTTCCACTGTCTCCGCCTCCTCCACCTCCTTCCCAGTTCCATCTACACTTACACCTGCATGCACTACATCCTCATCCTCTACCAGCATCACCACCACACCTAGCAGAACACACACCTCACTGGCAGACACCTCCACAACAGCCATGCACATGTCCCCTGTGCCCTCTCCCACTGTGTCTGGCCCCCCTCCTTAAATACACAAACGCAAGCACTCAGGTACCCAACAGCCATCCACCTCACAACAGCATCCAGCCCATGCACCTGCACCCAGAATCTGAAGACACCTCCTACAACCACTCCCTCTTCCTCCACTCCCAAACCTCCTCCTCCCTCTTCCCGCCCCAATGTCCCTAAAAAGCTTTTCCTATCCACCACTGAACTCTTCCCTAGCCCCCCAGTCCTGCACATCTAGTCAGGGAGGCAAAAACCCAGCCAAGCACCTCAGCCTCCCAGTCCACGGGCCCAGTAGTCACCACACCCACTCGTGGTGGGAAAGGATCCAGGGCACATGTCCTGAGGGTGAAGGAGCTTGCACCTGGCAGCCTCAAGTTAAGGAGTCTGCCCCAGCTGCTGCCAGGAAGAGCAAGGAGCCTGCCCCAGCTGCTGCCAGGAAGACCAAGGAGCCCGCCCCAGCTGCTGCCAGGAAGACCAAGGAGCCTTCCCCAGCTGCTGCCAGGAAGACCAAGGAGCCAGCACCAGCAGGCAGGAAGGGCAAGGGGCCTAGGGCAGGAACTCTGACGGAGCCCCCACCACCAACCATGGTTGTGCAGCCATCCGAGGCTGCAGGGGATGGCCTGGAGCCTCCCCCCACCAGCAGCAGCAGCACCACCACCACCAGTGGGCAGCCATCTGAGGCTTTAGGGGATGGGTTGGGGCCTCCCCCCACCAGCTGCAGCAGCACCACCACCACCAGTGGGCAGCCATCCGAGGCTGCAGGGGATGGGCTTGAGCTTCCCCCCACCTGCAGCAGAAGCACCACCACCACCAGTGGGCAGCCATTCGAGGCTGCAGGGGATGGGCTGGAGCTTCCCCCCACCTACGGCTTCAGCAGCACCACTTCCACCACTGAGCAGCCGTCACTGCCGGTGGACGGTATGTAGTCTTGCCTCCATGGGCTGCTGTGCGGCCTGCCCCCTGCAAATCCTGTGGGTATGACACCCACCTGAGAGACTGTTACCTTGCACTCCCCAGGATCAAGAGCACAGGGCACAATGCCCCCTCCAGAACCAGTGGGTAAGACACCCACCAACCCCAGCCTCCCCAGGATCAAGAACACAGGGCACAATGCCCCCCTTCCAGAGCATGTGGGCAAGTCACCCACTTGAGAGACTGTGGCCTTGCACTCCCCAGGACCAAGCACAGGGCATTTTGTCCCCTTCAGAGCATGTGGGCAAGTCACCCACTTGAGAGACTGTGGCCTTGCACTCCCCAGGACCAAGCACAGGGCATGTTGCCCCGCCAGAACCAGTGGTCCTGTTCCATCTCCTGGCTGAGGTGCCCCCCGTCCCCCTGAGGTGCCTGCCTATTTACCAACTGATGCCCCTGCAGTGTTCTCTCCGTGTTGATGCAGGTGACAAGTGGAGCCTTGGACTTCGGCCTGAGGCCATTTGGCCCACACAAACTGAGGACTTGGCAGTGTCCCTTGAACTGTACAATTGTAAATATCTGTAACATTGGCTAAGTTATGTTTATACTGTGTTGATATTATTACACTCACTTTAGTAAATTCATTTTTTGTCCTTGCATTATTCAGCCGATTTAGGGGGAATAACTTGTTTTCTTGTGCATCTGGTTGTTTGTATCGTGCTGGGGTGGGGTGGTGTGCTTGTGTGTGTCACTCTCTTTTTCCTCCCCCGCTCCCTTGTGTGCTAGGCATCTGTACTCACCGTCGTCGTCTTTGCCGTCATTGGTGGAAGAGCATGGGGAAGACATGCAGTTCGGGCTCCATGGCGGCGTGGTTGTTCCCTGTATCTCCAATGGTAACTCCTTTCACTTCTGAGGTCTGTTTCTGCCAGGCTTTTGATGTCGTTGGTACCGCCCTGGGAAAGGTGGCGGTTTCCAGGGTCTTAATATGATGGGCGGAAGAGTGACTTCCGCCTGGCTGTAGGCAGCTACCGCTGTGGTGGCTGTTGTTTCCGCCCTGGCGGTCGGTGTGGTAAAGTGGCTGTCTGTCTGAGATCTATCTGCCATGGTCATAATTTGGAGGTAATTACTGCCAGCCTGTTGGCGGTATTACCGCCACTTTTACACCAACCGCCAGAGTTGTAATGAGGGTCTTAGTGTGAGACAGGCTGGAGCAAAAGCTGTGCAGCGAGAGATAATTTCTGCAAAAACCATCTTGAGCGACTTATGAATACAAGGATACCCTCATGTTCAATTTTCACGCAACATACCCTAAAGTGCTTTTTGTGTAATTTTGCATAATTGTACTAACATTTCATATAACTGCTGGTAAAAAAATAAGTTATTTCGCACAAAACCCCCAACCATCATCTGCCCACCTCTACTTAGGAACTCCCACGTTTATTAGTACTGGCTTCAGACTGTTACTTGAGCTTCACACAAGAAGGACATCTTTACACCTAAATTTGGACATGTGGGTACCATCACCTCAGGCAGAGGGTCGCATGACCTATGGCCACCATACCTTTAGCCAATGGAAATTATTTGTGTGCCATAAATAGTTTCCAAAGGTATCGTTCCTGGTCTGGCTTGAAAGAAAATAACTGAGGGAATTCTTGACTGACGCAGACTAAGAATGAGTGTAACATGCATCCTTGCCCGCTGCTCATTACCAGTCTTCATTGAGCCCTTGAGCCTCAAAAGGACATTGTACATTTTAATATGAAGTCCTTGTGGGCTCCACAGTGGAACCTCACCAGCTTACTCAGCCAACCCCAAGGAGTTTCCTGCACTGTGGAACCATGGCAAGCATCTGTTGATTGGGCTGGAAGCGAGGCACCCCCTGGAATCTGATCACCCCAAGACCTCCTGTGTCCAGACCCATCCATTTCCACCCTTCACCTTCTTCACACAATTTGTCTAATCATGGAGCCACCGGCTAGTCAACTGAGCAGAAGTGCTAGGGGATCTGAAGCATCATCCACATCATTCGCATTTCAGAGAAGCTCGCAGCAAAGAAGCTGTCCAGTCCTCCATACTATATACATATACCATATGGCCTTTATTAAAGTGACGTGGTCCCTTGCGCAGTGGAAGATTGTTTAGCACTGTGTCCCCAGGCCTTAAGAATGGTTAGGGGGCTGCTGCTGTCTCTTATGCGGTGTTGCATAACATGAATGCCCGCACAAACTTTTAATAAGTAGCGTGTTCATTGCAGAGAAGAATCCCTACATTGAGAGGTCTGGACTCCTTTTAGGATGTTAACGCCCTGTCAGTAAATCGAAGTGTCGGGATGTAATTAATAGCTTATACTTGTCGATAAGCATCTTGTTTTTTTAGCAGCTTGGCGCCTTCTTCAGGCATTAAAAATCTGCCCTCATGAGAAATCAATAGCCCCACAGAGAATCTAAGCGCATGTATCAAGGATATTAGCCCCACCTCTCCTGGCCATCTTTTGAGAGGACCCTCTGAGGCCTTCCACAGCTAATTGTTATTGAATTTTTTTTTGTGATGAGTCTTTCAATCCTTTTAAACTGCCTTTTAATGAACATTATATTACTTATCTGGGACACAACAATGCCCCTATTTATTCTTGGGTTGCATCAAAGACATGCTTAGGTATATTAAGGTTCTGAGAATCACCTGTTTGAAGTTATTTCCAAATTAAATTAAACTAAATGAAATTAAATATAGTTACTCCATATAATTTGTATCCTAAACAAGTATTTCAGATAGCTTACCTCTTACAGCTTTTTTTCATAGATCCAGACAAAGTCTAGCGTCATAAGCTATTCTGGCATGTGTTGTGGGAGAATAAAGATAGCTCATATACATCTGCACATGTCATTGAGAAAAATATCTCAGTTTGCAAAAATGCAATTGCATTTTAGCAGATGTAATTACACCTGCCGAACATGCTAAAGAACAGGGAGTGCTAGAAGAGAGTAGGGACGAGCTGGATTGTTATGTTTTGTTGATTTGCAAAGCGCACTAATCACCCCTGAGGATATCCAGGTGCTTGAGCAGCAGTGTGGGTGTGTGGTCCCTGTAGAGTAGTTTGAAAAGCCAGGTCTTCAACTTCTTGTCAAACTCCAGAAGTTTGGAGGAGGCTCTGATGTGTTGTGGGAGGTCGTTCTATGTTTTGGGAGAGATGTATGAGAATGGGCGATCTCTTGCTCTGCTTTGTTACATGCCGAGGGGTGGGAGGTCTTGCGAGTGAGAGTGAGGCTGAACATAGGTGTCTGGCAGGCTGGTCAAAGTGTATGAGGCTGTTCAGGCATGTTAGCTCAGTGTTGTGCAAGGCTTTGTGTGTGTGTGTGAGGAGTTTGAATTGGTGCATTTGTGAATGGGGGACCAGTGGAGTTCTCTGAGGTGGGGGTGAGATGTGTGTGCAGCGTAGGAGGTTGAGTATGAGTCTTGCTGCGGCATTCTGAATAGCCTGAAGTCTGTATTAGAGCTGCTTGGAGATTCCAGCATAGAGTGTGTTGCCGCAGTCGAGTCTGTTTGTGATAAATGCTTGCATGACGGTGTGTCTGGTGTTGTGTGGCAGCCACTTGAAGGTTTTTCGTACCATACATAGGATGTGGAAGCAAGCAGCTCTCACTGCGTTGCCTTGTTCCATCAGGTTGAGTTGGTTGCTTCGGATGATCCCCAGATATCTGGCATGGTGGGTGTTAATCCTAGCTCTGTTAGCCACCAAGTGACACCCAAGGGGAGGGCCTGTTTCCAAGGGCCAGCACTTCTGTCTTGTTGGAGTTGAGCCTCAAGCAGTTGATTCTCATTCATTCTGCTACCATAGTCATGCAATTGGTGAAGTTGGCTTTGGTGGTGGTTGTCTTGTCCGTCGGGGAGGGAATGAGTTGGGTGTCATCAGCGGGGGATATGAAGGTGATGCCTTGGGATCACATGATCCTGGGGAGCAGTCTCAATTGAGTGCAGTATCTTGGGGGCCGATCTTGTGTAGTCTTCTAATGAGTGTGTTGTGGGAGACCATGTCGAATGCCGTGGAGAGGTCGAGCGGTATAAGGGCCACTGTTTCTCCTCGGTCTAGGATGGTCAGGATGTCGTTGGTGGCTGTGATGAGTGTTGTCTGTTTTTCCTGAATCCTGATTGAGTGTTGTCCTATAGGTGGTGCTGTTCAAGGTGGGTTGTGAGTTGCTTGTTGATGGCATTCTCTGTCACTTTAGCTGGGCAGGGGAGCAGGAAGATAGGACGTAAGTTGCTTATTTGGCTCAGGTTAGCCAACGGCTTCATCAGGAGGATGTTTAACGCTGCATGCTTCCAGTCTTCTGGGAATGTGGTGCAGGTGTTGATGATGTGGGTGGGGCAAAGCTGATGAGTGATGGTCCAAGCTTATGAACATGGTGGAGGCATGGGTTGTTGGGGCTCCTGAGTTGATGGTCTACATCATCATTGCTGTATCTTCTCTAGTGAGAGTTTTGCATTCAGTCAGGTGGCTGTCTTGGTTGTGATGGGCTGGTTTGCGATGAGATTGCTGGGTTCTGTTTGGTGGGTGGATGTAAAGATGAAGCTTTCACAATTTCACAGTATATTCACCTTTAATCCAATGTAGAAACACATGACATCTTCAGCACAGCTTCTTCTCTTCTCTTCTCAATCTCCCCACCAAGATTCCTACATTCCAAGCGATGTCATAACCTACATCATTGCATTCTAATATCAATTCTACACTACTCTTATACAGGATATCTCCACACATCTCCTCCCTTACATTGCATAAACAATAACAATAATAAACAAATGATTCCCTCACCTTTCTCTTCATCATTCCTCGACCTAAATGCCTTTGATGCGTAATATCAATTATATGTTTCCGCACACCTTCTGGGGGAACAATTTGATCTCTCCTTAATAACCTTCCATTCTGTTCACTTAACTGATCTTTAATTCTGAAGTAGCCGGATACATCATTGCTTTGTTCATCCTCATACTCCCACCCATTGATCACTTTATCCACTACCTTACTCATAATGAAATAATTTGCCTGTGCATTTTCCCATTCACTTTCACGTAGTGCCAACTCTCCCACTATTGTTCCCACAATATTCATACTCTCCTCTCCTGTAACCTCCTCCACAATTATAGGCATTCTTGATAGACAATCTGCAACTATATTTCTACTTCCCTTCACAAACGCCACATCAAAGTTATACTCCATCACCGACAACCGCCATCTGGAGATACATGGTGTCACATTTCCTTCCAATCCACATCCCCCTTTGAAAATGTATGTTAATGCCTTATGATTTGTTCTTAGTTTGAACGGTATTCCCCACAAATAAAATCGAAAGTGATGGATTCTCCAGCAATACGCCAAGGCCTCTCTCTCTATTACCGAATATGCAAGCTCTGCTCCGTGCAATCTCCTTGAAGCAAATCCTACCACATACTCATTTCCTTCCTTCACCTATGTTAATACTGCCCCAATGCCTACATTACTTGCATCAGCGGCTATGTAAGTCTTTGCAGTTACGTCAAAGACACCCAAAGTGGGAGCTTCTAGAATACACTTATTTATCTCTTTAAAAGCATTCTTGCACTCCTCATTCCAATCATACATTACTCCCTTTTTCATAAGTTTTCTTAAGGGTTCTACTTTTTCCGAGAAATTCTTTATGAACTTTGCACAATATTCTGCAAGACCTAGGAATGATCTCAATTCATCCTTGCAGCCTGGTGGTTCAGGTGCCCGTTCAATGGCAGCCACTATGCTTTTCTTTGGTCTAATACCATCACTACCTTTGGAGTGTCCTAAATACGTCACTTCAGGTTTTCGAATTTGACATTTCTCTTTCTTAATAGTTAAACCATGCATTTTTAATCTAGTCATCACTTCCTCAAACAACTGATCATGCTCATTCACACTACTTCCCACAATTAATATATCATCCTGGAATTATAGTACTTTAACCATGTCACCAAAAATCTTTTCCATTAACCTCAGGAAAACAGCAGAGGCAGAGGCTGGGCCAAACGGCATTCTCTTGTAAAGGAAGGCTCCCAGAGGCGTTATAAAAGATGTCAGGTGCCTAGAATCCTCATGCAAATTCACTTGATGATAGGCAGAAGACATGTCCAACACTGAAGACACATCCCTTTCCTTTCACAGATAACATTTGAGAAATATTCGGCAAAGGTTGCCTATCAACCCATATATTTTTATTCAAGTCTCTAAGATCGATGCATGGACACATTTTTCCAGCCTCCTTTGGTGCCACGACAACCGGAGCAAGCCATTCCGAAGATTCTATAAGCTCAATTATGTCATCTTGCAGCAACCTATCTAATTCTTGTCTCAAGGGTTCCCTCATTAAGTTTGATACATTACGCACTTTATGAACCACTGGTTTTGTATTTTTTTTCAGTACTATTTTGTGAGAGAACCCTTTCAAGAGGCCTAATTTAGATGAAAAAACTTCTGGGTATTTCCCAATCGGAGGATGTTGAAAATTCGCATCTACTTCTTCAATTTCTTGTTTCTCCATAATCATCACAGGTACTTTAGCATTGGGGTCTTAGATTATACCTAGGTCTTTTTGATGTCGCCAGCCCAATAAGCTAGTTCCGTCATCAGTAACATATATTTTCCCTTTGACAGCTCTCCCCTTAAAGAAGATTGTCATCCAACGCATGCTAACCATTTCAATTCTCTTCCCAGCATAACCTACTGCTTTTATGTCTGGTTTTAATAAGTCTTCATCTCTTGAATTTGTCCACTGTTCTTCATATACTTTCTTTGAAATGAGGGTAAACAAGCTCCCAGAATCTACTAGTAACTTGATCGGCACCTTATCTAACAATACCTGAGCATGAGGTTTTTCTAGCAGATCAGTACTTTCCATTTTAATGAGTTCATCTAAAAGTTGTACATGTGCACTTCCACCATCAATCTTACGGTCATTAAGTTCCCCATCTACTGTTAGGATTATCTCTTCTATACTTTCACATACATCCTGAATTTCTTGAATAGTTTGTCTACCACCATCCTTCAGTTTCAGTTTGAAAACTGTGGCAAAATGTCCTTTTTTACCACAGTTACGAAAGATCGCACTTCTAGCAGCACACATTTTGTTAGATGCGATATGTCCTGGGGCCCCACACCGTTAACATTTTATTTCTCTCCAGCTAATTTTGTTCTGTTTCTTCGCACTTGCATCTTTCCAGTTTTTTGCGGATTTCTTCTTTTCTGTATCGCTCAACCAGTCACTGTTGTTTCTGACTTCTCCAACAATGTTTTGTTTGCCTTCTTTATTAGATTCATCCATTTCTTGTAGTCAAATAGCAGTGTGTTCTATTCTTTTGGCTATTTGTATCGCTTCTTTTAAATTTGGATCTTTCATTAATAGCTTCTCTCTTATTTTCTTGTCAAACATGCATCTTACAATTTGATCCTTTATCGAAGAGTCAGTCAACTGTTCAAAACGACAAGACAATGCAAGTCCTCGTAAGGTTGCTACATAGGACGCTACATCTTCATCAGCTTTTTGCACTCTTGAAAAAAATGTATGACGTTCCAAGACGGGATTGGTTTTAGGTGTGAATTGAATATCCAACATCATCATGGACATATCAAATACATTTGTAGGTTGTCCATCTCCCATTCCTAAGGAAACTTCTGGTAGGTCCTCATATATTATTCTTCCTTCAACACCAAGATGATGTAAAAGAATTGCTTGTCTTCTGAGAGGACCGTAGCGATCACCGCCAATTGCACCATTAAACTCGTTGTTAAGTGCCTACACGGTTCAGTGGCCTCACGCGTGATAATGCTATGTGCGCACATATAGTCCTCACATTCCTTGTATTTCTCCCATGAATTTAACTAAACACAGTCTTCCAGTAGCTTCAGTGCCAAATTTTATCCATCATAATATTAGTGTCTAATTATTTGCGCAGTTCCTATATGCAGTTAAGGTATGTTAAGTCTCCTACATATTCACAATTTATAAATTCTCTCACCGTGGTTTCCAGAAAGATAATGCATTATTTTGAATTCATCCAATGGATAAAGATCAATAAAGTTCATACAGAGCTGAATTTCCTCCAGGAGTGAAGATGTTCTTCTATGGTCCATCTCCTGCACGGCATCCCATCCTCGTAGCCAATGTAAAGATGAAGCTTTCACAATTTCACAGTATATTCACCTTTAATCCAATGTACAAACACATGACATCTTCAGCACAGCTCCTTCTCTTGCTCTTCTCTTCTCAATCTCCCCACCAAGATTCCTACATTTCAAGCAATGTCATAACCTACATCATTACATTCTAATATCAATTCTATACTACTCTTATACAGGAAATCTCCACAGTGGAGTTGCTGTAGATATCTGTAATTTTACTGTGGAAGACGTTTGATAGGCTATCGCACAGTTCTTGGGAGAGTGCAATGCTGTTGATGGAGGGCATGGTGAAGTCATTTACAATTGAGAAGATCTCCAGGAAGCTGTTGGAGGTCCCTTCAATGATTTCAGCTTGCACTATTTTCTTGGTCTCTCTCAGTTGCTGGTGGTAGAGTCTGAGTTCAGCTTTGTAGGTGGTTCTGTCAATGATTTTGTGTCTGGCTCTCCATTTTCTTTCTAGCTGTTTGCAATGTTGTTTGGAGTCTTGATGGTCCTCTGAGTACCAAATGGCCTGCTTGTTGATTCTGCCTTGATTGTTGGGTTTAATGTGTGCAAGGGCATCTGCATAGTTCATGGTCCTTGCAGAGGGCATTGAGCTAGTTTGCTTCCAAGATTTTGCCCCAGCTTCCGCTGAGTAGGTTGACGCTGGCGGGTGCATTGACTTGTGGTGTGTTGGTTTGGAAGTGGATGATGGAGCTGCCAGTCCATGTGAGTGGAAAGTTAAAGATGGGGTTCAGTGTGTGTCCTGTGATATGTGTTAGTTCGGTGACAAGCCGGGTTGGAACAATATTGTTCAGGTTTTCGCAGAGTGCTGTGGAGCAGGGTCCAGTCTTCTAAGTGGGAGTTCAGGTCACCGAGGAGTATGAAGTCTTTGGAGTCAGTGGTGAGAGGAGTGATGAAGTCTATGATGAGGCTGGTGAAGGTAGCTTACGGTCTGGGTGGTCGATAGGAGAGGGTTCCATTCAGGGTGAAGATTTCTGAGATTTGCAGCTTGAGTTGCAGATGTTCTATGAATGGGGTGGCACTCTCTGTGGTCATAGAGCACCTGACTGATTCCAGTTCCAGATACTCTTGAGCCAGAACTGGGATTGAGCCTTAGATAATTGCCCTCACTGTGTTCCAGACACTGGGACACATGCAGTTCCACCAACAGAGTCAGAGCATCTTACAGAAGTAAGTTGTTCAGAACTTTTTTCTTCCTTTCCTCTAAAACAATTGTAATTGTAATAGTATTTATATAGCGGTTACTACCCCTGATGAGGCGTCAAATCGCTTTTCAGCGAGTAGCACGCTACTCCGGAACCCAAGAGGAATTAGTGGTGGATTAGTATAGGGAAATATGATTACACTATTAGTATTATTCTGAGTTAATTTGAGCATAGGATTTGTGAGTTTGTTAGTTGGATTGCCTAGATAATGAAGAGATAGAGGAGAGAAGAATCCAGAAGTGTTAATTGGGAGTTTACAATATAGTAATAGGATGAGGCTTGGGATGAGTAAAGGAGAGATGGAGGAGGGAGGAGGCTGTGGAAAGGGTTAGGAAGATCATAGTAGCAGGAGGGGGTTTGGATTAGTCAAAGGTGAGATAAATGAGGGAGAATTTAGTAGGGATGTTTGGGAGATCATGGTAGTAAACTGAGGTTTGGTTGAGCTAGGTGTGGAAGAGGAGGAAAGAGCTTAGGCAGGGTTATTTTGGAGATGAAAGTAGTAGAATGGGTTTGAGATGGGTCAGAATGGGGATGGAGGATAGAATGATAGAGACATGACATAGGGTGATGGGTTGACAAAGTAAAGCTTACAAGAGAGTACATTTATATATACATTTTTTATCATTATTTGTCTTTTAAATTTTCTTTCTTTTTTTTTTTTTTTTTATACTTTACTTATTTATAATGTAAATTGTATTCATAGATTTTATTTTATATATTTGGATTTAATTTTTCTCTAGCACAGTAGGACTAGAGTAATGAATAAATAGATATGTAAATACATAGTAATATATGTTAAAGGAATATAATAATGGGTATGATAATATGAGAAGAAAAGTAGTAATGTATAAACATGGACTTTCAAGATTTGGAACATTTGAAGTTAATTAATAAGTGTACTTTTCTAACATTTATTTATCTTTCCTCAATTTTTGAATAGCGAAATGCTTATGATAATAAAGCATTTGATCAGCGTGATATAAAAACAAGAGCAGGGATTCATAAGTATCTAATATAACAACTTATCTAGGAGCTATGCAATGACCTATGAACACGTTAAGCTTAGAATAGCATATACAAATATATGTATACACACACACACATATATACATACACACATGCATACACATATATTCACACACACATATATATATATATATATATAGAGAGAGAGAGAGTATGTGTATAATTTATTGTTATGACATAGTAGCAAAACATATTTCCTAAAGAACTACACATATCTAGAATATACACATAATACACATAATCAGATGAAAAATATTTATCAACATAGGCATATGCAGTCCATTGCTGTTTGAATATGGTGGTTATGAAGGAAAGAGACAACTCTTGAGTAGTCTTGAGTAGTCTTCTGAAGACAAGATAGTTATCCGTGGATCTTATATTTGAGGGCAATGAATGCCATAGTTTGGCTGCCTAAACGGAGAAGGATTTACCACCTATAGTCTTATAGTCTTTTTCTTGTATCGTGGTGTTCTGGGGCATGGTGCCAATCTTGAGCGGGGGATTTCTTTGTTCAATGTATTTGGTTATTTTGTTTCTGATAAAAAGCGGTCCTGTTTCATGTATAGCTTTGTGATTGATACAAAGCAGCTTGAAGGTGGATCTTCTGGCAATGGAAACTAGTGTAGTGCTCTCAGGGCAGGGGAGATGTGGGCTTGTGGCTTTACATGTAATAGTAGCCTGGCAGCGGAGTTCTGAATACGTTGTAATTTTTTTAAAATAATAGATAGAGATGGTCTCTGGTAGAGAGCATTGGCATAATCCAGTTTGGATACTTCAATAGAGATAGTAGCCTGCACCTTGTTTGGAAATCCGAGGTGGGGGAAGATGCATCGCAGAGTCTTGTCAAAAACAATGACACTCACTGCAATGTCACTCATCATGTTTTAATGTCATGAAGGAGATTTTAACATATTTTGAACTTTCTCAGCATAGCCGTGTAGGTTTAGGTATAATCAAGTACATCCACAAAACTTTAGGATATAAATTAAGAGCCTTATATAGAGTTTAGTGAATAGAATACAATGTCACATATGTGGTAGATGTCCAATTTGCTGTATAACTTGTGCTTTTAAGCCTATGGCACTTGTAATAACGCACACAGAATTTCTGTTGCATTTTGACAGAGTATCCCATCTTCCAAAATCTAATAAGACCGTAATTCTTTTATGAAGAATTCACACACAGTACATAATGCAGGGGGTTAGAACAGAGGACAAAATGAACAAAGCTGGTACTGGTCTGACTATACGTTTGAAGGTTTACTCGGATATGTGTTAGTCAAACTACAAAAAGTGCATGATAACAAATGAAAGAGTTAAATTTTTCAAGATTTCAAATACATTCCTTGAAAGTTACATACAGTTGATTGAAGATGAGGTTTAACTCACTTATTTCACCAAGATTGCAACTTGTGATCTGTAGGTATCTCAGGGGGTGTTTGGGCAAACTATCTGAAAAAAAGATTGTGTTGCAAAAATTGGGACATCAAACATATTGTAGACAGGAAAATTGAAGGTAAAAATATTGTTTTTAGTGTTGTTTTTAACACTGTTGTAAAATATAATTGTAGAAAATATTGTATGTAATCTTTTTGTATGTGTTATTTAGTATGTAATGTATTGTAGTGTGTTCAATTGCATATGTTTATTATTTTTTATTTGTGTTTTAGTAATATAACGTTTACTTTTGAAATTGTTGAAATTTTAATTTTTAGTTGTATTAATGTATATAATTATTTGCTGATTTGTTTTGCAGTAGGAGGATATTTGTTTTTTAAGGGATAAGGGTGGGAGTTTTTTTAAAACAAATTTTGTTTTAAATTTAAAATTTAAGATAATAGTTTTAAAGCTGTGCAAATTAATAACTTAGGACCTCATTACGAGGTTGGTGGGCCGACCATCAGCCCACTAGTCCCCTGGAGAGGAGACCGCCGCAGAACTGGCAGTCTCCATCCTGGGCTGATTACAAAATTTCCACAGGGCTGACTGTCAGAAACCTCTGAAATCTGAGGTTTTTCGCCAGTCAGCCTAGTGGAAACTGTGCATCGGCATTCCAATGCCGTTGCACAGAGGGTGCTCCCAGCACCCTCACAATGCCTACTGTCTGAGCTAACAGACAGTGTGCATTCCCAGAGTGCTGGGCATGGGGATCCCTTCACTGGCTTTCCACCAGCAATTTATGACGGGGTCCCCGCCATGAAGAGGTTGGTGGAAAGAGTACTTATGATCAGCACCGCAGCACTGAACTCAGCGCCACTGTGGCAGACCATGACTCCGACCGCCGCCACCCATGCACATTATTATTTTAAATTTGAAGTTAATTTTTAAAAATGTTTTGAAATAAAAAAATGAATCTACATATTTTTCAGATGTATGATATTTAATTTTCTATTATGATGTTATTTATTTTATTGTTTAAAGTTTATGAATGGTGGTAAAAACTTATAACAATGTAATATTTTTTAAAGTAATTAAAATATGAATTTTATAATTTAAAATGTAAATGTATATATAAAGGTTTGTAGTTTAGATGAGTGTGTTTTTGGATAACATTTTGGTTAATTTTATATAAAAATGTGTGAATATTGAGCATTGATTGTGCATGCAATATTTTTATTTTGTAATATGCTATGTAAAATGTTTCATTTTTAAGTGGATAATGTAAATTTCACCTCTTTTGTGCCCAACACCTTGTTTAAATAGGTTTAGATTGGAGTGGAAATAGTAAATGCAACCCCTTTAGTGTGCAGCGCCTTCTCCAAATTGATTTAGATTGGAGTGGAAATAGCAAATGTCATCCCATTAGTGTCCAAAATCTTCACCAAATTGCTTAAGATTGGAGTGGGAATAGGAAACTTAACCTCTTTAGTGTCCAACACCTCTCCCCAGAATGGTTAGATTGGAATGGGAATAGTAAATGTCACCCTTTTAGCATCCAGCACCTTGTCCATATTGGTTTAGATTGGAGTGGGAACAGTACATTTCAGAGCTTTAGTGTCCAACACCTTCTCCCAATTGGTTTGGATTGGAGTAGAAATAGTAAATCTCACCCCTTTAGTATCCAACACCTTCCTCCTGTATGGTTAGATTGGAGTGGGTATAGTAAACGTCACCATATTAGTGTCCAACACCTTCCCCAAATTGGTTTAGATTGGAAGGGAAATAGTAAATGTCACTCCTTTAGTTCCCCTAAATTGGTTTAGATTGGAGTGGAAAGAGTAAATGTTACCCTTTAATGTTGAACACCTTCCGAGAATATGGTTAGATTGGAGTGGGAATAGTAAATGTCACCCCTTTAGTGCACAACACCTTCCCACATTATGATTAGATTGGAGCAGGAATAGTAGATGTCACCCCTTTATTGTCAAATGCCTTCTCCAAATTGGTTCAGATTGGAGTGAGGACAGTAAATTTCACCCCTTTAGTGTCCAACACCTTCTACCAATATGGTTAAGTTGGAGTGGGAATAGTAAATTTCACACATTTAGGGAGTCATTACAAGTTTGGCGGCTTCAGGACCGCCATGTTGATGGTCGTACCACCAACAGGCTGGCAGAGAAGACCGCCACATTATGGCTATAGCAGTCTTCCCATCAGAAAACAGCCAAACCACCGCCAGCACCGCCAGTGCAGTTAAGCTGCTACGGATGACTATAACCACCTTCAGACCGGGGGAGACCATGATTCCGTCGGACAGTTTACGAGGCTGCACACTGCCAATGTTTCCGCTGCGGTCGCACCAGCACGGAATCTCTGGCTGAAACCAACTCTATATAAGGGGACACTCACCTCCAGGAAGCCATGCTCGTCCGGAGTCACCATGGAACCAGAACTACACGTCTTCCCGCTACTCCTGCTCACCCAACAACTTCGGAACCAGTGACAACTACACCAACCATGAGTACACACACTTAGCGGTCACTGTTGTGAAATATCGAAGTACCTACGCACACACAACATACACACCCGGGATGGGTGGCAAGGGCAACACGCGCACATTACCTCACACTGACACACACACTCACACACTTACATACAATCATGCTCATACAACTCCACACACTATGCCCGTCACACACACACACAATCAAAAAGACACACAGCAACACCCAGATACACAGCAGTAGTATACTCACACACAACACCACCAAATGATACAACAACACTACCGCAACAACACAAAAGCACCCTTAAGAACACACACTACACATCTCCACATCACAATTCAATCATATACAACTTAACAACTCCAGAAACAAGTACACACAATCAGACATCCAAACGACGAGCCATAACACCTACCTCGAAAACACACATCACACCACTTCACACATACCAATCCACACACACACACACACACAAACACACAGTACAACCACACAAATGCACACAACACTGCAAATTACACATGTCAACACAAACGCCACACAATACCAACACAATTACATGTCCCCAGCATACACATGCCCGTCACACAACACACCCATCACTGGGGGACAAATGCCGTGCACACAACCACACATGCAGGCCAGACAAAACTGGTAGCAGAACTACCACTCACACACAAATGCGTACACACAAACAATATCAGTCAATAGCAAAACTGCAGTGAGAAAAGAAATGCAGGACAAAGATGTTACCTTTGAACCAACAACAGGTTGGCCCTGATAATTATTAAAATATATAAATGATTATACTAAAATATGTACAAAGGCCATAGGCTGGTCCAAAATGTCCAAGTGCTAAATGCACAAAATGCACATGTCTGTGCCCTAACTTGACTCCTGACTGCCATTTAACCTTCACTGGTAGGGACATCAAGGGCGCAGGCAGGCACCTCAGGGATTGGGGGCAAGAGGGGGGTTTGGGCTTTGTTTTGGGAGGAGGATCCTTGGGTTTGGGCTTGGGAGGGGGGCTTTGGTCAAGGCTTCGGGGAGGGTTGAGAACTCCTAGGAGGGGTCGACTTCTTGGCAGGGAGAGGGGCATGAAAACTTGCAGGGTGGACAGGGGAGGTCTTGGAGGTGGAAGGGCTGAACTTGGGGAGGGACACTGATCGTTCAGGGGTATCACGGGGTGGGAGAGGTGTAGGGAAAAGGGAAAACCCTGAGAGGAAATGTTTTTTACTCACACTTGGACGGTCATGGCAAAAGGGTTTGGGAGTGGAGGGAGAGGTAGTGCTTGTAAGAGGTGTCTTGGTGGATATTTTGGGTGCATGTGTGAGTGAGGTATACTTGTGGGTGGTGGGTGTCTGTTGGGTGGCTGAGTGTGGGCGTTTATGTGTCTTGGGAAGAGTGGGGGTGGAGGTGCTGGGAGATGCCATGGTGGATGTGTGACTGTCTGTTGGGGTGGTGAATGCAGGCACGCTGGATGTGCTGAATGTAGGTGTGTCAATAGTTGTGGTGGCTGCAGATGTGGTGACTGGGGTGGATGTCTGAGGGTCTACTATTGTGGTGACTGTGGGCAGGACAGGAGTTGTGGCTGGATCGGTGAATGTGGGTGTGGTGACTGCAGGTATTTTAGCTGTAGTGTCAGAGGTGCTGGAGAAGGTGGGGGTGTCAGTTCATGAAGAGACTGTTGTTGTGCGTGCAGGTGGGTGTTGGTTGTGTGCATGCCGGTATTGGGTCGTGTGGTGCTTGTGTTTGTCTGAGCTATCTTTGGATGTTGTTGTGGATGCTCCTGGTCTGTCTGTGTGCTTTGGCTGGGTTTGGGAAGTGGAGTTTGAGTTTGGGAAGAGGAAGGTGGATGGGGGACGGAAGACAAAGGGTGATTGGCTGCCGAGGTGTGGAGGCCAAAGCCTATAAGGATCTCTGTAGGCCTGCCAGTGCACTGTGAATGCCCTCCAGGAACGCATTACTCTGCTGGACTTCAGTTGCCAGTCCCTGGAGGGCATTCACAATGGTCGACTGACCCACAGGGATTGACCTCAGGAGGTCAATAGCCTCTTCACTGAGGACAGCAGGACTGACTGGGGCGGGGGCAGAGGTGCCTGCGGCGAAGGAGACACCCACCCTCCTGGGTGAGCGGACACAGACAACTGGGTGGGGAGCTACAGGGAGAGCGGTGGTAGAAAGGGGGGTGGTGGACAAAGATGCTGGGGTGGTCCCAGAAGGGTCCGCCACCACCAGGGAGTGTCCATTGGAGGAGGATTCCAAAGATGATGATGATGTTCCGGTTTCCCCCGTGGCACTCCAATTGCTCTCCGGGCCACTGGGTCCCACGCTATCAGTGGTCTCAGCACTTCGGGTCCCTTGGCCGGCAGCTTTCCCACTAGTCTGTGCCCTGTCTCCTTCACATGCCGGTGTTGAATGACACAAATAGAGAGAAAGGGAAAGAGGGAGAGTGAGAGGGAGAGAGGATCATAACATTCTTCACATACACACATAACATGCACAACTGTAGGTAGACATCTCCTAGCCAGAGAATCTGATATGGAATACCACAATCCTGCTTCATGTCACATGTCACTGCTACCCAACCCTTCATGTCATATCTTTCACTGTAATTATGATCCATGTGAGGTACCACAACTGGACCCTTCCATCCATTCGCCTGTAAACCTATGTCACCATGCACATCATGTCCTAGCTAAAGCTGAACAACCGTCCTCATCCATGTCATATATCCCCTATCACCACAAGGAACAGCAATTGACAGTCAACACAATATTATGCATGTCCACATACAACTCCTGACATGTCCATAAGGAATGTACCATGCTTGTCATGACAACTCAATTGACTAACAGCTCCTGCCATTGCTATCACATGCCTAACTGAACCCTCTGTACATTTCGAACACTATGGATACAATCCATGATGAAGACACAACATGTGGGAGTCCCATTCAGGTGCAATCTGAATCTGACAATACATGTCTGGTGACCAGCTATATCACTACATGTATCTAATCCTAGAGGCCTAGTTGCAGACTCCATACACAGATTCTCCACATCACACCATACATGCATGTACAGCTAAAGTGGCTAACCTAGCACAGATGATATGCTCACTGACAATCACAGAGAGTTTTGTAACCACAACTTAACATGGACAGCCAACTAATACCAATGAGTCCAACTTATTTTCCAACTGACATGCACATACAGAGCCTCCACATGTCAACATGAGTAAACCCACAACACTCATACCAATTCCCACATGTGAATACTACAACCATAGGTCCACATAACATACATATCCACTGAGAACAAATGTACACATTATGCACACACATGGACCCACACGACTGCCATTGCACTTACAACATATGCCACAACTACATCTGAATAAAAAATAGTACTACAGCCAAACAATGACATCTCGCAGCAAGAAGTGACCACGTAGCATGCAGTATCCAACCTGTCCACATCAGCTAGGCAAAGGGCAACAAGGATTGTACCACTCCACAAGATCTGTCCCCAAGTAACCACTGTGACATGATGTAGGTAGATATTACCACAAGATGTTCTTGTATTGGTAGGACATTGGCAAATAATGCATGGACATTGCAATTTGTATGGGTTGGACTTCCTAATCACTTACCTCCACTGAAACAATGCCACTGGGACACTAGTGATTAGTTTGTATTACAATTGCCTGGAAAAACATGGGTAGGCTACATATACATGGTTAAACACCCATATTGGATGTCCCACAGTTACAACCTTAACACACCCTATAATATACACACGAAGAGACAATGGGGATAGCACTACTAACCAATATGTAGGGTTCACACCTGCCCATACCTGTTGACTAAATGAGATGCCAGACTCACATGGAGTCAACACCTGTACCTGGAAAAAAGCTAACTAGGACCTTTCCCACACATGTCTGGCACACTGTAACATATACAGATTATGTACATAGATTGGATTGGGCTGACACCATAAAGCTACATACTCATGTAATCGGATATACGACCAGCATATACTAGACAGGTAGGATGAATCAGCAGCCTACAGACCTATATACACCTAGGTGGAGTGATACATTTGGCACTGGCCACCGTACATCTCCACATACAGACATAGATGAACCTAGACACACATGACCTAAACGTACACATGTGCTAGCCTAGAGCCAAATCTCCATATCTGTGTAATGCTAATACAGTACAATGTATTCCCAGTTGTCTACATACATGGAGCACCAACTACAGTGACTCACCTGCCAAAGTAAGTACCAAACTATCACAATAATGAAAATGGGTTCAGTCAGTACTTATCCCTTTGTGGCTGCTGTGATGCCCTCAAATGCCCATCCACCTCAGGGTAAGCCACTGCCAAACTGCACACCATTAGGGGGGTCAGGGTCTGATGGGCAGCCCTTCCTCATTGGGAGGACATCCCCAACTGGGCCTCTGCAGTCTTCCAGGCCCAGCATCTCAGGTCCTCCCACTGCTTGTGACAATGGACACCCAGAGTCCGCACTTGCTTGCCGATGGCACGCAAGATCTCCTTCTTCTGATGGGAGTTCTCCTCCATGGGTGAAACAGACAAAAAGGGAAAGTCATGTACACAGGCACCATACCTATAGGACTGTTCAATGCACAACAGGCACAGGCAAATTACTAATCATTTCCATCCTCTCAGCACACACGCCTAACGCACATGCAGTAGGCAACGTCGCATACAACATCTATCACACATGACTATAGCATAGGACTCGCCTGCTCCTATGGTGCCCCATATAGCTGTTCATACAGGAGTAGGACCTCCTCCACAAGCTTCTATCGTTCGTTTGTGTGAAGGCAGGGATCTTATCATCTGCAGGACATGGCATGATGGCTCCCAGTGCCAGTACACAGCAGCTCAAGTCATGGCTGGCAACAGTGCCAGGAGTCAAGTGAGCAATACAGCAGAAAATGGTGGTCACGGCTGCCACATGCAGGACCGTCACTGGCGGCAGTCATCGCCATTGGCCCAAGTCCGCCAAGGCGGCAATGCTATCCAATGGCAAGTTGCACGGCGGTTGCGACTGCCTACCGCCATTGCGACTTCCGTTGGCGGTCTCGGGTCACTTCCGCCTGTCCAGTACAGTAGGTCAGGCGCCTGCTATTGTGTGCACATTTCTTCCATGGATCTGTTTACTTATCTGCGTCATAGACCTATTCCACCCAAACAGCAGTATTCATTCACGTATGTAGTGCCATCATGTATGTGCTACATATTGGTTATATATTCACTTAATGACGTGATTAGAGAGTAAATATGGTGACAACTATGTATAGATAGTCTGAGGTGAATAGTGTAGGACAGCTGAGTGTTAAACACTTGTACACTTACAGTAGTGTCATTTATAAATTCCAACTAACATGTAAGCCAATGTGTATATCATGTATAGTTACATCAGATCCTGACATATACTTCTGTAAAGGTCCAATCAGTATTGGAGTATGTTTCTTGCTTTCTACTATCCTATTTTCCTTCCACTCACTGATATAGCCATGTGTTGTTTGACTCTGCAACCTATGCTTGAGGTATTCATTGTCAATGAGCACTGTTATTTGCTGACAGACATGAGAGTAGAACTAGCCAGGTAACTGATACTATGCATGTAGGTACAGTGTGTTGTACCTTGTTAGTACTTCCTTCACACAAATGGGGCTGTGAATGTTTAATCCTTTCTTTGTACCAGTGGGGGCTGGGTGGGGGCTGTGAAATGGTGTATTATGTGTCAGTTGGTGTACATGGCTCATGTGTGCTGTTAGCGTCATGCCCTGTGGCTTCACAATGGGTGGTGTACCAAGTGATGAATATGGGACCTAGCTGTGTTTGTATACTTACGCTGCAGCCCACGTTGCAGGTCAATGTATACTGACAAATGTGAGTGACAATCCTACAGTTCTGGGGCCTAATTTAGTGTCTGGTAAAAGTACTCTGTTCCTCAGTGATGTTCTTTGTGTGTTCCATGGTATAAGTGCATATGTAGCTATGGTATGGTGATGTGAAGATTCTGTACCTGGTAATGTATAGTTCCTGTCAGGGTGACCCTGCTTGGTAGGTAATCTACCATGGCCATGACTATTATTATCTGTGTGTGTAGTATGCCACCGTGCCTTCCATCCTGATGGTACTCTCTGTCGTGGTCTATTGCAGATTGAAATACTAACTATACCCTGGTGTTACTCAGGATTTCACACTCACTTACATCTGGCCTGTGACATTTCTGTAGTACTTTGTCTCCTGCTGTGGGTGCCTCCCTCTGATGTCCATTACATTGGCTGTTCAATGCAGGGGGCATGCCCTGACCACAGATGGCAAGCATGACAATTGTTCATGTTGTATTAAAGACACATATACAGTATGGTGATTTATTGTGCATAGAATCATAAGGATGATCAAGAAAAAGGTGCATAGATTAAAAGGTGATGAGTGAGTTCATGGTAGATGATTTATGGGAGCTGCTATAGCAGTTAGTTGCACAGGTCCAGTGTCCATGGGATGATGGAGTTCTGTCTCAGAACAGTTAACAGGGTGTATCAGTGGCACACAAGGAAGACAAATCAGGAGACGTTCACTTCCTGGCAGTGGGTTTGGTCTTGCCATCTGTTTCAGCCACATGTCTGGATGGATGATCATGTTTGCGGGGGGGTTCTTCAGCTACAGAGGGAGGGGTGTATGAGGCCTGTGGTTTCCCTGGTAGGGCCTCCATTCCACTAGCTGCCCCAGATGTGGATGGCCCAGATGTAAGGGTGCAAGTGGTAGGGGCCTGATGATGTCTGAAGAGACCCATGAGGGTGGTGTTGATGTCCCTCAGCACCCCTGAAATGGCAGCTATGGTGGCATTATGTGCCTGCCACTGCTGCATGACTCCCTGATGGCATTCCCTCTGCAGACTTTGATTTCCCCCCAGCATGGTTATTATTTGTCCCATCCTGTCCAGGGAAGATTGGAATGATCCCGAGACTTCGGAGATGGTTTTCTTGTCAGTGGAGTGCCTTTGAGGCCCCATCCTCTGGCCCACAGCTTCCCTCCCACACACCTTACCCCCAGGTGCCTGTGCCCCTGGCACAGTGTGCCCACTTCCAGTGTTATTAGGACCCTCATTGTGTGGAGTGTCAAGGTTCGACTCAGGTCGCTTTACTGTGGGGCACACAATTGATTGAGCAGTCCTTGGGACACAGGTTTGGGAGCGATTGGCTGGCTGTGATGTCGATGCCCCTGGGGGGGAGGGGTTGTTGTGGGCAGGGTAAGACTGGGACTTATTAGCTGACCAGGTGTGCCAGATGGGCGAGGTTGGTTGTCACTGTCCAGACATCCTGGCGTGTTGTCCACACTGGGGCCATCATCCTGAGGGGGCTGACAGTCTCTGGTATCCTCTCCATGGTGGGTATGGCAGGGTTACCTGTGGAGGAAGTGAGACACAGGGTACAGGTTAGATTGTGTGTTTGGTAACAACTTTGTGAGATGCAGACAGTGGCTTAGCTAGATTCCCTACAATGACATTGACTGCTGCTGCACAGCAAACCTTTGTTGTACACACTAATCAGTGACTTGGTTTCCATTGTCCATGTTGGGAGCTGTCATACAGGTTTGGTACAGTTTGCACTGCAGATGGCTTCTGGCTTAGTCGGATATTTGACATGACTCTTCAGCTCTGTTACCTTGTGAATGGTCAGGCTTGCTAGATGTGACACATGATAGCGGCATAATGCACAATGGTGTCCAAGTGGGAACACAGTATGTGAGCATGCAAAGGTAATAGTCCAGTATCTGGATGTTGTGCATGTGCATCAACTCTGCCACGTTACTTTCATACCAAGGGGAGTCTATTTCTGCCTTTGGATATTGGATCTGTGGCCATTTGGAATGGTCACTGAGCTGTAGCTATATTTTGCTTTGGATACTATTGTGAGTGTGCCATTGCATTTCACTGAGCTGTAGCTATATTTTGCTTTGGATACTATTGTGAGTGTGCCATTGCAATGCTGTCATTGCCATGCACTGATCCTCAGTGATACAATATATATGGTGTTTCTAGTACTTTAGTTGTACATGCATTACTTATGGTATGCTATGCACATTCCAGGTTTTTACAATGATGGGTTAGTGAATTCTGGGTGTTGTAGTGATATGATTGCCCAGTCGTTTACGTGCCATTGGCAAGGGCTGTGAGGTCCGTGGGGGTAAGTGGAGGTGTGGCATGCAGGAGAGGGGCATTAGGTGAATAGGTGGGAGAGATAGTTAGACATTCAGTTATATGGTGAGTATTTGGGTTGTGAAGAGGTATGCAGGACTAAACAAATTTGTTACATGACTGTAGTGGGTACTTACCAGACTCCAGACCCACCCCCAGGTATTCCAGTCAGACCCTCCAGAAGCAGTACGTCCAAGACCTTCTTCTCCCAAGATGTGAACTGTGGGCGAGGAGGTGGGGGCCCACTGCCAGTCTTTTGCACAGCAATTTGGTGGTGTGATGCCACGGAACGCACCTTCCCCGTAGGTCTTTCCACCTCTTTCTGATATTGTCCCTTGTGCGTGGATGGCTTCCCACTGAATTGACCCTGTCAACTATCCTTTGCCACAACTCAATTTTCCTGGCAATGGATGTTTGTTG
Organism: Pleurodeles waltl; assembly: GCF_031143425.1. Taxonomy (NCBI): domain Eukaryota; kingdom Metazoa; phylum Chordata; class Amphibia; order Caudata; family Salamandridae; genus Pleurodeles; species Pleurodeles waltl. Next base: position 352,385,540 of record NC_090447.1, on the reverse strand, counting down.
GACCTGTGCTCCAAAATGTTGTGGCTCTACCCTGACAATTTCATCCACCATGGCCCTCAACTTGTCATCAGTGAATCGTGGCTGTTTTTGTGGGGACATGGTAGTGGTTGTGTAGGTGGTGTGTAGGGGTGTTGTGAGTGTTAGGGTGCAGTGTTGTGTAATTGGTGAGGTGTGGATGCTACGGTGTGAGGGTAAGACGGTTGCCGCAGGTTGTGTGTGCTACTGATGTGTTTATTGTGTTGGTTGTACAGTTGTGTGGTGTGATGAGATGTCTATGGTGGTCATTCTGACATTAGCGGTGATACCGCCAACAGCCTGGCGGTAATTTTTGCCAAATTATGACCATGGCAGTGATACCTCCCATAAACAGCCAATGTACCATACCAACCGCCAGGGAGTTAACACCACTGACTACGGCGGTAGCCACCTGCAGCCAGGCGGAAGTCAAGGCACTGCCAACCATATTATGACATAGCAAACAGCCAGGATTTCCAAGGCGGTACCAACGCCATCAAAAGCCTGGTGGAAACACTTTATAGAAAACGAAAGACTCACCATCAGGGACACAGAGGATTCCACAGCTGCCATGGAACTGGAACTCCAAGTCTTCCCGATCCTCTACCATGCCATGGTCATCCTGGAGCACAAATGCCGTCGAAGACAACGTCAGTGAGTACAGCCGTCTAGCACACAAGGGAGGGAGGGAGGAAAAGGAGAGTGACACACACACGCACAACACACACCATTCACACACACACCATACACAGAACCAGCTGCAGAGTAAAACGACTGTCACAGGACCCACAAGCAAATAATGCAAGGACTACAATTCTGAAGTACGAACACTGTAATTTGCTGCCAACAGCCACCATAAAGAAAAAGGAAATTAAAATGCAGGCGTCAATGTCCAGATTGGGCCAATGGCCAGTCCATAGTTCCAAAGGGCCTCATGGCCACAGGGCATAGTCCAAGGCCCAACTTGACTCCTGACAACTTCCGGACTCCACTGTTCAGTGGCATCATTTTGGAAATGAGCAGGCACCTCAGGGGGAAGGAGGGGTGGGGGAAGCCACCTCCGCTTGAGCGGGTAACATGCCCACTGGTTCTGGAGGGGGCTCCTTGCCCAACAGTCTCTTGAGGGGAGTAAAAGGCCACAGTTTCTGGAGTGGGTAACATGCCCACTGGTTCTGGAGGGGGCTCCTTGCCCAAAAGTCTCTGGAGTGGAGTGAAAGGCCACAGTCTCTGGAGTGGGTAACATGTCCACTAGTTCTGGAGGGGGCGCCTTGCCCAACAGTCTCTGGAGGGTGCACTGCGTGCCCTCAGCCGGTGGAGGGGGTTCTTTGGGTTCCACTGCTGGTTGTGGGGGCTCCATGGGTTCCACTGCTGGTTGTGGGGGCTCATTGCCCTATGCTGGTGGAGGGGGTTATTTGGGTTCCACTGCTGGTTTTGGGGGCTCCTTGCCCTCAGCTGGTGGAGGGGGTTCTTTGGGTCCCACTGCTGGTTGTGGGTACTCCTTGCTCTCAGCTGGTGGAGTGGGTTCTTTGGGTTCCACTGCTGGTTGTGGAGGCTCCATGGGTTCCTCTGCTGGTTGTGGGGGCTCCTTGCCCTCAGCTGTTGGAGGGGGCTCCTAGGAGTTCTTTGGTGGTAGAGGGGTATCCTTGGCCTTCATTGATGGTTGAGGGGGATCCTTGGATTTCTTTGGTGGTGGAGGGGTATCCTTGGCTTTCTTTGTGGTGGAGGGGTATCCTTGGCTTTCTTAGGTGGTGGAGGGTGATCCTTAGCTTTCTTTGGTGGTGGAGGGGGATCCTTGTGTTTCCTCTTGTGAAGGGACCCCTTGGCCTTTGTCATGTGACTTGTGTCCTTGCCTCCAGGTATAGGAGGTTGCTCCACTGACCCCGTCCTCTGTCCCCTAGGTTTCACCACCCTAGTCCTCCCTGTCTGAGGTGGAGGTGTGGAATTATTAGGAGTGGCTGCCGTCAAACTCAGGGGCCCCTTTGTGCCAGCAGCTGATTTTATGGTGGAAGCAGTAGCAGACTGTTTGACTGAGGTGCTGGGCTGGGTCACTGGGACCTTGCTCTTATGGGCAGGCGGGTGGAGGGGGAGGGATGAGGTCAAGTTGGGCAAGGAAAAACATCTTAGGGACGTTGGGGCGGCATGTGGGAGGAGGGATGGGAGTGTAGGTAGAAGGAGTTGTTGTAGGAGGTGTACGTCTGCTGGACTTGGGTGCAGGTACATGAACACTGTGGGTGTGTGAGGTGGATGGCTCTTGGGTGTCTGAGTGCAAGTGTTTGTGTCTCTTAGGAGGGGGTAGACAGGGTGGGAGAGGACAAACAGGACGTGTGGATGTATGTTGTGGAGGTATCTGCAAGTGAGGTGGGTCTGCTGCATGATGTGGTGATAGTGGTAATGGCTGTTGATGCAGTGCATGCAGGTGTGAGTACGGATGTGACTGTGAGGGAGGAGGAGGCAGGGGAGACAGTGGAGGCAGTGGATGTTGTTGTGTGTGCAACTGTCTGTTGATTGTGTGAGTGCTTGTGGCTTGAAGTTTGCTGCCCGTGTTTGTCTGTGCTACTCTTGTGTGATATTTTGTGTGCATGCTTGTCTGTATGTGTGCATGGGATCAGTTTGGGTTGAGGAGACTGGGACTGGGAAGTGGTAGTTGGAGGGGGGGCGGTAGGACCAGGGACACTGGCTGCCATCAGAGAGGAGGCCAGAGCCTGAAACGATCTCTGTAGGGCCGCCAACCCACATTGGTTGCCCTCCAGGCAGGCACTGCATTGCTGCATCTGGGATACCAGCCCCTGGATGGCATTCACTATGGTTGACTGCCCTACAGAGATGGGTCTTAGGAGGTCAATAGTCTCCTCACTGAGGGCAGAAAGGCTCACAGGGACATGACCTGAGGTGCTTAGAGCAAAGGAGACGCCCACCCTCCGGGTGAGCGGGCACGAGCAACTAGGTGGGGGGGCTAATGGGAGGGAGGTGCTGGTACAGGGGGTGGCGGCTGTACCTGTTGCTGGGGTGGTACTAGAGGTGTCTGCCACCACCAGGGAGATCCTATCAGAGGAGGAATCAGAGTCAGTGTCGTCACCTCCAGTCCCCGCCGTGGTGCTCCCCTCGCCCTCCGTCCCACTGGTCCCCTAAGCATCAATGGACTCTGCCTCCTGGGTCCCGTGGGCTGCAGCTGCCTCAGTCGCTGGTGAACCTGCGCCTCTGTTAGGTGATTCTAATGCACACATGGACAGGATGACAGAAGAAAATAGTGAGGGGAGAGAAAGGGAGCACTGGGTCAATTACAGCACCAACACCACAGATGGCATACACATTACCATCACACACAGGGATCAAGATTGAGCACTAGGCACCGCACTGGCATTCCATTGGCTAGGTCCCACAGCAAGATGAGAGCCAACCACTTCCATCTACACCCCTCCTGGGGCTTGCTAAGCCCTGTCTGACATGGAATGCCACCTAGCTAGCTAACAAGATTTTGCCATTCACTCATTTACCCTGCGCTGGACCACGGAGCAATGAACGAGCTGGCATGAAGGGGCACCCACTTACTGAAACCTACCACCAGCATCCTATGCCAGGCAACAAAGATTGTGTTACACACACTGTACTCACCCCCCTGTGGCTGCTGTGCTGCCCTCAAGCGCCCATCCAGCTCTGGGTAGGCCACCGCCAGAATGCAGGCCATCAGTGGGGCAAGGTTCCGACAGGCACCCCTCCCTTGTTGGAAGGCCATCCCCAGCTGGGCCTCTGCATTCTTCCGGGCCCAACATCTCAGATCCTCCCACCGTTTTCTGCAGTGGGTGCTCTGCCTGCTATAGACCGCCAGGGTCCGCATACCCTTGGCGATGGCATGCCACAATCCCTTCTTCTAATGGGCGCTGACCTGCAGAGGAAACACAGACAGGAGGACACCGTTAACCATCCATACAACCCATCCTGTCACACATAAGGCCCACAAATACAATTTCCCCTCAAATGACACATACATCACCCGGAGCCCTGCATGTACACTACCACCAGCCATACCCCCCCACCCAAATGACACACTGCCAGCACACACACATCTCCATTCAACCTTGTTACATGCATTGTCCCCATGGTGTACCCACCTGTTGGTCTGGAGGCCCATACAGCTGTTCATACAGGGTAGGACCCCATCCCCAGATGCTCCAAATCCTCTGAAGTGAAGGCAGGGGCCCTTTCCCCTGTCACACGGGCCATGGCAGGTTCCAGACTCAGGTCACAGAAGCACAGGCATGAAGGTGTTGTCCTGTGGAAATTCAGGAATCAAGTGAGGTTATAGTCAGAAAAGGGCAGTCACGTCCGCAGCGGTGTACACCGTCACCGCCGACGGTGATCCTCATTGGACACCATACTCCATAGAGCCCCATGAAAACTAATGAGGAATAGCATGGCGGTACAAGACCGCCTTCTGCCATGACGCCCAACACGCCCACCACCGGCGGAGTTACATCACTTCCATCTGTCCCTACTTACAGGACAGGCGGTCGCCATTTTACGGTGAAGGTCAACATTCTTAAATTGAAACTGTATCATCTGTCAATTGTACATACATTGCCATTTACATAGTCCAGTAACATACATGCTCTATGTACACTGAAGTGGTGGTTCCATTGTTCAGTGCGTCACTCCCTTCTCACTCTTGTGTCCTCTAGGTACCTACCACTGGAGAGGAATAAGAGGAGGAGGCAAGCCCCCGTGAACAGACCCCTTGTGGACGTGGCTACACTGGAAGACAGGCACATAATACTAACTTATAGACTGGACAGGGCCACAATCACAGAGCTGTGTGCCCAATTGTAGCGTGATCTGATATATGATATCCATCATCCCTCTGGGATCCACCTTCTTGTGCAGGTCCTATCAGTGCTCCATTTCCTGGCAACTGGCTCTTTCCAAGTGACATTGGGCTTGGCTGCAGGAATGTCACAGCCAATGTTCTCAATAGTGCTGGCAAGGGTTTTGGCTGCCCTGCTCAAACACATGTGCAGCTACATCGCTTTCTCACAAGTGGATGATTTGGCTAATGTGAAGGCTGGTTTCTATGCAATGGGACATATTCCAAATGTTATTGGGGCCATTGATGGAACACATATAGCATTTCCCCCCCCCCCGGCACAGTGAACAGGTGTTCAGGAATCAGAAGAGTTTCCACTCACTCAATATGCAAATGGTGTGCCTGGCTGACCAGTACATCTCCCATGTCACTGCCAAGTGTCCTGGGTCGGTGCATGACGCCTTTGTTTTGAGGAATAACAGCATCCCACATGTGATGGCACAACTACAGAGGCACAGGGTGTGGCTAATAGGTGAGCCTGAGTCCCCACCCAATGCATGTCAGTGTATGGTTTCAGGAGTCATTCCCATACCATTGTGCAAGGCTAATGTTTGTTCATCACTTTTTGCAGGTGACTCTGGCTACCCATACCTGTCATGGACAGGTGCTGAGAATAGGTATAATGATGCTCATGGGCGAACCAGGAGAATAATTGAGAGGACCTTCAGCCTCCTGAAGGCCAGATTCAGATGCCTCCATCTAACAGGTGGATCCTTCTGCTATTCCCCTGAGAAGCTCTTCTAGATAGTTGTTGTATGCTGCATGTTGCACAACCTGGCCATCAGACGACATGTGCCCTATCTGCAGGAAGTGAGGATGGAAATGCTCCTGTGGACCCTGAGGACAGTGAGGATGAGGAGGCAGAGGATGAGGATGTGGACAACAGGACATCAGTCATACGGTAGTACTTCCAATGACACACAGGTAAGACAGTGGAACTGACCATTCCTCTGTTTATTTATCTTTTCTGATGGCAGTCACTTCCTTAGCATCCCAACTGACTGTCATCTATGCCTTCTTATTTTGCAGATATTGGTGTGGTTACAACTGTGTACTGATGTGATGACCACAGACAGTTACAGGCCATTTTTTGTATAGAATCACAAAGTTCTGGACAATTGCACAAGATTAAACTGGTAAAGTTATTGCACATTTTTTGTCACATAAAGCACTATCACTCAAGTTGTGTTTAAGGGTGTTTATCGAAGTGAAAAATATAGGAGGAATAGTGCAATGGAATGGGGTGATGGTAGAGGAAAGTCCAGAGTGTTGGTCCAGTCCAGGGTGTTGTAGCATCGGTCTAGTGTCCAAGGGGCCATAGGAAAGGGAGCAGTTAAAAGTGGACATGGTGACAGAGTGGAATACAAGGGGGACATTCAGGAGGATCTCATTTCCTGGCAGTGGTCTTGGTAAGTGTCTCTGGCATCTGTTTGGGTCGCAGGGAACATTTGCAGGGTGGTTCACCTTCTGCAGGGGGACGGGTGCTGGTGGCCAGTGGGTCCTGTGGGGGAGGAGGTGGAGATCCACCGCCAGTCCTCTGGATGGGGAGCTGGTGCCTTGCTGCCATGGAATGCACCTTCCCCTGTAGGTCGTTCCACCTCTTCCTGATGTTGTCCCTTGTTCTTGGATGATGTCCCATGGCGTTCACCCAGTCCATGATTCTACGCCATAGCTCCATCTTCCAAACAGCTGTGGCTCTACCCTGAATATTTCCTCCACCATGACCCGCAACTCCTCATCAGTGAAACGGGGTGCCTTTGTGGGGACATGGGTGTTGTGTGGTGTGTGTTGTGCAGTGAGTGTTGAGTAATGTTGTAGGGTGTGGGGTGTGTGACAGATGAATGGGTGTTTGCGGTGTGTATATAGTTGTGTCTATGATTTGCGTGGCTATCTCTTGCCTATTTGTTGTGCTCATAAAGGGTTGTGGGTAATGTGGGTGGGTGTTTGATAGTGCTGTGTGTGTGTGTGTGTGTCGTGTGTGTATCAGTGTCAGGTGTGTGATTTTAGTTTTGGCCAATGTTGTGTTGTTTTGTATTTGGGTGGCCATTCTGACCCACTGGTGTGTACCGCCAATCGTTTACCGCCGTCGAATGTCCGCTGTGGTGATTCGTGGGTCATAATGTGCAGGGTGGTTTTTTGGGGCGTAGTGGTATGGGTGTTCATACCGACAGTTTAACACTTATGTTTGGTCTGGCAGAAATGTGTTTGTGGCAGTATTCTGTCGGTTTAGTGTGGGTGTGTCAAATATGGCGAACAGATGTTCACCTCCGTGACAGTATGTTGGTTGCCGTTACTGCGGCGGTAAACAGGATTTACCGCCAATGTCATAATGAGGGCCTATGTGTGTCTATTGTGTAAAGGTGCTTTCTCTCAGTTTTTTCCTGCTCTCTGGGTATGTGAATGGCGTTTTTGTTGCAAAGGATTGTGGGTTGTATTGGGGTGTATTATATAGTGCAGTGAGTAGGTGTGCCGGTTGTGTGTATGTGCGTCAGGTGGTGGGTATTCAGACTATGCATTGTGGTCTTGTGTTCTGACAGTAGTGAGTTTTGACTGCGGTGGTTCATACCGCCAATGATTTTCCACCATGAAAGAACCGCTGTGGTGATTTGTGGCTCGTAATCTGCTGGGTGGAATTTTGTCAGGCTGGCGGTGTTGGTGGTGGGACCGATTCTTTCCTGCCCTCCAGTGTCCTGGCGTTGTCAGAACATTTGCAGGTTTTTTGCGGTCTTTGCAGTGTGACTCCATACGGCGGACGGATTACCGTCAACATGGCAGTCTTTTGGCAGCCGCAACCACAGCGGTCTGCAGAGAAGACCGCCAAATTCATAATGAGGCCCTTAGTGTACAACACCTTCTCCGAATTGGTTTAGATTGAATGTGGAATAGTAAATGTCACCCCTTTAGTGTCCAACGCCTTTCCTAAATTGCTTTAGACTGGAGTCAGAATAGTAAATGTAACCCCGTGGTGTCCAAAACCTTACCCCAATATGGTTAGTTTGGAGTGGGAATAGTAAATGTCACACCCATTAGTGTCCAACGCTTCACCAAAATGGTTTAGGTTCAAGTGACAATAGTAAATTTCACCCTTAAGCGTCCAACACATTCCCCAAATTGGTTTAGATTGGAGTGTGAATAGTAAATGTTACCCCCTTAGGGTCCAACATCTTCCCTCAAATTGGTTTAGATTGGAGTGGGAATAGCAAATGCTGCCCTTTTAGTGCCCAGCATCTTGTCTCAATATGTTTAAATTGGATTGGGAATAGTAAATGTCACCCCTTTACTCTCCAACACCTTCTCAAAATTGGTTTAGATTGGAGTGGGAATAGTAAATGCTACCCCTTTAGAATCCAACATCTTCCCCCAGTATGGTTAGATTGAAGTGGAAATACTAAGGGGGTCATTCTGACCTCGGCGGTAAAAGTCGCTTACCGCCGGCCAGAAGGCCGCCATAACGCGGCCGCGGTAAACCGCCACGGTCATTCTGACCCGCAACTGGCAAACCGCCAAAAACCCGACATCCACAAAAATCCGCCACACCAAAGGTCAGCGAAAAAATGGCGCTGACCAAACCTCCACCGTCACGCCAACAGAAAAACGCCCACACCATTCCGACCCACAAATCCACGCGGCGGTCTTTCAAACGCGGTATTCCATTGGCGGTACACACCGCCGCGGTCAAAATACACACACACATAGAAAACTCAGCAACATTGGTCAGTTCGAAATACGCACACCTGATACACATACTAACACCACTCCCACACACCCAACACAATATAAAGCACACACCCACATCACCCACAAGCCCCTACGACCCGAAATCATTGATGAAGGCGAGAGACAGAGCACAGAATAGAGAATCCCACAACACAGAGGCACACAACACCATCACCCACACAGAATCCACGCACCAAACACCACACACCACCACACGCACCACACTCATCACCACAAACGCCACCCCACACCTCAACCACACCACCCCATGGCACCCCAAAGACACCCCAGGTTCAGTGACGCCGAACTCAGGGTCATGGTGGAGGAAATAGTCTGTGTAGAGCCCCAGCTCTTCGGGGCACAGGTGCAGCACACCACAATTGCCAGGAAGATGGAGCTATGGCAAAGGATAGTGGACAGGGTTAACGCGGTGGGACAGCATCCACGCAATCGGGAGGACATCAGGAAGAGATGGAACGACCTACGGGGGAAGGTGCGTTCCATGGTATCAAGGCACAACATTGCGGTGCAGAAGACTGGCGGCGGACCCCCACCTACTCCCCCAGAATTTACAGCGTGGGAGGAGGAAGTCTTGCACATCCTGCATCCTGAGGGCCTCGCAGGAGTAGGCGGAGGAACGGACTCTGGTAAGGCAAATCTTCACTACTGCTTCCCACCCCCACCCCACCTGCATGCCAAATCATACCCCCACCCTCACCCCCTCCCCCATCACACCAACCCCTAGCAAAAGGCTCACCATCACAACCCACCCATCCCAACACCAAGCCCTGCATGCGACCACAAAGCATGGACACCCATCACCAAAGCATGCCCACTGCACACACACATCACCCCCACAAGCCACCTTCACAAAAGCCCCCACAAGGAAATGCCTGCACATGGGTACACGGACACCCACCCATCACACGAAATGCCACACACAGAAGCAATAACCATACCATTATACCCCTGCAGGACCCGAACGCCGCCACACCGCCACGGAGGGTCCAGAGATGTCCATCCCACCCCCAGAAGAGGCCCCCAGCGATGACAGCAGCTCTGTCTCCCTGGAGCCAGACGACCAGCCCGGCCCATCGGGGACCTCTGGACAGTCGGTTCCCCACAGACAGCCACAGGCTACACCAGACCCAACCCCCTCTGGGAACACCAGCACAGCTCCCACCCAGCAGGCCCATGCCTCTGTCTCCAGGACACGTAAATCAGCGGTGTGTCCACCACTACAGGGCACCCAGGTTGACCCACCACCCCAACAACAACAGGAACCTGGGGGCAGTGGTAGTGGGCACACCGTCCAGGGGACAGAGGCCCAGGAACACAGGGGAACTGGGAGGGCTGCTCTGCGACAGGGGGGGGACAGGCCCGGGGAACCGACTCTCCAAGAGGCCCTCTCCACCATCATGGGAGCATACCACCGCTCCCAGGAGACGATGGCGACGGTACTGGCCCGGTTCCAGGAGATCCAGGAACTGCAGGAGGAACGGTACATGGGGTTCAGGGAGGAACTGAGGAACATCGGTTCCGCAATGGGGACCATCGTCCTGGCCCTTACCCAGATCGTCACCACATTGCGGGACCATGTGGCACCCCAAAGGGCCCCTGTCTCTAGCCCAGGCCAGGAACAGCCTACCACCTCCGCCGGCGCTAGTGGACAGGAGGCCCCCACACAACGACAGGCCACCAGAACCCCACCTCCTGCAGAAGATGAACCACCCCGCAAGCGGAACCTGAGATCTCACAAGAAGACAGAGTAGGATTGCAAGACCCCCGCCAGCCTAAGATACCCCCTGATGTCATCCCACTGTCCCACATTGTCACCGTGTCCAACCTTGAACTGCCCTTGCTCCATCCTTCCACAGGCATATGGACAATGCACCTGTGCGACTGAGAATTGGACTCTGCCATGGACATTACTCCACCCCCCCCCATCCCCGCTTCCCAATCATTTACCTATATGTAGCACTTAAAATACATCACTTATTCCACTTAAAAAAACAGGAGTCTGCTTGTATTCTTAACAAATGTATTACACATAACGGTGCAATAATGGCCAGTTACTTTGTGATGACAACATACCAATTTCAATAAGCTTTAGTCCATGGGCAAACAAAGCTGATATCAGGCAGTGGGTCATACAGCTCTGAAAAGGGAAGGGAAAGTCACAAATCAGTTAACAGGAACTGGGGGGAAACACAGACAGTGGAGACGCATGAGGCCTCAAGTAAATGTAAATTGGGGTGGCTGTTTCTTACCTGTGTGCTACTGAAAGTATTGTTGTATGACTGTATCCCTGTTGTCCGTGTCGTCCCCGTCGTCTTCCTCCTCTTCACTCTCCACAGGCTCCACAGCTGCAACAACACCACCATCTGGACCATCCTCCTGCAGAAAAGGCACCTGGCGTCGCAATGCAAGATTGTGAAGCATACAGCAGGCCACGATGATCTGGCTCACTTTCTTTGGTGAGTACATGAGGGATCCCCCTGTCATATGCAGGCACCTAAACCTGGCCTTCAGGACCCCGAAGGTCCTTTCTATGATCCTCCTAGATCGCCCATGGGCCTCATTGTACCGTTCGTCTGCCCTGGTCCGGGGATTCCTCACTGGGGTCAGTAGCCACGACAGGTTGGGGTAACCAGAGTCACCAATTAGCCACACACGGTGTCTCTGTAGATGTTCCATCACATAAGGAATGCTGCTATTTCGCATGACATACGCGTCATGCACTGACCCAGGGAACTTGGCATTTACATGGGAGATGTACTGGTCAGCCAAACAGACCACCTGGACATTCATCGAATGATAACTTTTTCTGTTTCTGTACACCTGCTCACTGTCTTTGGGGGGAACCAAAGCCACATGGGTCCCATCAATGGCACCAATGATGTTGGGGATATGTCCAAGGGCATAGAAATCACCCTTCACTGTAGCCAATTCGCCCACCTCAGGGAAAATAATGTAGCTCCGCATGTATTTCATCAGGGCAGACAACACTCTGGACAAAACCTTAGAAAACATAGGCTGAGACATCCCAGATAACATGGCCACTGTTGTCTGAAAAGACCCACTTGCCCAAAAATGGAGTACTGACAGAACCTGCACCAGAGGGGGAATCCCTGTGGGTTGGCGGATGGGGGACATCAGGTATGGCTCGAGCTGGGCACATAGTTCATGTATAGTTGCTCTGTCAAGCCGGTATGTAAGTATGATATGTCGTTCTTCCATTGTCGACAGGTCCACCAGCGGTCGGTACACAGGAGGATTCATCCTTCTCCTCGCAAGTCCCAGCGGACGGTGCCTAGGAAGGACAACATGGAGCACAGAGTCAAGCAACCCACAGGTTAATTCACACAGCTTGCACAGTACACGAATCGCTATGCATGGAACGGCTTGTATGAGTGGCTATGCAAGGCCTAGGCCTGTGTGACGCAGTAGAAATCATGCCATGTGGGCCCTTGAAATGGCGGCTGCCTGACCTGTGAAGTGTGACAGTGGGATGTGAGGCACACCGTGGCGGTAGGCGGTCGAAGACCGCGGCGCAAAGCAGCATTGGTTAACATTGAACCCTATGGGTCTCAGGAGCCAATGACGATGTGCGCCGGCGGTCGAGGTACGCACCGCCGCGGGCGTGACCGCCATTTTCTATCTGATTAATCACTCGAGACCTGATCATCCACAGGAGAGGACCTATACTGCAAGTCCTGCTGTGACCTCGGTCTGGGAGATACAATGGCTGCTGCGACTGGGGAAAGGGCCCCTGCCTTCACTGCCGAAGAATTGGAGGAACTTGTTGATGGGGTCCTCCCCCAGTATGCGCTACTCTACGGTCCTCCAGACCAACAGGTTAGTACACAGGGTGCACGTTGAATGGGCTATGCCTGTGTTGAGTGGGTTGTATGTAAGATGGTGGGGAGGGGAGCGAATGAGGAGTGCAACGCACGAAAGATGAGAGCATGTGCCACATGGCAAGGTTGGGGAGGGGGGGGGCCACTCACATTGACCAGGCAGAAAACTGATGCGATTTATTTTACCACCCTGTACATGTCACATAGGTCAGCGCCCATCAGAAGATCGACATTTGGCGTGCCATCGCCAAGGACGTCCGGGCCCTGGGGGTCCACAACAGACCGGGCACCCACTGACGAAAGAGGTGGGAGGACATCCGCCGCGGGACCAGAAAGACCGCCGAGTCTCTGCTGGGGATGGCCTCCCAACGTAGGAGGGGTGCCAGCCGCCAATTGACCCCCCTGATGTCCCGGATCCTGGCGGTGGCCTACCCCGATTTGGATGGGCGCGTGAGGACATCACAGCAGACACAAGTGGGTGAGTATCAGCACATTCTGCTATCTTTGCGCGCAGTGAAGGTGTCTGGGTGGGAGAGGAGGGCTGTGGCTATCTCCAGGCCAGGGCGCATTCTGTAGGGTAGGCCCCTCCGTTAGACACGGCCTTGTGCCCCCGCCCCCCACCTCTGTAGGGTGCCAAGTACAGCTATCCATGGTCCGGCCTCACCCATGTGTGCATTTGTCGTCCATAGACCCGTAGGACTAGTCACAATAACTGAGTAGTGTACCCCCATTGCGCGGCCTAGTTCAGGGGGCTTCTGTGTCTGTCCTCTCCGACAACGGTGTTGCCAATGCATGCACTCAACCTGTCTTCATTTCTCCCCCCCTCCATTTTCTTTGTCTTCCTGTTCATGTGTGCATTAGCATCATCTGGCGGAGGAGAAGTGGCATTGGAGCACGAGGGAGCTGCATCTCACATGGCCCCGGAGGGCCATACAACAGACTCCGAGTACACCAGTGAGACGGAGGGCGAGTGGAGCTCCACAACGGGGACCCGTGGAGACGTCACCTTCCTGTCATGCACTGCTACGCTGGGCCCCGCCGTCTCAAGCACCGCTCCGCTGGGCCCTTCATCTCAAGCACCGCTCCGCTGGGCCCTTCCTGTCAAGCACCGCTCCGCTGGGCCCTTCATCTCAAGCACCGCTCCGCTGGGCCCTTCATCTCAAGCACCGCTCAGCTGGGCCCCGCCGTCTCAAGCACCGCTCCGCTGGGCCCTTCCTGTCAAGCACCGCTCCGCTGGGCCCTTCATCTCAAGCACCGCTCCGCTGGGCCCTTCCTGTCAAGCACCGCTCCGCTGGGCCCTTCCTGTCAAGCACCGCTCCGCTGGGCTCTTCATCTCAAGCACCGCTCCGCTGGGCCCTTCCTGTCAAGCACCGCTACGCTGGGCCCCGCCGTCTCAAGCACCGCTCCGCTGGGCCCTTCCTGTCATGCACCGCTCCGCTGGGCCCTTCATCTCAAGCACCGCTCCGCTGGGCCCTTCATCTCAAGCACCGCTCCGTTGGGCCCCGCCGTCTCAAGCACCGATCCGCTGGGCCCTTCCTGTCAAGCACCGCTCCGCTGGTCCCTTCCTGTCAAGCACCGCTCCGCTGGGCCCTTCATCTCAAGCACCGCTCCGCTGGGCCCTTCCTGTCAATCACCGCTACGCTGGGCCCCGCCGTCTCAAGCACCGCTCCGCTGGGCCCTTCATCTCAAGCACCGCTCCGCTGGGCCCTTCCTGTCAAGCACCGCTCCGCTGGGCCCTTCATCTCAAGCACCGCTCCGCTGGGCCCTTCATCTCAAGCACCGCTCCGCTGGGCCCTTCCTGTCAAGCACCGCTCCGCTGGGCCCTTCATCTCAAGCACCGCTCCGCTGGGCCCTTCCTGTCAAGCACCGATACGCTGGGCCCTTCATCTCAAGCACCGATCCGCTGGGCCCTTCCTGTCAATTACCGCTCCGCTGGGCCCTTCATCTCAAGCACCGCTCCGCTGGGCCCTTCCTGTCAAGCACCGCTCCGCTGGGCCCTTCATCTCAAGCACCGCTCCGCTGGGCCCTTCCTGTCAAGCACCGCTCCGCTGGGCCCTTCATCTCAAGCACCGCTCCGCTGGGCCCTTCATCTCAAGCACCACTCCGCTGGGCCCCACCGTCTCAAGCACCGCTCCGCTGGGTCCCGCCGTCTCAAGCACCGCTCCGCTGGGCCCTTCATCTCAAGCTCCGCTGGCCCATTGACAGTGCCGGTTCTGTGTCGAGCAGGGCTTCAGGAAGCACTCGGGGCACCATGCCTCCTCCAATAACAGTGGAGTCTGTAATCCATCTGATGGACTGTGGCTTTGCACCCCCCAGGATGGGACAGTGGGCATGGAGGCCCCTCGTGGATCTGGCGTCGTGGACTCATGTGACTGAGGTGCCCCCCCTTCCCTTCCCCCTGAGGTGCCTGTAGTTTTATCATCTGATGCCCCTGCAGTGTTCTCTCCAATGGTATCTGGTCTCCTGTGTGGGCTTTGCCCATGTGTTTGTGCACATTGGCCCACGGACTATGGAACTTTGACGGAATGTGCAGGACTTTTTGCCTATGGATATCTTGTTGACTATGTTCATTCCTTATTTTTGTATCTTTTATATGGCATATTTGGCATTCCTACAATGGAGCTATTTATACATATATTTTATCGAAAATTTAAATTGTGTCTTTGCATTATTCCGGGGGGTTTGTGTGGTGTCACTCTGACTTGTTGCTCGGCATTGGGGTGTAGGTATTTGTGGTGGGGGGGTGGGTGTATGGTGCATGTGTGTGCCTGTAAGCTTTTCTCCTCCCCCTCCCCTGTGTCGTAGGTGCAGTACTCACCGTTGTCGTCTGCGCCGGCGTTCGTACTCCTGGTAGATGAGCAGGTAGACAATAGCTGGTAGGATGTGTAATTCGGGCTCCATGCTGTCCTCCGTCCTCGTGGAGTGTGTATAGGTGAGCGTTTTCCCGTTCGTAGTCTGTTTCTGCCGTGTTTTTATCGGCGGGGCTCCTGCCCCGGAAAAGGTGGCGGATTGGTGAGTTGTGATAGGGTGGGCGGTACATTGTCTGCCGCCTGCCTGTTGGCGGTGACCGCCGCGCTGTTTGTCGGTCCCGCTGTGGCGGTCGGAGTGTTAATGTGGCAGCCTGTGTTGGCAGTTCCCGCCAGAGTTAGAATACCATTTTTTTGACCGCCGGCCTGTTTGCAGGTTGCCCGCCGCTTTATCACCGACCGCCAGGGTCAGAATGACCCCCTAAATGCCACTACTTTAGTGTCCACCACCTTGACCCAATATGGCTAGATTGGAGTAGGAGTGGTAGATGTCACCCCTTTAGTGTGCAATACTTTCTCCAAATTGGTTTAGATTGGAGTGGGGATAGTAAATATCATTCTTGTAGTGTCTAACCTTTTTTTTAATTATGTGATAGTGAGAGTGTGATCATTTAATTTCATAATTTAAAAAACATTTACTTTACTTTTGTTTGTCTGTAGTAGAAGTGCTGTGTTGTTTTATTATCATCATTGAAGACAATAAATATAGAAAAAGTTAGTTGTATGTTCATAGCCAATAATATTATTATTAATTAAAATTTTTGTATTTTTATGTATGTTTCCAATTTGTATTCATTGTATGGTTTTTTATAGTTTTACATTTGTAATCATATATACTTCAAGTAAAAAAAAAAAGATATTTAAGCAAATAAAATACATTTTCGTTATCTTTTAATAGAAACAGGTAAATCATATGTATATACATTTGTCTGATATACATTTTCAACTCATATTTTTGTTTAACAATTTTTTAATATTTCCTAACTCCATATATATATATTTTTTTTCAACTTTATTGTAACATTTGTCTTAGTATATATTTGATAATTGTATATGTTTTATACTACTATTTAGTTTATTCTTTATATGTTTTTCATAATTCTTTATAACATTGTTTGATATGTTTTACATGTTTAATATTGTTTTTACATTTTTGTAAATATTCATTGAACATTTTTACAATTTTTCCCATTCATTTCTATGGGGAGATAAAAAATAAATTGTTTTATTTAATGGACAATTCTTTACCGCTACCTCCTATTTTGTAATCTATTTGTGTTATTTTTAGTCTATTTTCGTAGAACCATATTGGGTAAGGTGCTGCTGTTCGTAGGAATAGGTAAGTTCCTTTTTAGGGAATTGTTAAGGGGTTTGAGGGTAGGGGTATTTAGGAGGGAGGTCTGAAATCAGTTATAGTGTAGTTTGTGGTTTTTTAAAATATATTTAAATGTAGGACTGTTAGTGTTTTTCACTAGTCTGTAGTTTTGTGTTTTGTACAATGTTTACTAATGTATCACTGTGCTATGTTAAATTGTGTGATGTTAGTTATATTTTGAAGATTAACTTATGTATATGTATTTTTGGGAATGTAATGTGTTTTTCAGGTGCAAGTTTTTGCCTACAAATGTGCTTTTTGGGCATTTGGAGTTTACGTTTTTAAAGGAATCCAATGGTTTTTACTTTCATTCCCTTTTTTCAGGTTTCTGGAGCTTTTCTGTATTGTTTATGGAACCTAAATACTTTGGATTGCTTTGAGGGATTTATATAATTGGATTTTCTAAATTTTTGCTTTTTTTGGGGAGTGGGGATGTTTGGATATTATGTACCTCATTTTTGGTGTATTAATATTTTGGATGATATGGAAACAGAAAAAGGACCTGCAGCTACAGAACTGTAAGTTTTATTTCTTTCATTTTTTTGGGTAGGATATGTGATATCATATTGTTTATATCAAATTTATGAGAATAGTTTGTAGAATTGTTTGAACTGTGGGCCTGATTACAACCTTGGCGGATGGGATACTCTATCACAAACGTGACGGTTATCCCACCCGCCATTTTGCAAGTCAAATAGGATATAATGGAACTTGTATTACGGCGGATGGGAGTACCCCATCCACCAAGGTCCTAATCAGGCCCTGAGTGTTGTAATTATTTTATGTGATGGATTGAGTTGGCTTTTAACTATCTTTGTGGGTGATGGTTGCACCGTTAAAAATAATTGATATCTAACTTTATTATATCAGTCTATTAACATTAGGATTTAAATAATTGTTTGTCTGATCTAATAAAATAATATATTTATTCTTTAAAAAAAATTGGCATGTTGGTTTAGAGTTTTTCATAGTTTTTGGGGACTATGGTAGGTTAATATGTATTTTACAATATGCTTTTGGCAATGATTTCTAAGTAATCTACTCCTTTGTTATTTATAAAGAGATTGACTTTAAATTTTAGCATGTTGTACAGTCTTTTGGTTTGTTGGCTACATTTAGGGGCAATTTGACTTACAGTTTGATCCATTTGTAGTTCATGGTAGCTTTGCTCTTTTTGTAATGCTTCTATAAATATGTATAGTGTAGGTCGAATCCTTTGTAGACTGAAAGGTTTTGTGCCATTCTTCCACTGTTTAGTTTGTTTTAGCTTCCTGTGCAAAGTTGCTGTCATAGACATTGCACCATGGTAATTGGAATTTGGGTTGGTGCCTGTGCCCGGAACGATGCAGTCTACAAACCCAAGTGTCTTCAAAATAGTCCATTAGGGGACTAAGTTTGCCTTCATTTTGTCAGTAGAAAAGGCTTTCTATTGTAAATTTGAGTGGTTACCTACATCTATGACAAGGACAAAGGCTAGTGCTATCATTTTTTTATTCAAAGGCAAATTGGCTGTTTATGGAATATTCTACACTTAGTGCAGATATTTGAAGGTGCCTCCATATACTTTGATTGAAATGATCGTAAGAGCCTTGTATGACTGTGTGGGCGTATATTTTAGAATGGTTATGTTAGTGCTTATCCTGACCAGGGTTATAGCTAATAAAGAAACGGACAGACGACTCCTTACATGGGGGTGAGAACGTGATTTATTTTCTTTATCTATTCTTTTATCTTTTTTCTTACTTTTCTCTTCTTTTCTCTCTCTCTAGTTGTCTTCTTCTTTGGACTTTTTATTAATGGTGTGTTCTTTCTTTTTTTTTCCTAGGTATGTCTCAGTTTCCGGATACATTATATATTAGAAGGATGGGCAAGAGTGGGAAAATAAGGAATAGATGGAAAAGAGGTAAGTATTTTAAATTTTATTATTGGCTAGTATAACCTGGTGGGAGGGGAAAGGGATAAGGAAGAACCCGGGATCAGTGAGGGACCGTGCCTATAGTGTACATTTAGTGTATATTCCTTTAGTCTCAGTATAGTGGCAGGGTGTTCTAGTGTTAACGTGCAGTCAAGGGAAAGAAAAGAAAAAAATAACAAAGAAAATGATAAGTAAGTCCGTTTAGGTTCTGCTTTCTATTATTTTATAGAATTTTCGTCTGTTTCTGGTAATTTCTTTTGGTAAATTTAAATTTTCCCCTCATCTCCCTCCTCTCTCATTTCTCTCTCCCCTCCTCCCTCTTTCCTCTTCCAAAATATGCACTGGCGTTCAGTATGCAGGCACGTTCCTGCATTAGCCACGTCCCTCCTGGGATGTGGCGGGTAGTTTCGGCTTCTTCCAGCGTTTGCACCTCTTCAGCTTGAGATCTCATTTTCCCAACACGTTCTGTCTCACCGGGACCTCCCAAGCTCTCCTCTCTTTTCCGGTGTCCTCCTTCCTTTTCTCCCTGTCCTCCTCCTTTCCTGGGTCTCTCGGTCCCGCATCTCTCTTCTCTGTGTCTCTCCGGTACGCGTCTTCGTCATCCGCTTCTTTCTCACTCACGTCTTCCTCCTTCACGCGCCTCTCCTCCTCCTTCGCCGCTTCGCAACTCCCTATTTCCAGGTTAGCATGCGTGTTTCTACGTATGTCACTTTTTGTAGTGGCCCCAGGGCACTCCCCTGTCTGCCCCACTCGCATAGTGGTGTCCGACGCAGTAGTAACCCTGTTACACATGCTCCCCCATGGAAGGGACTGATCGAGTCCCGTTTCTAAGGGATTTCTGGACAAGTAGTCTGCAGTGATTAATTGACTTCCTGGACTATGCTGAATCTGAAACATAAAAGGTTGTAGTTCCATGAACCACCTCAATATCCTGGAGCTAGTATCCTTATTCCGAGCTAACCACTTAAGAGGAGCATCAGTGATTAATATGACCTGATGTCCCAGCAAGTAATACTGTAAACTTTCAACAGCCCATTTGATCACCAAACATTCTTTCTCAATCACAGGATAATGCTTTTCCCTTGGTAATAGCTTCCTGCTTATATAGACTATGGTGTGGTTTCTATCATTTTCGTTTTTCTGTGACAAAACTGCTCCTATTCCCACATCAGATGTGTCTGTTTGTAGGTAAAAAGGTTTTGTAAAGTCAGGGCAGTGCAAAACTGGTTTGGTTGTTAAATTATGTTTTAGTGTCTCATAACTATTGATCTAAGTTGTAGTGCGTCCCCTGAGTTTTGTCAGTTGTTCTTTTATTAGGAGGTTAGTTAGAGGGGTTGCAATAGTGGAATAATTGGGAATGAAGCGACGGTAATAACCAACCACCCCTAAAAACGACCGTACTTCCTTCTTTGTTTGAGGTGGAGGTATCTTGAGGATAGCTTCGACTTGGTCAAGCTGCGGTCGTATGTGTCCCTTTTGTATATGATACCCGAGATAGGCAATGGACTCTCTTGCTAAATTACATTTATCCGGATTTGCGGTTAAACCTGCTCAACTAGCGTATGGAAAACTTTAGATAGATAGAGTAAATGTTCTCCCATGTTTCACTATAAATAACAATGTCGTCTAAATACGCGACAGCATAAACCACATGAGGGCACAACAGTCTATCCATTAATTCATTGGAAAGTGGTGGGAGCCCCATGTAGACCAAATGGGAGTACGGTAAATTGATATAACCCTGAGGAGGTAGAAAAAGCAATTTTCTCCTTATCTTGGGGATTTAATGGCATTTGCCAGTACTCTTTTGTCAGGTCCAACATGGACATATATCGGGCTTTACCCAGTTGTTCGATTAACTCATCCACTATTGGTATCTGATAAGTATCAAAATCTGACAAGTTGTTTAATTGTCGAAAATCAATACAAAATCGAACTGTTCCATTAGGTTTTGGGATCAAGACTACCGGGGAGCACCAAGGACTTATGGAGGGCCCAATTATACCCATTTGTAGCATGTTCTGTACTTTTTGTTCAACCACTTTCCTACGGGCTTCAGGAATACGATAGGGTTAAGACGGACAACTTTCCCTTCTTTGGTATTAATCTTATGCTGTATCAAAGGGGTCTTCCCAGGGGTCAAAGGAAAAAGTTTCTGGTTCTGGTATAATACCTCTAATAGTTGTGTTCGGTGGTCGTCAGGTATACTGGGATTAATGCGGGGAAGCCACTCACACGAGTTACCCGGTTGGGGACACAAATTTATTTACAGTGGTTTTACCTTATTTACGAAAAACCCGGTATCTAGATTTGGAGATTGATTATCACTTCCTTCCCATTTTTTTTTGTAAATTGATGTGGTAGATTTGTGTTTTCTTGGGTGTTTCTGATATCTGTAATCAGAAGGTAACGGGGTTTACTTTTTCTAATACTTCATATGGTCCTTGCCATTTAGCCAATAATTTATTTTCAGAGCTGGGTAAAACTAGTACCTTCTCCCCAACCTTTAGGTCCCTTAAGGTAGTCCCTCGATTGTAATTTTTCTTTTGTTTCTCTTGGGCCTCCTCTAAGTGGACTCTGACATCATCCCATACTGTTTGGATCTGATCTTTTAGCTGTTGGGTATATTCAAGAATATCTTTATAGTCTGTTTCTTTCTCCTCCCACCTCTCGGTGGCCATGTCTAATAGAGTTCGGGGTTGACACCCAAAAACTAATTCAAATGGGCTATGCCTGGTTTAGGCCTGAACGTGAGTTTGTATGGCATATAGCACTAAAGGTAACTTTTTGTCATAATCTCGCCCAGAGTCGGATATGGTCATTTTTAGTAGTGTTTTAGTGGTCTGATTATATCTCTCTACCAACCCATCTGTTTGTGGGTGATAGACAGATGTGCGAATGTGTTTCACCCCTAATATTTGACATATTTGAGTCATTAAACGAGACATAAATGGAGTACCTTGATCTGTTAACAATTCTCTTGGGAAACCTACCCGAGAAAAAATCCAATCATGGCATGTGCCACACATTTGGTTGTCATACTGGTAGCAGTTTGGTCAATTGGGCATGGTTGACAAATTGCATTCCTAGAGAGTTTGTTAAGGGAGTGCTAGTTTGACAGGTACCTAGTGATTCCTGAGCACAGGGAGGATCTGGTATTAGTCAAGAGTGAAATTTGCAGGTTGAATTTTACTTGTGCATGAGAGAAAGCCATGAGTCGAAAGACTAGCTGTCAGAGCTAAAAGCCGCAGTTGAAAATTCCATAAATCTTCTGAAGTTATTGTGCCCCTACCTGTAGTAAGCAGACAAGTTGGTTTGTTGATTTGTTTAGCGCTCACAATATTTTGCATTAGTTTTCATGTGAATTGAGTTTGGAGGATGAGTCCGCAAGACTTTGTCAGTTGCTGACCTCATTGCGTCCACGCTGGGATAGGTCAGTTGGTGAAAAGGAGCTGCAAATGGGTTGATGGACAACCGTGAAGCGCTATTGGTCGAGAGTAGCAAGCAAAACCGATTGATGAAGTATTACAGTTTCCTAAATACTGCAATGATGAAAGAAAAAAGCAATAGTGATGCAGATTAGAGCAGCACAATCTGGGTTGGAGGGAATTCCACAACAACAGGGAAACATGCAAATGGTTCAGAGTCAGGGACTGGCAAAAGGCAGAGGATGTGGTGGTGTTGGAAATTGAAATGGAAATCGTGTAGGTGATGATTTGAATACTAATGTTCATTCAGGTGATATGCAGACAATAAAGATGATGTTACCTTGTCACGCTTGCGGGGTTCAGGAATTTGGAAATGGGAGTGTACAATGACGGCACAGGAGAGTGTTGAGAAGGTGAATGAACACAATCAATTTCCAAATTTGAGAGGACCGAGGACCACCTCCTGAAATATCCAAGGACGTTAAAAACCTTAGAATTGCCATAGAATCCAAGTTAACAATGAATGCCCAAGTGGACAAATTATCAAGATCAAGCTTCAGCACCATGAAAGCTCTTTGACGCATCTTCCCCCACCTCAGACTTCCACACAAGGTGCAGGCTCCTATCTCTCTTGTACTGTCTAATCAATGGCCTCTACTAAGAATCAGCTCTATCTACAATGAAAAAACTACAACGCATTCAGAACACGGCTGCCAGACTACTCCTACATGTAAAGCCGCAAGCCTATATCTCCCCTGCCTTGAGGGCCCTACATTGGTTATCGATTGCCAGAAGGTCCAGCTTCAAGCTGCTTTGTATCACCCACAAAGCAATACATGGAACAGGATCGCTTCTCATCAGGCATAAAATCACAAAATACATTTAAAAAGAAAACTCTGCTCAAGATTGCCACCCAGCCTCAAAGTACCACCAAACAAGAAAAAGACAATAGGTGGTACATCTTTCTCTGTTCAAGCGAACAAACTATTGAATTCATTAACCCCAAATATAAGATCCACGGATAACTATCTTATCTTCAGAAGGCTACTCAAGAGTTAGCTCTTTCCTACATAACCACCATACTCAAACAGCAATGGGCTGCATATCCCTGTATATGTAAACACTTATAATTTCATTATATGGATATATCTAGATATGTGTATTTCTTTGCACAAATAGGTATAATAACTATTATATCTTAAAATATACATATATACTCTTAATGCCTGTTTTAACAAATGTATATCTTACTTATGCTTAAATGTATATATGTATGGGTAGGTGTATGTATGAGTGTATTTATATATATATAATATATATATATATATAATAATGTGTATGTATGTGTGTGTATATATATATATGTGTGTATATTATTGTACACTTAACATGTTCATAAGACATTGCATAGTTTCTATATAAGTTGTTTGATTAGATGCTTAAGATGCTTGTTTTTATTTTATCCATCAAAATAGGTAAATATTATCTTAACTGTTTATGTACAAGCATTTCACTATTGAAATATTGAGGAAAGGTAAAATAATGTTATAAAAGTACAAGTTCAAATACTGCAGCTCTTAAAAATCTGTGTTTAAACAATACAACTTAAATCTCAATATATTATATTCCTTACACATACATTCCCTTATTATGTAATCATGTATCTATATATTGCTTACTTTAGTCCTACTGTACAAGAGGAAAATAATGTACTCTCTTGAAAGCTTTACTCTGTCTCACCACCATCCTATGCCTCTATCTCCACTCTCTGACTCCTCCCAATCCCATTCTGCTACTATGATCTCCAAAATAACCCTTCCTAGAGTCTTCCCTACTATGATCTCCCAACCAAGCCTACTAAATTATCCCTCATGTATCTCTCATTTAACTCATTCAAAATCCCATTTTACTACTATGATCCCCCCAATTCCTTTCTACAGACTCTTCCCTTCTCAATCTCTCCTTTACTCACTCCAAACCTTATCTTGCTACTAGTATCTCCCAATTAACACTTCTGAACGCTTCCCTCCTGTATACCTCCATTATTCATTCATTCCAAATAACAGACTCATGTCCTCCGCTCAAATTGAATCATACCTCCCTAAACTAATACTAATACTCATATTCCCCTATACCAATCCACTACTAATCCTTTTGGGTTTCGGAGTAGCGTGCAACTCACTGAAAAGCACTTTGATGAATCATCAAGGGTAGTAAGTGCAGTAAAAATACAATTACAATTATAATATATATTGTAGAAGTGCAAGTCAAGAAAACACATACAACTGCACAAACATGGGCCATACATCTAGATGAAGTAGCTGCAAGATACAAACAGCAAAATGGACACATGCACAGTCAAATGCAAAGGACGCTAGCACATTTGAACACCCTCCATGTCTGCACAAAGAAAACTCAAGCTGCCACACATGAAACAAATCTACAATCCATATCAGGGGGACAAGCCTAACACAATACATGCTGACATTGGACCACACAAGGTGAAATACTTACCATAGCAAATATAATATAATTCAGTGACACCCCATTTGGAGTAACAGCCACATATCCATACAGTCATCATCTACCTTTTACTTGGGTGGCACCAGCACTGCCCACAAGGTCAGATGTTGCAAACAACAGCAAATTAAACAGCAATCAGGGTGAAACACACACAACTGTAGGCATGCAACACAAGTTACTCAAGAACAACATAAAGGTAAAAAGGTAATTGCAGGGTAAATGTGTACCCAACAAAACAACTACTTGCGGTAATTGAATTGGAATTAAGAAGATCAAAAGCCATTGGTGAGTCCAATTAATGTCCATGTACATGGTTGTGCCGCACTCGACTCCAATCACTGCCAGGGAACCTCCACAGGGAAGGGCATCAAGTGGGCAGGCAGTCACCTCAGGGATCCTTTGGGTATTGTGGAGTTGGATTTGGGATGGCTGTGTTTGGGTTTAGGTTTGGGAGGTATGGACTGTTTCTTTGGAGAGGTAGGATTTTCCTTTGGGAGAGGGGTATGGGTGCTTGCAGGGGGGCAGGTGTGACGGGGAGGACTGTGATGTGGAAGGGATGGGTTAGGATTTGGGTAGGGGCATTTTGGGTTTTGGAGGGGGTTTGGAGGTAACAGGGGAAAGGGCAAGGTCAAAAATGAAACTCTCCTTCAGAACATGGGGACGGTCATCAGAAGGGGTTCGGGTTTTGGAGGTTGACGCAGTGGTTGGCTGGTGTGTGGGTGTAGATATTTTGGGGGTGTGCATGTGTGAGGTATGCTTCTGTTTGAGTGGTGTTGGTTGTGTGTGTGAGTGTGTTAGCATTTTCATGTCTTGGGGGCTGGGAGGGTGAGTGATGTGGGAGTGGTGGATGTGTTTCTCTGTTGGGGTGGTGTCTCTGGGTATGCTGGATGTGGTGGATGTTTGTGTGTCGGTTGAGGTGGTATCTGCAGGTATGATGGGTGTAGTGGATGTGTGTGTGTGTGTTGTGCTGGTGTCTTTGGGTGTGCTGGGTGTGGTGGATGTTTTAATGGCTGTTGTTGCAGTGCCTGTGTCGGTGGGTGCTGTGGGGATGTATGGTAAAGTGGTGGCTGATGTTGTGTTTGTGAGTGTATGATGTGTGCCTGCATGCTGGTGTGTCTTGTGGTGTTTGTGTTGTTGTGTGCTGCTTGTGTGGGTTGAGGTGGGTGTGTGCAGATGTGTCTGTGTGCTTGGGATAGGTAGAGGAATGGGGAGTTTATATTGGGGAGAGGGAGGTGGAGGGAGAGGAGTGTGGGGGTGACTGGCTGCCGTCAGTGAGGAGGCCAGAGCCTTAAAAGATTTCTGTAGGCCAGACATGGCACTATAAATGCCTTCCAGGAAAGCATTGGTCTGATGACGTTGGCTGGCTAACTCCTGGATGGCATTCACAATGGCAGTCTGCCCCTCAAAGATGCTCCTCAGGAGGTCAATAGCCTTCTCACTCAGGGCAGCAAGGGTAATAAGGGCTGGGGCAGAGGTGCCTGCGGCAAAGGAGACACCCACCCTCTTAGGTGAGTGGGCATGGCCAACTGGGTGGGAAGCAACAGGGAGGTTGGCGATAGAACTGTGAGTTGCAGACAAAGATGGTACAGGAGTATGTCTTGATGGGTCCACCACCACTAGGAAGTGGCCACTGGAGGTGGAATCCGATGATGAGAATGTAGATCTGTTCTCCTCTGTGGCAGTCCCCTCACCCTTCAGGCCACTGGGTGCCTCCGTGTTAGTGGTGTCCTGACCGGAGGCACCATGACCATATGCTTTCCCACTTCTACTTTGCTTGCCTGGGATGATGCGGCAAACACAAAGAGGAAGGGGGTCACCACATGTGTCTGAACACTCTTGAACAACAGCAGTGATTAGCAAACATTACCATGATGTCAAGTATGCCACAGCAACAAACTACATCAAAGTGACTCCTACATGTACCACACCATACGCATGCATGCAATCTGAACTGTCAACAGTTGCCCACAGGAAACTCAGGATCTCAGACAACTATAAGTGCAGGGGTGAGGTTGAGCAATCACAGTAACCACTGAACAAGTGGAAGACCACATTACCTTCAATGCTTTGCCTTATGGAGCATACCTCAGTTACCTGTTGTCATACAATAGTAGCCAAATACCAACTTCATTCCCACAGATCCCACGGAAGGTCATAGTGACATATATTTGTCACATACACAATAACACAACAAAAGGAAATGATGCTCCGAAATCCTGACATGTGGCTGACAGCAGTACAATAGCCTTGGGAAGGTGACATGGAAATATTCACGTCACACTTGAAGAAAATATCAACAATGCACACTTCACCAAGTAAAATGTGGCCTAATGGAGTCATGGAGCTAGTAGTAATGTTGCTAAGATATGCTACACATTTGGCATGGAAATGGAAACTGTAGACAATATGTGCTAAATCTCAGGATCATATGTCCTAAAGTCCACAACACAATGAATCAGCAAGCCCCAGGAAAATCACCACTAATGTCTGGTACCCCTTACAATTACATACACTCTCTGAGTGCATCAGTTGATACAATTAGTCCTTTGTAAGTTGAAGAGGCACTGAGATTTGCAAGTACTAGTAGAAATCCCTCAACATGTTTCCCAATGAGAAGCTACATTATTGTCTCAATTCTGGTCCTACAAACCCAGATGCCTGTGGATGAACAGGTGTACCCAAACACATATGATTCCAGCATAACTCTGCATGCCAACAATCAGGTTCCAAACCTTCCCTATTACACATGTGCAGTGCACTTACGCACATGATGCCACATCAATGGAGTGGAAATGAACACATATAATATCAATAGACATTCCCTAATTACCAAGGGAAAGTATTGATCTGTAGCTGAACCAAATAACAATGTATGCTCTGGCACATGTATGATGGCCATCTTCACATTACAGACAGTAGTGAGGCACCAGCACTCATCACACACCAAAGACAAGTAGCCTCTGGGTGGCAGATGCCAATATAGTCATTTGACCAGTCACATGGCTGAGGACAGTAATCCATCACTTACTTTCCTTTGCTTGTAACACTGAGGAGTAGTGGTCGGTAGCATAGAATTTACACCCACAACAACAAACATTATTTGATTGATCAATGTACACAGCAATGTGTTGTCCCTATAGAACAAATAGTTTGTGGATTGCACCCAGTTGTGTCCTAGGTACCTGGTCCAATAGGCAAGGCACATCAGTAGGCCCCACTTGATATATCTACACAAACAGTCACTCATCTACTGTGTCACACATGGCTCATCCTTAATTGTCAGGGAGAGATCTCTGAACCTAACACATTACCGTGGCAAAGTGTCAGGCAGGAATATGCTCTGTACTCACCCCCTTGTGTCTGCTGTGCGCCCCTCAAACGCCCATCAAGGTCTGGGTATGCCACCGCCATGATGTGGGACATTATGGGGTCATGGTCTGACGTGCGCCCCACCGACGTTGAGAGGACAGCCCAAGCTGGACCTCTGTGATCTTCCGGGCCCAGCGTCTAAGGTCCTCCCACCTCTTGCGACAGTGGGCGCTCCGCCGGCTTTGGAAACCCAGGATCTGCACCTTCTGGGCGATGGCTCTCCATATCTCCTTCTTCAGATGGGTGTTTACATGTATGGATGCAAGAGACAAATCAAGAGATTACTATCACACGTTTTGGAACAAATGGTTGTGTCATACACATCAGAAACACCAAGCTACACATTTTCAATTTGTCAACACACCACAAGTGTAAATCACACAAGCCAACCAATAAGTACAGGGACATGACTACAGATGTGTGTATCCATCTGCAGACTCACTCCCTACCCTGCTCAGGTCCTACAATGAGTAAGCAAGCCTACTTACATCAGGTTGCCCATGCTCCAGCAACATGTAATGAGATGTGACCACAAACCTCCTTAGGCCTATGTGACCAAGCTACTGACTCAGATGTCATTGGCTCCCAGGAATCTACATACTGCACTGTGGGACTGTCATTTGTGCAATAAGTCTGTACTGTACAATTAGGACTTCTGTGAAGGTGGCAACATAACTATGGGAATAAAGGACCTGTCATGAATCAAAGACACACATTGACAATGATGCAAAAAGCACATACGGACTAATTCTGGGATGTACCTCAGTACCCATTCCTATTCTAGGCAATCGACTGAGGCATTCTGGGCATGTTTTGCCACTAGAGCATCGTGCTGTCCACATGACAGGGTCTTCTGGTGTACAGGGAGTGGGCACAGTGTCACAATTGCATTGCCACAGTGACTCTCCCACAGCCAGGTCTAAGTCCCATACTGGGAGATGCATATGACAGGCCCTGATTTCAGAAGGCTGAGCATATAGAACCTAAATGACACTCACATTCCCTTCACTTCCATGCATGACAGTACATCATGTGGCCATCAGCAATGTGGCATGTGGTTTTGGTGGCAACCTGAAGGCCAGAGTGAGTCATGATATTCTTTCCAGACAACAGTTTTGCAAGGCCAGATGTGGGCTGAAAGTTCTGTGGTACTATACACATTGCTTACACTATCCTCAAATGACTCAGATATGATGCAAACACAGCTCATGCTGTCATGCACATGCATGTTGTCCAACATTTACTACCATCAGAAGAAAGAGATGTCATTGGATAGTAGTTAAGTCTCCTTGCTTAGTTATGTGCATCGAAAACAGGGAAGATCTAGGATCACAAAAAAACATCACACAACACAATGTGAATGAACACAACATATAGTACTGGCCACCAATACTTGCACAATGTACCTCCCATTGAAGCCACACAGACTGCAAAAACAGGTACACAAGAAGTGTAAGTGGCACGCAGGGGCACATTGTAGCCTGTGTGGTGTCAAATTGTGTACATGAGGTACTGACCTGCTCCTCAGGTGAGCCATAGAGCTTTTCATACAGGGGAAGGTCCTCATTAACAAGCTTCTCCAGCTCCTGTGGTGAGAAGGCAGGGGCCCTATCACCTGCTGACATGTCATGATTGCTCCCAGAGGTGGCACACAGTAGCTCAAGAAGTGGAAGTGTTGCTGGCAGCAGTGTAAGGAGTCAAGTGAGTGAATTTGCACAACATGGCCGTCACATCCGCCACATATGCCGTCATCACCGCCGACGGACACAGCCGTTGGGCCACGACCACCACAGGCAACAACGTTAGCCTACGGCAGTGTCCGCCGTGGTTGGTACTGACTACCACCCAGACGATATCCGCTGGCAGTTCCTAATGGCCAGAGGAGTAGGTAAGGCATCTGCCATTTTGGCAGCCTGAAATACTGTATTCGGCTTTGTAAACTGCATCACACCTACAATATATGTGTTGTATCATCACAAACATCCTTATTCTGTCTTGTCATGTAGGTTCTTCTGCACAACCACCAGTGTAGTGTGTTGCAGGGCACAGATGTTGTTTGACAACAGTGCACAGTCCTCAACAGTCTTTTTGGCTGTCAGAAATACAGTCACATTTCGAGGTGTCAATTGTGTACCAGATAGTTGTTTTTCATCCTAATCCATGTTATTGACACGTGTTGGCAACCATGAGGGTCACATGGGACACTTGTGTAGCTGTCAGCTGGGATATGTACTATGTGTCATGGCTATCCGGTCAGAAATGCTTTCTAACATGATATTATTGGCATGCATCATGTATGTTGCTGTGGACACACTGACTAACGTCATAAATCAAGTCTTGTCACACATAGGTACCCTGGGAGAGGGAGGATGCAACAATCTCCCAACTACCATCCACTGCCAGACTTTCAGACCATGCAGCAACGGCATATTATTTGATTATACCGCTTGTATAGACAAACAATAGTGGATGTATGCCGTCAGTTGGAGCCAGTTCTGATGTCTGCTAATAGTAATCCAACATGCATACCACTCATTGTACAAGTGATGTCAGATTTGCACTTCCTGGTGGCCACAGGCTCCTTCCAACATACAGTGGCCCTATCTGCTGGTATGTCCCAACTTATGTTCAGTCTGGTGTTGAAGGATTTCCTCTCAGCAATGATGAAACACATCAACAGCTTTATCAGGTTCCCCCGAAATGAGAATTTAGCCAATGTGAAGGCTGACGTTTATGGTTTTGCCGTCCTCCCATATGAGGTGGGGGCCTTTGATGGCACATGTGTTGGCTTGGTGCCACGGCAGGCCACTGAACCAGTCTAATGAAAGAACTCCCATTATATCAACGTGCAAGTTGTCTAGTGGATCTCTACATCTCACATATGTATGCCCGTTATCGAGGATCAGCCTATGACTCCTTCATAATGCGGAACAGCACCATACCCCAACTGATGTCACAACTGCACTTAGATAGGGCCTGCATGGTTGGTAAGCTACATCTGACCTGATTGTGAGTGAGCAATGTCAGGTGATACAATCATGTAGTGAGGGACTCATTGTTGCACTTATGTCTCGTTCCTTAACAGGAGACTCAGCATATCCAAACCGTCCTTGGTTGTTGATGCTGCTGAGGAATCCAACTACGCCAGGGGAAGTCTGCTTCATTGAGGTCCACGGAAGAACAAGGCAGGCAGTGGAGATGGCTTTTGGGCTCCTGAAGACCAGATTTAGGTGCCTGGACAGGACTGGTGGAGCCCTCCTCTACTCACCTGTGAAAGTGTGTTGGATCACTGTGGCATGCTGCATCCTCCACAACATCGCCCTGAGGAGGAATATCCCATGCATCCCAGAGGAGGGCGAGCCTGCACTGCCACTGGGTGAGAAACCTGAAATGCCAAATGAGTATGACAGTGGTGAAGTCATGACTATGAGTGTACGATGAACTGTTGTTGTCAGAATGTGTGGAGTTGAGTGTTTTGGATACAGCTATGGAGCTAATGCTCTGCAACAATCAGCAAAAGACTGCAATGTACTTTGTTATCTAGATGCTTGCTATGTGACTTGTGTCATATGTATGGTTTCATGGCTATACTCCTTGTTTTGTTACTTGTACAGTTACCTTCACCATGACATCTTCATGTGGGCATTTCAGAGTTGTGACATTGGCAGGTATGTGATGGTGGTCTGACATCCGAAATGGACATGGATTGATCCAAGTAATGTAGGTCACATAGTTTGGGTGAAGAAGACCTGTGCCAAGACAGCTTTCACAGTGTTTGGGTGGAAGGTCAGAAGTGTCCATTGGACTTGTTTTGTGTGCTGTGGTAGGCCTGATGTATCACGTGGGCATGAAATATGTAGTGCTAGCTTAGTACCAAGTCATTTTTTTTACCTAAAATTTTAGTTTGAGCAGACACTTGTATGTATGAGTTTGTGTGGGAGGGTTTTAATCCTGAGCTGGACACTGCACACATGGAATATATACCATCTCGAACAAGTAGCTTGGCTCATCATTGTATGGTTCACGTGGTGTGACATATCTACATGGCCCATCACATATGGCCCATCACATATTGGGAGACCCGATAGACCCCAAAGATGTGGCTGATGGTGTCCTGGCCAAGAGGGGCCCCAATGGCCTCAGCCCACAGGCCCAGATCATCCTTCCCATGCCCTCTGCCCCCACAGACCTGTGCCCTTGCCACAGGGTGCCCCCTCCAAACTTGTTCCTGGACCTTCAATGTCCGTAATATGAAGGTGCACCTCATGATCCAGGACTGGGGCACAAGATGGTAGACAATGTTCTCAGGACACAGGTTGGGTGGGCAAATGGTTTCCTGTGGGTTAGAAGCAACAGGCCTGGGAGGGGACATTGTGGGCATAGTGAGACCCACTGTGGCTGTCTGACCAGGTTGCCAGATGAGCCAGAACCGTCCTCCACGTCCAAACATTCAGGCGTGTCATCTTCACTGAGGGCTTGATCCAGAGGTGGTGGGGGTATTGCCAGTCTGTTACATGGCCTCTGTGTGCCCAGCGGCAACTCAACGTATTGATGTAAAACGTACAATGTTACTAGTTGTATTGTGACATCTATCTCCAATAGTTTAGAGTTACAGTAAGCAGAGACCTTGTACAACATTAAGTTGTAGTTATTCCAGTTGTTGCAAGTAACCATGGCATAGGGTGATTTGACATGACGTGTGAAGCATGCCAGCCCAATTTGACTCAAGCAGCTGCTGCGAAGTGCAGATCAGTTACACTTTGGAGGATGGCCTGAAAATGACAGTGTAGCCAACACAGTGGCTAGGCAAGATATGGCTTTGAACATTTGGAGGCCTATTTGGGTGTGATGCAAGCAGACCCAGAAATTTGTTGTATATGTGACTAGAGTCATCTTGTGCGCAGTGTTGTCAATGTGTCTGCTACCAATACCAATCTAGTGATGCACCTTGAGGCATTAGAAATACTAATTCTACACACTGGGTAAGGTGTTATTCCTGTCCTCAATAATTTCATCTTGGGTTAGAACGTCAAGATTGAGCTAGGTAGGCAGACATGTCTCTGATTTGTGCAGGATCTGTGCTTGATCACTCCTAGGTGACTATGCTTCATTTGAGATTTGACAAACAGGGTTATCTGGAAAAGTTACCACTGTGCCGGTGTTTGGAATTACAGACCCAAGGCCTGCTGGGAGTTGCAGTCAAGTCAATCCCTGTACTACACACAATATACAAATGTTATCCTCCCAGGTGAGTACACTTCATTTGATGGTTGACAAACAGAACAGGAGTATTTGGACAAGACCAGACATGGCTGGTGTTTGGAGATACAAACCCAAGGCCTGCAGGGAGTTGTAGCCAGTTCACTCTCTCTACTACACACACATTACAGATGTTATCCCCCCAGGTGAGTACACTTAAATCGGGAGTTAACAAGCAGATGTATTGGAGGATGTGACCACTGTGCTGGTGTTTGGAGTTAGAGAAACAGGGCCTACTGGGAGTTGCAGCCAGGTCAATCCCTGTACTACACACACTCTACATATGTTATACCCCCCCCCCCCGCCCAGGTGAGTACACTTCATTTGGAAGTACACAACCAGGGGTATTTGGAAAATTGCAGACTGGGCTGGTGTTTGGAGTTACAGACCCATGGTCTGCTGGGAGTTGCAGTCAATACCTGTACTATACACACTAAACAAATGTTATCCCCCCACATGAGTACACTTCCATTGACAGTTAACAAACAGGGGTTTGTGGACAAGTGGATATTGTGCTGGTGTTTGGAGTTAGAGAAACAGGGCCTAATAGGAGTTGCAGCCAGGTCAATCCCTGTACTACACACAGTATACATATGTTTTCCCCCCAGGTAAGTGCACTTCAATTGAGACTTAACAAACAGATGTATTGGAGCATGTGACCACTGTGCTGGTGTTTGGAGTTAGAGAAACAGTGCCTCGTGGAAGTTGCAGTTAGGTCAATCCCTGTACTACATACGCTATACAAATGTCATCCCCCCCCAGGTGAGTACACTTCAATTGAGAGTTAACAAACAGGGGTATTTGGACAAGTGCAGACTGTGCTAGTGTTTGGAGTTACAGACTCAAGCCCTGCTGGGAGTTGCAATCAGGTCAATCCCTGTACCACACACACAATACAAATGTTATCCCCTCAGCTGAGCAAACTTCATTTTTGAGTTGACAAACTGATGCATGGGGCATGTGAGAATGTGCTGGTGTTTGGAGTTAGTGAAACAGGGCCTCCTGGGAGTTGCAGTCAGGTCACTCCCTGTACTACACACACTACACATCAATTGGGTATTACATATCTGTATGCAGACTGCATTTAGGTTTGATCATACACTTACATGTTGAGACATGCCATGATTCCTGGGATGATTTTTTTGTTACTGTGAGATTTCCAGGCCCCATTTGGACATATGGCATGTGATGAGCCTTGGTAGCTGTGATGTTGGGTCTAGCAGTACACAATGAGAGTGTTTGCACTCGGATACTCTGGGTATTGAATGTTGGTGGAATACACAAACATGACAATGGATAAAGGTGAGCTGTGAGCATGCATGACATTGCATTTGGTGACTTTTTTTTGTGTTGTGACTTAGCAGACTCCACTCCCTCAGGTATTCCTGTCAAGAAATCGGGATGCAGGTGGCCAAGACCTTCTCCTCCCAGGGAAAGAGTCTTAACAGGGTACTGGGAGGGACACCACCAGTCTTCTTGGCCTCCAGATGGTGCCTGGAGCCCAGGGAATGGACCTTGCCCTTGCAGTTGTTCCACCTCTTCCTTATGTCCTCCTTTGTGGGCAGGGTGGTGACTACAGCAGTCATTCTGTCAACTGTCCTGTCCCACATTTCCATTTTCCTGTTAAGAAGAGTATGCTGGACTTGTGCTCTAGACAATTGTGTTATCTTCGGAAAAACGCAGATTTTTAGAACGTGACATAGTGGGAGACTTAACAGGGGAGTGCAATAGGGTGTGAATGGACAAAAGTGTGTGCAGGGCTTGGTGAAAAAAGGGGTGACTAATCTATGAAGTCTACAGCAAATAAGGTGCTCAGGCTTCTGTGTCTTGCAGTGGAAATGCAAAGGGTTGTGGTCTGTAAAGGGGTGTGTTTTATAGTGTCCTTTGCAGGTATGTCCACTGTGCCAATGTGTGTCAGCTGTGTTGTTTTTAAATCCATCCAATGTGCAGTTGTCTTACTTTGCTGACCGTGAACCGCTGTAGTCCGGACTGACATTGGCTGACTGCCACAAGAGGACTGCCACGGTGACTGTGTGATTGTAATATGTTCGGTGGTTGGTCCTGGTGCTTGTGACGCCGGAGGTCGGACCACCTGTTCCCAGGCTGACGCACCACTGGCGGTCTGCAATTTTAGCTTGCCAATCGGCGGTCCTGCCTGTGTAACTCATAATAGGGTGGTCTAGAAGACCGCCAGCATTGCGGTATTTTCAGAACCGTCAACATGGTGGTCTGGTGGTCCGACCGCTAAAGTCGTAATCTGGCCCTAAATCTTTAACAATGATATTTGTGTTCTCTTCTCTATATTTTTGTTTTTTTGTAGTTAAGTATAAGGAGTTGATATTTTTGTTATTGATATTTAATTTCTGATATTTTTGTGTTTCAATATTTTATGCATCAATATTATGTCAGTGATCCACACAGGGATCTATGCAACAAAAAGCATTAACTCCTTGAGCAAAAATACAAATCTATGACCTTCACATTACACGTTATGCTCTACAGTAGGCACATGAACAGAGATTACATTACCGAGCGATTGTATGACTTTTTTAAGTCTTCTGGGAAAACTCTTGTAGTTAAGGAGTTGTTAATGGGTGCCCTGACTGAGATTGCAGCGGAAGTTAATAGTAGGATGTTTTTGAAGATTTGAAGTGGACAGGGGTCAGAGAGGCAGCCTGCTGGCTTGCTTGCTTTGACAAGATCCAGAAACTCAGTGGGTGATTGTTTTCTTTTTTTTTCCTTTTTCACAAAGGTATTGGCACCAAGAAGATGTGGCAGTAAATCTGTTCTAGCTTAATTGTTTGTAACAGCTGCATTTTAAAATAACTTATTGGGTTAAAGGACCAGCTCTACAGTGCCCTGTAAATTCCAGCGAATAATTCTAATGGCAACGTAACTCTGATGATTAAAGAACTTGCTACAAAGATCTGTCTTTTATTCAGCCACTGTTTTGCGTCACCAAGTGGCAGATAGGGTTAATCTGTCTTCCTAAAAGTGCAATGTGCAACATGCAGATGACAAATTATTATGTTATGTAGCTAGGTAAGTGGGTCACTGATTTTAATACAGAGACCTTTTATTATTTGCAGTTCATAAATTGCAATGCTTCTAATATAACACAGTGAACTATGAACAGAAATTGAGGACCTAGTAAACTGGTGGACGTGGGTTTAGAACACTTGTTTTTTTCTCAATCTGTTATTTTTTTTATTTTTTATCAAGAATTTTTTATTGGTTTTGCAATAGAAAAGGTAATACAAAACAGGCAAAACAGTTATATACATAGGTAACAAGGCGCCAATGGGCACCAAACAGTGGTCAAATCCAATGCCCCAGACAACACCCTGAATGAATAGATTGTACACGTCTATGCCGGTGTGTCACGTACGTGCCTCATCTCACTCAAGAGGAGTTGGAGGAATGTGTATGAATTCTTCCTCTCATTGTGTCGGTCTGCGTTATAGGGGGTTAGTTGTCGTGCCCTCCCACTTCCCCCAGATCTTGTTATATTTATTCGGGCACCCTCGGGCCTCATATACGAGTTTTTCACATTGGGCACACCAATCCATCCCCCTTCTCCATTTGGTCAGGGCCGGTGCCTTAGTGGCCTTCCAGTCCGCCACGATGTCTCTTTTGGCCACTTGGCATGCCACCCCTAGTAAGGTTCGCTCTGCTCTGCGTAATCCCGAATCTCCCATGACCCCTAATAGGGATGTCAGTGGTGTCAGCTCCATGTCCACTTGTAAGGTCAACGAGATCTCCCGTGAGATCATCGTCCAATAAGTATTAATAATCGAGCATGACCACACCATGTGGAAGAAATCAGAGTCTGGTCTCAAACATCGGGGACAATCAGCTGTAGGTCGGAGCCCCGCCCTGTGCATTTTGGAGGGTGTAAGGTAGGCAGTGTGGAGATAATAAGTCTGTATTAGTCGGAGACGTGTCACCATGGTCAGGGCGTGGGGAGCTGCCAATGCCTCAGTCCAGTCCAGTCCTCCTCCTCCACAGGGCCCACCCATCCCTCCCATTTCGGACGAAGTTCCTCCAGGGAACAGGCAGTGGTAGTGATTAATGTGCGATATACCTGGGAAACGCCTCCCCTACCAAGATTCCCCATCAGAGCCCTCCTCTCCATAGGGCTGCTTTCGGGTATGTTGTCCCCTGTCTGGACCTGCGTCAGTAGGGCATGGCGTACTTGGAGATATCTGTGGAATTGTGTCTTATTTAGTGCAAAGGTTTCTTGGAGGTCCTCGAAGGAACGCATGTGTGTGCCCTCCCATACATCACCCAGTGTAGAGATACCTATATTATCCCATTTCTGGAATCCCTCAAGACCCGCCACCTCTCCCAAGCATGTCCCATGCCAAAGTGGGATCTGCTGAGTTGGGCGCCCCCACCATCCTGAAATCTTTTGAGCTGTCCGCCATCCCTGCAGCACCACCCCTGTCACCCCGGGAGCCCCACGTGTGATCGTGCCGCCATACAGGGCATCAAAGATCTTGGGGTAGCTCAGTGTCTGGAGTTCCAGCCGGTACGCCGGGTCTGTCCATCCCCCCCCAACCAGTCGTTGATCACAAGTAGTTGCATCGCAAGGTGGTAGTAAAGGACATTAGACATTCCTAGACCCCCTTCATAGACATCTCTCTGGCAGATTTTAAGCACTAGCCGGGGACGGGTGCCACTCCACATAAATTGGTGTGCTAGCGAGTCCATTTCTCTAAACCATTTCATGGGGATAGGGTGTGGATGATTTTGGAGGAGATAGAGAAGCCTGGGAAGGACCATCATCTTATAGAGTGCGATTCTTCCAAGCAAATTAAGGGGGAGGTCCTTCCACCGTTGAAGATCGTCCTTGATTCTTCTGGTTAAAGGCGTGACGTTGAGCTCCCATGTTAATTCAGGGATTGTTGCGACATGCACCCCCAGGTATTTAAAGCTATTCCTCCGCACTGGTATGTTTTGTTGCCAATCTATACAGACTCTAGATTGATGGAGCGGAACCAACAGGGATTTTTTGGGGTTTAGGGCGAGACTCGAAGCCTCAGAGAAGATGTCTGGAATTTGAATGATACGGGGGCCGCTCCTGGCCGGGTTAGCTATGTATAGTGGGACATCGTCCGCGTACAGTGCCACACGGTCTTCTGGACATACGGGCCAAGACCAGCCCTCCATCAGAGGGTCCTCTCGAAATAACTTCGCCAGGGGTTCTATTATTAATGCAAAGAGTAAGGGGGATAACGGGCATCCTTGTCGGGTGCCACGACCAATCGGGAATACACCCGAGATCACTCCGTTTACTTGGACCTGAGCCGTTGGATTAGAGTAGAGTAGTCCCACAAGACCTCGGAACTTGGGTCCAAGTCCATTTTTTTTTAATACTTGTTCAAGATAGGACCAATCCACTGTGTCAAAGGCCTTCTCAAAATCAAGTAAGAGCAGCGCCAGAGTGGTGTGTGAAAGGATTTTACGGTGTGCTAATGCGAGATGCAGTCGCCTAATGCAGTGTCTGGTGCTCCGCGTAGGCATAAAGCCGCATTGGTCAGGGTGCACCAAGGTGGGCATTGACTCTTTTAATCTAATGGCAAGGATTAAAGCTAACACCTTGATCTCGATGTTGAGGAGGGAGATGGGTCGGTAGGCCGAGCAGTTTGGCGACGGGGGTTGGGTCTTCGGGATCACTACTATTGTAGCTAGGTCAATCCCTAGAGGGAAGTGAGCTTTCTGCTCAGCTTCTTTATACATCTCAAGTAAGTGCGGGGCCAAAATGTCACTACATTTCCTATACAATTCCGCGGGAAACCCATCTGGTCCTGGTGTCTTGCCTGAAGCCAGACTGGCGATCGCATTCGTTACTTCTGTGAGATCAAGTGCCTCATCTAGCCTGTCCTTGGTTGCCTGAGAAACTCTGGCGAGTGTTATGTCATTCAGGAGGGGGGATGCTTTTTCAACAGTAGGCCGGGGGTGCTCTGCATACAGGCGTGCATAATAGGAAGCAAAACTCTGTGCAAT
This sequence comes from Pleurodeles waltl, assembly GCF_031143425.1. Taxonomy (NCBI): domain Eukaryota; kingdom Metazoa; phylum Chordata; class Amphibia; order Caudata; family Salamandridae; genus Pleurodeles; species Pleurodeles waltl. Next base: position 352,346,405 of record NC_090447.1, on the reverse strand, counting down.
CTCGGTGGGTGTCCTGAGAGGGGTGCCTGTATCATCTCTAATTTCGGGGATGATTCTGTTAACTAAGGGCCGGGTGGCCAACCAGTGCAAGAGCTTCCCATTTTTGTCTCCCCAGCCATATATTCGGGCGGACAATGCCCTCCACATATGCTTCGCTGACTCAAGTGCTAAGTGTTTGATTTCTTCTCGGATCCTGGTGAGCTGCCTCAGTGCGGAGGCTTCGGATAACGCCGTTTGTTGGCGTTCCAGTTTTAACGCTTCAGCTTCCAACTCGGACACTCGTGAGTCACGGACGGGTTCACGTGCGCGTAGGAGGCACTTAGCATGTCCTCTTAAAGTAGCCTTATAGGCAGCCCATAGTATGCCTGACGACTGGACCGTTCCCACGTTCAGTTCAAAGTACTGCGTGAGACGATCCCTAATCTCGAGGGTATAATCATCATCCTGTAAGAGCCATGCATTCAGGCGCCACAACGGGCGTCTAGTGAGATCTACTCCGCCCAGCCGGACTCGCACCGGTGCGTGGTCCGACACCCCTCGAGGCAGTATCTCTGCCCCCGTGAAACCGGTGAAGTCCATGGCCGGCATAAATACTAGGTCTATTATAGAGTGTGTCCGGTGGGCAGCAGAGGTGTGCGTATATTGATGTTCCATAGGGTGCTAGGTTCTCCACACTTCACATAGGCCAAGGCTATCAGCCCAGCCCTTGAGGCCTGTGGCTCGGTGGACCTGCCCGCAGTGACATCCCCTGACACATCTAATCTGGGATCCAGAACCACGTTGAAGTCCCCTCCTACTACTGTGATTCCTTGGGGGAGTCCCGCTACTACCTGCCGAAGTGAAAGTAGAAAGGCGTCAAATCCCGCTGGGGGGGCATCCACGCACACAAGATTCAGTGGCGCGCCTCGAAGTAACCCTGAGACAACTACAAATCTGCCTTGCGGGTCGGATCTCGTAGATGTAATCACCATGGGTAGTGAGCGGTGGAGCAGGATAGCCACCCCCCTGGAGCCTCTGGAGAAGCCTGCGTGATAGACCCTATCAAATCCTCCTCGAGCCAGCATAGGGCATTTAGTTCCTAGAAGATGGGTTTCCTGCAGTAGGGCCACCAAGGGGGAATATCTACGGAGAGTGCTAATTACTGCGGATCTTTTGATCTTATCTAGCAGCCCGTTCACATTCCATGAGAGGATTTGTGTCAATGGGGACCAGGCGTGAGCTGCGTGGGAGTCTTACAGTGTCGGGTGTCAGTCAATGGACAAAGGAATGACCAGTTAAAAACTTAACAGTGCAATACTCAAAATATATCTATCTAACCCTAACTTAACCTTCTTCCCCCAAAATAGCCCCCCTCCCCATACTCCCACCCAGGAAGCATCTGTTGCCCTAACAATCAACCAGAACAAAACAGCCAAAAGGGCTGCCATAGGAGTGGAGTGGTGGACCCCTCCATTTGGTCGGATCACTTACAACTGTTCGCAAAAAGTCAAGCCATACTTTACAAGTCTTAGGGAGAGCCCATGTCCCCGATGCAGTCCAACACTGATTTCCTCGAGATGGACCGGGCTCTCCGGCTCCTCCCACGCGCTCCGTTCGGGGCTCCGTGTAGCATGTCAGCCAAGCGCTGGGGATTGACTCAAGCGGCTGTTGTCTCCGGTCTGCGTCTGGATCTGCCTCTCTGAAGACTCAACAGGCAACCCTCCTTTCTGTGAGCCAGCCTCTCCCACCGTCTCTTCACCCATGGGAGCGTCCGAGTCTCTTCGTCTTCCTCTCCGAGATCTAGTGCGTTTACGGCCCCTCCAGGGCCCCCCAGCGGGGGGGATCCGCCCGGGAGGGCTCCCCCTCCGTGCCGCGGGTCCTTTTCGAGCCCCGATGCCCTCCTCAGTTAGCCAGTCCCATGCCTCTTCCGGGGAATCGAAGAAGTACGCCTTGCCCGCCATAATGACTTTAAGTCTCGCAGGAAAGAGGAGCATGTACGAAAGTTGCATAGCCCTGAGTTTTTGTTTAACTTGCTCATATGAGCGGCGACGGGCCTGGACCTCCCGGGTGTAGTCCGGGAATACTAAGATTTTGTGATTTTCCCACTGAAGATTTTCAGAGCGCCTTGCTTCTTTGAGGATATTGTCACGGTCTCTAAAGTTGAGGATTTGTGCAATCATCGGGCGTTTTGGACCGCCCGGAGGGGGGCGCGGGGCAAGGGCCCTGTGAGCACGCTCCACTGCAAACCATGGTGAAAGAGTTTGGTCTGGCATCCAAGTTTTGATCCACTGCTCCAAGAATTCTGTGGCTTTATCTTCCTCCGAGCCTTCCGGGAATCCTACAAAACGTAGGTTGTTTCGTCTCGATCGGTTTTCTGCATCTTCCGCCCGGCGGTGTAGCTCGGATGTACGAGTCTGTAGCTGGGCCACTTTGGTCCTAAGGTCAGCTAGTTCGTCCTCGTTGTGGGAGACCCGGCCCTCCACTTCAGTGATACGATTCACTGCGTTTCTGATGTCTGGCCTGATGAGGCCCATGTCCTCACGCACCTCCCCAATTTTAGTCTCCACAGCTGCTTGCGATGATTGAATTGCCAGGAGGATGGCATTCACTCCGTCTGATGCCGGCCCCCCGCGGCGGTCTCTCCATCTCCTCTAGGACCTGTTGATGTTGTAAATTGATCTATCTTTTGTTGAGAGGGTGGGGGATGTTTACTCGCTCTGTCCTTCCCCATTTTGTCTCGGGGGGGTGGGGTGTCTTATTCGGATTATGCAGCTCTTCCGTCTCAATTCTACACCCTAGGCGCACTCACAGGGAAGGTCCCAGAGGAGGACCATCAGTAGGGTCTCATCAGGGTGCGTCAGCGATCGCTGTCGCAGTCCCTTCCTTGGGATTTGGCAGCCACCGGTCAGCCACGTGTTGCTGGTCTGCCAAGTGGCTGGTTTCTCCCCGTTCCAGGTTCTGTCTGACGACTATGAGAAGTCGCGGAGCGCTTTGACCCTCTGGAGGCTTCAGCACATCTTTAGTAGGTTCCCATCACCGGGGTCTGTTGGCGTGCGTTATCAGCGTTATGGCCGTGGGATGGGAACAGGTCTCAGGGGAGTCTCTTCAAAATTGAAGATTAGGGATCGCAGGGGCACAGCCTTGTCGCCCAACTCTGCCGCGTCCTATTGTGCTCCTTTTGTGTTGTTTTATTTGGGGGGGAGGGGTGGGGGTTCGTGTCTCTCTTCTCCCTCCTTCCTCTCTCTCTCTTTCTTCCAGGAGGGCAGCTTCGTTCTTGGGCAGCTGGGCCCGGGGCCTGAGGGCCACTCACCTCGCCCCTGTCGCCCGGGATCAGCGGCCAGGAGTGCAGCCGCGCCGCTCAGCCACGCCCTACCCGGCTCAAGCGAGGGAGCCCCCACCTTACGGCTCACCTCTTCGGCACCAGCATCATTACGTCCATTTCGCCGGGGCGGGGTACACCGAGCCTGTTGCGTCGCCTCTTCTCCCGCAGGGGGCTCCAATTTACAGGGCCAAGTCCAAGCGCCCCCTGCACCACGCGCGGCTCGCTCGCCCGCAGCGGTCTTCTTGGCAGGCAAGCCCTTGTCCCGGGGCCCGGCCGCGCCTATCAGGCGGGGGAGCCCTCGTCCAAGGGCTCACCCTCTCCGGGCTTCCCCTCTGTCTCTCGAGCCCGGTGTCACGGAGCCCGGATCTCCGAGGGGGGGACCAACGAAGCCGATCGCGTCGCTCCCCCACCCACAGGGGGCTCCAGGTCACAGCCTGCTCCAGGCACTTCGCGCGCCGCACACGGCACTCTCATCGGAGGCGGCCCCGTCAGCGGGCAGGCCCCGGGGCCGCCGAGACGCCACCAGCCATCTTTAGAAACCTGCCGATCAGGACGCGGCCAGCGTTCGCGGCTTGGGCTGTGCCGACCCCGGTACCGGAGGTCTCTCCGAGGTCCAGGAGCCCGCGGGAACGGCTAGGGCAGCATATTAAACTTCTTAGTGGCAGCTTCTTAGGGTGGATGACGGAGGGGTCCAGAGCACTCTCAGAGTGCGACCGCCATCTTGACGCCCGAAGCCACGCCCCCCTCAATCTGTTATTTTAAGACTGCTAAAATGGGTTTCTCTGAATAGTAACAAAGGACAACTGCAAGCACTGCATTATGCTTTATATCCCGACTTTGTATTTCTTGCAGCTCGCAGTCTTAGCACATAATCCCTACCAGTAAAGACAATGTGTGACTCCTACACCTTGAAACCCTCTTTGTTTTATATAACATCTTGCACATTAATTTACATTACACAGTTTTATGATTTATTGCCAATGTGTCCATGTAAAGCACTCTCACTCCCTATAGTGGGATGAGTAGCTCTATAAAAGTGTTAAATGAAAAAATTAGCAAGTGAAGTTTTAATTGTTATGCCTGTAAATTCTGATACATCCGACACACTTACAAAGCATGCATATCTCTTACACATAGGGGTTGGACCAAGTCACAAACCTGCCACCGAATTTTTCGTTCTCCTAAGTACTTATGACGTGATGACACACTAGTGCATTTATTTCCCCATAGCATTGGCATTAGGCGTTAAGGTGCCGATACCTTCAAGCAGTGAATGTTTTCCAACAATCAATCAATCAATCAATCAATCATGGTATTTATAAAGCGCGCTATGTACCCGTCAGGGTTTCGAGGCGCTGAGGGGGGGGAGCGCTGCTGGATTAGCGGTCGAAGAGCCAGGTCTTGAGGAGCCTTCCGAATGTGAGGAGGTCCTGGGTCTGGCGAAGAGATGTGGGGAGAGAGTTCCAGGTCTTGGCGGCGAGGAAGGAGAAGGATCTGCCGCCGGATGTCTTGCGCTGGATTCGGGGTACGATGGCGAGGGCGAGGTTGGCGGATCGGAGTTGACGTGTTGGAGTGTAGAAGTTGAGTCTGGTGTTGAGGTAGGAGGGTCCGGTGTTGTGAAGTGCCTTGTGAGCGTGGGTCAGGAGTTTGAAGGTTATCCTCTTGTCTACCGGGAGCCAGTGGAGTTCCTTTAGGTGAGGGGAGATGTGACTTCGGCGAGGTATGTTGAGGATCAGTCGGGCGGAGGCATTTTGGATACGTTGGAGGCGTTTGATGTCTTTGGTTGGTATGCCTGTGTAGAGTGCGTTGCCGTAGTCAAGTCTGCTGCTGACGAGGGCCTGGGTCACAGGAAGGAGGGTTGATGGCCCTTTAAAATCGCCCTTTGTTTGTGCCTCGTTGTGAGTGCCTGCACAATGCTACTGAATCTTGTGCAGGTGTTGGCGAATTACGCCGGGAACAATGCATCATATTTCACAGAACCAGGCGGAACCTCCATCCGGCTGATTAATAGCTGCTAGTTCCCCTTCATTCCAGCACTGATCTCACACAAACTTCTAATCCACACTCAGAAACACCTGCTCCCTTACAAGAACTCACATGACCTTTACCGCACGCTGTCTCGCATTCTCACGTATGCTCTCCCACACAATCTCAGTCTGTTGCTCACTCTCATTCTCTTACTCCTTTTAACTCCCGTACCCATACCCACACTGCTTTGCTCCCCTTATTGTTAGCCTCTTTCTCTGTTTCCCGCTCATCACCCCGACTCATTTCTGCATTCTCGGTCGTTGCATGCGCTGCCTCCTCCCTCTCACTCACTGTGCGTCACTGTCACTCTCTGAGTCACCCGAGTCACTTTCCACGAGTGTGCGTGACAGATCGTTGCCACAAAGGGCACAGTATACCTCAAGGCTTGGGGTCTCCGGTGTCTTGTTACACTTTGACAACAGCTGAATCTACTCACCTGCTCTGTGAGAAGAAAAAATCACAGTTGCTTTCTACAGTTCTGTGAGGGGCTGGGCAATGTATTTACCTTAATACTAACTGGTAATGCACATAAAACAAAATCTCCTGCAGCCAACTCTGCATCCAGGAGTTGGCTGCATGGTCTTCCTGGCAGGCTGGGCCACAATGAAGCTCCCCGGCTGGGGAAGTTGCTTTGAAGAACACTGTCAGAGGCAGGTCATCGTAATTAAATTAATGTACTTACTATTAAGTTAATTACAGTGGCCAACCCCTGACAGTGCTGGGCAGCATAAGGATTCCTCTGTCCTTGCATTCCTCAATGCAAGGAATGAGGATTTCTTGTTTTGCAGGGTATTTCTTCTGCATTCCTCCCATTTTCCAAACTGCGGAAATGGAGAAATTGCCTGCTGTTCTGCTGCTTCTTACACTGAGTGAAAAACAGAAAATGTAAGCCCAGGCCTAAAGCTAGGGCAACCAGATTTTTAAAGCCAAACACCGACACATTTCACAAGAATAGAAGGACTGCAATTTTACTTCAACCCAGCGCACTGAATGGCAGTGATAATCAGCATAGAAATACAGAAGAGGCACTAAATATATAATTAAAATTCAATTTTAAAGCCAGTGTAAAGCCTGCTTTCTGATAACACCTGCTAAGTATTTCTATTTTGGAAAACAAACACCCCCCCCCCCCTCAATTTCCTCCCCTCCCCCCTCCCCGACCGTTTTCAGGCGACACACTTTAAAAACCGGGACATGAGCTAAATTCCCTGAAATTTGCCAGGACAGCTGGTGAAAACTCGGGATTGTCCCGGCAAATCTGGGACCCCTGGTCACGTCATCTAAAGCTTACCACCAGAAATCTGCAATGCCCGAGAGGATGGAAGGCACAAATTGCCCCTTACAGTTCATTGATACTTTAGTCCTGAGACTTTTACATGAGCTGAGGGTGGACTGACCATATGAGACCGGGGGAAAAACTCTTGATAGGCAGATTAACAGGGTACTGATGCTGGTGTGGGGCGGTTGACGAAGGGATCATCAGAAATCCAGCCCAGCAAAGACTCCTTTAGGAATGCAATGCACTTCATATATTTGTATTATTTTGTTTTGTCACATTTGAACAGCTCTTTGTACCCTGATGCGGCTGCGAAACGCTCCAATTTCCATTGGTACCTGGGCGAATTCTAAGTTAGACGAGTGCTGGGACCAGAATGGTCTATGAGGGAGATGTTTATTGCACTGAATGAGGCCCAATGACATTCCAAACATTGTGCACTGAGCACCTTAGCGCCTAATCATGTACTGTTGCAGACAGTGTGAGGATAGACGCAGTGGCGGCTGAAGTTAGGGCAACGTGGCGGGGTGGAGGGGGCACAAAACAAAAAAGACACCCAAAAAAACACTTACTAGCCACATCGCCGCCAGCTTGCCATTCTTCTGGGTCCCTTCCTGAAGGCACAGGCTCCCAGCCTGCCCTGCGGCCGATCCTAACGCTGCTCTCAAGGTGCTGGCAGAATGAGAGCAGCCTCAGGATTGGCATGAGCACTCTTGATTTGTGCTCCCAGGCAGACTGGGAGCCTGTCCCTGCTCTCTCCAATCCTGCAAAACAGTGCAGGGTTGGAGACAGCTCAGTGCACCTGAGTGTTTGGCTATCCTGAGACGGCCTTCCAAACACACATGCCCAAGTTGGAGTGCACCTACCACTCCCCCTGGTACCTGTCATCTCCATGGCACCACCCTGAAAAATAAACATTATCTTTTTTATTTTTCAAGTTTGCAGTTGCTGTTGGTGGTGGGGGAGCAACGCTCCTCCGCCGCTGTTGAATAGACACAACATGTGCGTATGTAGACACTTACATAATTTGCCAACCCTGACTCCCACCAAATCCTTCTGGAGGCAGAAAAGCTCACTTGCCAGACTTGCTCAGTAGAAATTAAAACAGATACAAACACATTTCCCTGCACTCCTTTTAATTCCCTGTGCAATATACTGCATGAGCCACCCTGCAGCTGTCTCAGTAATTAGCCATTTGCCATTCGATTGTTAGGGGCCTTGCAGCACAGTTGACTTTATGTGATAAAGAGAAAAACAGCTTTAAGAAGCATTTCTGAATAAGGGACTCTTGCACCACCGCATGTCGAGTAACTCGCACACAGCATTTGATTGGGCAGGAGTTTTGTGCTACCGCTAAAAACACGAACTTGTATTAGATGTGTTGTCTTGTGGAAAGGGTTATCCTCAGTGCAGAAGGACGAAGCTGTTTATACTGACAGGGCAGTACCTAGTGACAAAGCAATGAGGACGACCATAAGCCGGATATGTTTATATGAAAAGCTGTGATAGACAGCAAACCTGACTTATGTGTTGTCAAAAAGATATGTTAAAATAAATAGACCTCCAGAGTGAATAATTACTGTGATTGACAAGTGTTTTCTTAGATGGTATTTCACAGATTCCTGTTTCCGCAAGGGGTGTGGTGGTGATTACCAAATCTGAAAAAACCCCTTCGATTGAAGATGTGCAATGAGATAATCCTCGTCATGCCGTTTTGAGGGGGGTTGTACAGATTTGCCTACTGTAAATGTAAATATTTGTTTAATTGTACGACTGTATGCCTCATGGCTGCTAGTTTATGCATAAAACGGTAGGCCTGAGGTGGTTGTGGTGACAAGTCAACAATGAAGGCCAAAGTCTTGATTGACACATTGGGAAAAGTTATTTCAGTTCAGTGTTTAATTTGTAAATAAAAAGGAGCCGGTGCCCAAAGCCCGCATCTTAAACACGCAGCTGCTGCAATTAAATGTGTGAACACTGAATACTGAGGCAGCGTAATCCTAAAGCCATCTCGGGCCTCTTCAATCCATATAAAGCCACTCCCTGCCCCTTTAGCTCACTCTGGCAGCTTTCTACTTTCTTCCTATGTGACGCTTTTTTGTTTTTCCCTTTCTCTGTCTTTCCCATATGTGTCTTTTGCTCCCAGCAAATGTCTGAGGCAGAAGAATATGCCCCGGCCCTCAAAAATAAGTGCTCAGCACCAGAAACAACAAGCACAAATTAAGCACTGTTTCAAATGCCATACGTCCAATCGGTATAATATGAAGGGTCATGACAAAGGTAGTTTTCTTGACTTGTTTATAGTCAAAATTATTTGTTAGCGCTAATAAGACAATTGTATATTGTTTTGCCTACGAATAAGGCACATCATAGCACTGCACTGAGAAAAGTGTTATTTTGTATAACTGGAAACTTAAGCTCACATATTTGAAACTGCTTTTAAACAACAATAATTAAGAAAAAAGAGTTTTGGTGAAATAAAGCAATTGCCTGATATGACACAATTTAAGCGGGGAAGCTGCAATTTGCCCGGGTTTTCTGGTTTCACTTTGTACAAATCGTCCAATAAATGGTTAGCTATTTGTCTTTCCTTATGTTAAGGTTTTGTTTTTACTCTCATTGCATTTTTCTGCAGTTTTGAAAAACGGTAATTGGAGTGCTCCACATGAGAACCATTTACATTATTCAAGGTCACACGCATTGTTTATAGGCATGGGGAGATTAGGTCAGTGCTTAATTTGTGCTTGTTATTTCCGGTGCTGAGCACAGCACTTATTTTTGAGGGCCGGGGCTTATTCTTCTGCTTCAAACATTTGCTGCGAGCAAAAGACACATATGGGAACGACGGATAAAGGGAAAAACGAAAAAGCATCACAAAGGAAGGAAGTAGAAAGCTGCAAGAGTGAGCTGAAGGGGCAGACAGTGGCTTTATATGGATTAAAGAGACCCGGGATGGCTTCAGGACTACGCCGCCTCAGTATTCCATGTTCACATATTTAATTGCAGCAGCCGCGTGTTTAAGAGGAGGACTTTCAGCACCGGCACCTTTTTATTTACAAATTAAGCACTGGATTAGATAATTTGCCAACAATCACAGGATGTTGAGCTGACACTGAGACTAGAATCCTGTTACCCAGTTGTACAGTCGACAGCTCCTACCATAATGCCACATCCTCCAGGGCAGAGGGAGGCAAGAAAAGTCACATGAACGCTTGGCTCCTTATGAGCTTGAGGTTCCAACAAGACCTTGAGCTGAGTCAGAGTCAGGCTTCAGGTTCGAGCCTGGCTCGAGCTTTCAGTGGCTCGTCCACCTCTAGTACATATACAACACTTGGGAATTACAGTTAGAGGACTTAAGCGGGAAGTGGGGCTCAGGTAACAGGGTAGCATTGACCCACACCTGGGCTACCGGTTCCTGGTATAACAGTCTGACCCAGGCCAGGAATCGCAAACCTACACCGAACCTCTTGAGAGCTGCAAAAATATATGGCCTTTCTACACTATTGAAGGCCATCCTGGCATCGAGGGACAGGAGCGCCGCCTGTTCCTTATTCTGGCATTCCGTCGTGTGTTAGACCTAGTAGAGTCTCCGTAAGTTCAGAAGTGTGGATCTGGACGGCATGAAGCCAGATTGATCTGAGTGGACCAGCATAGTAACAATCACACGCAGTCTGGTCGCCAGGACCTTCACCAGGACCCTGACCTCCGTATTAAGAAGAGAGATAGGCCTATAGGATGCACATCTCTCTGTGGTCTATCTTTCTTCGGGATCAGCACGATAGTCGTGGTTCTCTGATCCAGCGGCAACAGTCCCACCTCCTGCGCCTCCTGAAACATGGTCAACATGTGTTTAGCCACCTTACTCCCCAGACATTTGAATAACTCCGCCGGGAGTCCATTCAGTGCCCCCGCTTTTCCCGACTGAAGCCCCAACAGCACCGAGGCAACTTCTTCTTCTGTCAGTGTAATATGCTTAAGTGTGGGAAGGCCTTTACATCCATGTAATATCTTTTAAAATGTGTACTGAAATGTCAATTCTGTTGGGATGTGGAACGCTCTGAGAAGCGTTCGATGTCTCTTTGTTCCACAATGACAGTTGCCCTTGGAGAGATGATTGGATGTTCCTTGTCGTGGGTTCGTTGTTCTGATGATGTTAAAATAAACATCATCTGGAGTTATTTTCGCACTGGATTGTGTTTGCCTTTATTGCCATTGTTTCCACAGTCAGTTCAGCATCTAACTCTCCTCTCTGCACCTCCGAGAGCCCCAGCAGTGGGATATCTTGCAGGAGGTCCATACAATCCTCCTCAGTCATTCGAGTCACTGAGGTATATACCTCCTTGTAGTATGCGTCAAAGGCTTCTGCTATTGACTCGTTGGACCTGCATGCGACCTCCTCCTTATTCTGTACCTCCCTGACCCACGAGCGCTCCTGGTCTCTCTTATCCAGCCAGGCCAATAATTTATTAGCTATGTCACCCACATCATACAGTCGAAGCTGAGGCGCCAGCACATAAGCCCGAGCATGTTGCTCAGGAAGAGAGCGAAGCTCATTCCGCTTGAAGCACTGCTGATGGGAAGACACTCCTCGGCCCCTCCCTCTGCTTAACAGAGGGCCTCAAGGACTACAATTTCTCACTTAAGCTGCAAATTGTGTTCCTTTTTCTTACCTCCGATTATGTCTTGACCATGGCCCCTAATTTCAGTTTTAAAGGCTTCCCACGGGATACATGTGGAATCTACTGATCCCAGCTTGTCCTCAAAGTATTGGGATGCTCTCTCCCTCATTTTATCAACAAAGGATTTATCCCTCAAATGCCAGGGGTCTAAACGAGGCGGCAGAAAGTAGAACTGTGAGGGACCCAGCATGGTGACTCCTACAGGGGAATGGTCTAAGATCCCTCTCGGATACTGCGCAGCCTCGCGGAACCTACCCACATGAGTCCAGGTCATGAATAGATAGTCTAGCCTCTACGAGCTACCACAGGGGGCTGAGGAATAAGTATACTGCCACTTCCCCAGTTTCTACTCCCTCCATAAGTTCGCCAGGCCAAAAGAGTCCACGAAGGACCTCAGTGTCATTGAAACGTCTGGTGCCCGTGCATGTGAAATTCTGTCCAACCCCAGGCCAACCACAAGATTCATTTCACCTCCCAGAACAAAGAGACCCATCGGGATATCCAGCAGCAGGGCACCCAGGTCTGCAAGGGTAGACCCCTGAAGTCGTGGTGGAGCATAAACTGAACACATGTTAAGAGTGTGCCCCTCCCATATCCCCTAGACCGCCACATATCGTCCTAGTGTGTCCCACCAGGTGCGTGTCAGAATTAATTGTATTGTTTTTTTTTAAAGAATGCACACTCCCCTGGAGACCGCTGTGTAGCCCACATGCGCAACCACTTTGTACCCAAACCTGTCCAGCACCCTGTAGTAGTTAACTTTAGGTGCGTTTGCTGCAACAAAATCAGGGCCATGTCTGCCAAGTACTGAAGGACTATGGTCCGTTTGATGGGACTGCCCAGACCATTCACATTCCATGTCATGACCCTAAGGGTGCGAGATATCAGTTCTGCCATTAGAAAACCCTTCATCACCCAACCAGGTTTCTGCACCAGTCCCCCAGTCCTGTAGTCCCACCCAGGTCTCCCTGCCCAGAGTGCGGACACATGGTTTCGAAAGTCTGTGCAATAGCGTATCAACAAGGTACAACCATAAACTGTTAATCAGCAATCCCCAACTAGGAACTCCCCCCTCCCTGAAACCCCGCAAAGCAGGCTTTGAACTGCCCACCCCCCCAATCAGTGGAGCGCTTGTTGCCCATAACATCTCAAACTCTTGTGTGGGTGGGCTAGCGCCACCATTTCCGACCTTCGCCATTTACTATACAAACAGTTAGTTCAAATCAATCCCCCAATGTACATTTCTGTGCTTTACATCGTCCGCTAGTTCTAGTTAGGCACTGAACTCGCTGCCAGTATCCCAGCCCAAGTTGTCAAGGGCCACTGGTTGGACCCAGCAGGCAATCCCAATCAAAGTATAAACTTGGCCCAAAGGGGAAGAAAAAAAAAAGGGGGTGGGAGCGCATGTCATCCAGCCCAACTCCAGCTGGTGCCAGGACCCGTCAGTGTTCGAATTCTGTAGTCTCTGCAGTAGGTCACGACAAACTCGACCAGCTATGGTGCTGGAGATCTCGCTGGCCCCGGTCCTTGCTCCTGTCACTGTGTCTGCGGGGCAAGTCTCCTCCCCCTCCAGGCCCTCCTCCATTACTCCACTGATCCATGGGGCCCGCAGCTCTAGACCCTTCCAGCCACTCCCAGGCTTCCTCCGGCGCGGTGAAGTGCCATGTTTTGCCCTACGCGATTACCCTCAGTCGTTCCGGAAAAAAGCATCATATACTTGAGTTTACGGTCCAGTAGAGCTTTCTTGACCTCTTGAAAGCTTTGTCTCTGTCGTTGGACCTTCAACGTAATGTCTGGAAAAAAGTGGACGTTAGCATTTTCGTATTGAAGGTCCCCCTAGGATCTAGCGGCCTGTAGGATGGCATCTCTGTCCCGAAAATTAAATATGCACACGATGATTGTCCTTGGAGGGGCTCCTGGGTGCGGAGGGGGGACAAGAGCCCTTTGTGCTCGCTCAACTGTGAACAACGTGGATAGTCTCTTAGGGCGAAGGAAATCTGTGATCAAGGACTCCAGAAAGAGCTCAACACTCAAGTCCTCGGCTCCCTCTGGCACCCCGATCACTCTGATATGGTTCCTCCACACCCTCCCCTCCTGATCCTCCAAGCGCGCCACAATTCTCTCCTGTTCCACAGTGAGAAACTGTACTTGGTCCTCGAGTCCCTTGGATGTAGACTGTAAACGGGCAATGACCGTCTCTGCAATTGTGACTTTTTCTGTGACTTTCTTAAGAGCTGCTCGAAGAAGGGTGACATCCACCATCACCGTGTCTAGTTTGGGTTCCAGCGATCCCGTCAAGTCCTGAATAGCAGCCATTATTGTGCCCAGTGTGGGTTTGCCTGAGGGATCCTGGTCTGCCTCCTGTCTCCCCCTGCCGACGTTGTCCGGTGTCACTGGCCCAACCGGCTGTCTCAGTACAGCATATTTGTCCATTTTGTTTGTCTTCGGCGAGAGTTGCCCTTTGTTCCTCACCATGCTGGTGTGGCGCCCACTCCCAGAGGGTCCATCCGTAATCCTCCAACTAGGGCCCGAGTGCTCCCAATTCAGAACTCGGAGTGTGAGGCAGCACTCCCCTCCACTGTGCGGGCCCCCAACCAGCCCTGTGCAGTGAAATGGCAGAGCCCCGGTCCTTCTCCTCCCGCCCCCGGGGGCCATGCCGTTCTCTGAATAATAGTCACTTCAGTAGAGGTTCGATTGATGGATGTGTGGGGGAAAAGGGGACCCAGCCAATGTCCAAAGCAGGCAGCAGAACCAGGCCCACAGCCTCTTCTCATTTGCCGTCCATCTCGTCCCGCAGTCCTCCAGACCAGGCTGCGGGCGGGAGGCAGGCAACGCCCTTCTGCCCACTACTTGGCTCCTCTCACCACACTCCACTGCTCACCTCTGTCCTCGGGGCCACACAATTCCAGCCCCGTCCGCTGCAGCAGTTCCTGGTCCCGACCTAGCCCGGCTCTCGCAGGTCCCCCCACCTGGCACCCCGCCTCACCCATCACCTCCAACATCCAACACCGGTCGACGATCTAGCCGCGCCGGGCCAGGGCTCCACGTCCGGGACTCAGACTCCTCATGACCACGCCGCCATTACCAGGCCGCAGGTTGCTCATGCACTGCTCACAAGTGTGCACTGGGCTCGGCTCCCGGTGTCCCAGTGTCACCCCACTGCTCCGGATGCACCCGGACCACCGCGGGCGACACGGATGATTAGTTGGATATTTGGAGGATTAAAAAGCTAGTTGTGGAGCTCTGCTAAATGGCAGCCATCTTGGCTGACGCTTAGCCATGCCACCCCCCCAATTGCAACTATCATTTTTTGAGAAAGTGTGTGAAGGAGACACACAACTGTTGAAATGTTGACAGTGCCATAGGGAAAGTAAATGATGCCTTTACAGGTATGGAGAGAATCTGAAAAAAGAGAGAGCATGGTGAATGGCTGGTGACACAAGAAAATACATGCAGAATAATAGAATGAGAAGGCAGCGATGAAAGAGGAAATGTGTGAGGTACGTAGCCGGAAGATTTCCAAAGATGTGAGTACAAAAAGGCATAAGTATTTTACACCGTTTCTGCACCGTTTCTGCATGGTCACCCCCAAACATTTTTGCCTTCCTTCCCCTACATTTTGATTAACTCATTTTTACTGTTACTGGGACTTTGCACAATTTACAACCGCTAAATGGCACTAAAATGCTTGTTCTCTCTCTTCTAAACACGGCAATATTGGCTCATCCCCAATTGGCGTATTTAATTTACTTATAAGCCCCTATTAAATTGGTACTACCTGTAACTATGGCCTGTACATTTAATGCTACTAGTGGGCCTGTATAACTGATTGTGCCACCGACTAAAGTAACCCTCTAACCATGTCTCAGGCCTGCTATTGCAGAGCCTGTATGTACAGTTCTAAACTGCCATGTCGATCTGGCAAAAGAAACATTTTGCCAGGCCCAAATCTTTCCTTTTTATACACATAAGTCATCCCTACCGTAGGCCCTAGACAGCACGGAGGGCAAGTTGCAATGTATTTAAAAGGCAAGGCATGTATGTTTGGGTTTTACAAGTCATGGTAGTGAAAAACTCTTCAGTTCGTTTTTCACTACTGCAAGGCCAATCTCTCAGATAGGTTAACATTAGAATTACCTTATGGCGTTTTATAAGTGTAATTTACAATTAGGGAGAGATAAACCATTCAAGTCTTGTGTCTCTGGGACCACAATTTAAAATCCAAACTTATGGCTGTCAGATTTTAAATTGCAATTCTGAAATTTTTAGAAAGTTGGCATTTGCTTGCCTTAGCCATTTGGTGCATGCAGCCATCTCTGTTCACATGACTGGGTGTAGTAGGCAGTGTGCCTTGTGTATTCCATCTAAACAGCCACACACAGTGGGAGCTTAGATGTGTCTCAATGGGCCATCATGGCAGGATGGGAGGGAGGAGCTGGGCACAGTTGCGCTTACACCTTAATAGGGTGTGTCCTTTCCCCACACAAAGGGCTGCATACCTCCTGTGGTTAGTCTGAAGCCAGGGCAGGGAAGGCTGGACATTTGTGCACTTTAACAGCATGTCTTTTGAAGTCTCCCCCACTTTAAAGGCACCACTGGGTATAAATACTGGACATCAGACATCACCACTTCAGTACAATTATGGACCTGGGGATACTCTGCCAGGAAGGAAAACTGATGTGCAGCTGAAGGACTGTCACTCTGCTCAACTGCACTCTGCTGGACTCCTGCTTTTCTGTGCTAACCTGCCGCTCCCTTGTCTGGGTGAGAAAGACTGGGCCTGCATCTCTCTTTAACCCAGAACCCAGAGTGACTCCAAGGGCTAGTTGGCTGGCCTCTTGATCTGAAGTCTCAGGGACATAACAGACTTCCGACAACCCTGCTTCTGCACCTGGACTCTGTCATTTGTGAGTTTGCCCGTGAAGTGGTGCCACCCCAGTCCTGGACCATTAGAAGTGGCCTGATGTGCTTACCAGCGGAACCTACACATCACCTCTGCTGAGCAGCATATCTCTGAGCAGAAGCAATGCATCTCCTCTATGGATCTGTGCATCCCCAAGCAGAATTGACACATCGCCGCTGCTGCGTGCATTAGACTTGTTGCAAAAGACTTGCATTGCCGGTGCATCCCACAACTTGGGCCCAACACATGAACTTCAGGAACCGCCACTGCACAAGGCTTCCTCTGAGCAGATCCTCGCACATTTCATCAACAACGGCCTTGCATCTCAGCTTCTATGCTCTTTGGAAATTATGTATCGCCTTGACTGAGCATCGCATCCCCAACACTGGCCATTGCATTGCAAGCCCCATTGACGGGATGCTCAACAATGATGCAACAGGACCTCGCCTCACAGTCTCACCACATCTCAGAACTGACTTATCACCTCGGCTGCACAATGCACCTTCCATGGGATCCACACAATGCGCAGCAAACCAGGATTAAAGGTAAATTTGTTTAATGGGCCACATAGAACCCTGTAGTCGGCTCACGCTCCATCATGGCCAATCTGAACTTGTGACTTTGCCTGGGTCCGGTGTGACCAGATATCCCCACCAAAGCTTTGTGGCGCTATTTTAATCTAAAACTTTGAAATTCAATATCTCCAGCTCTACTAATTGGATTTTTGTTTTGTTTTTTTCTTGTTTTATTCATTAAAGACAGATCTATCGTTCTAACCTGGTGTGGGATCTTTTTGTGTAGTGTTTTAACTTTTTTTCCTGTTTCAAGTGTTGCACAAATACTTTACACATTGCCTCTAAGTGAAGAGTGACTGCTCTTTCCAAATCTACCAGAGGGTGAGCACATGTTAATTTGGGGTTTGCTTATGCCTTGCCCTGACAAGGATTGTGATTGCTGCTTGACCAGGGTTCACATCCCAGCCAACCAACAACCCAATTTCTTTTAGTGAGAGACTGTAGAAGAAGGTGGTGTGAAGGAGAGAACAGGAGTGACTGATAAAATGTGAAGAGTACTAGCCCGCCCACAGACACTGGTAATGTTCAATTCAGACTCTTATTTTCAAAATTGCAACATTTTCATTGCTTATTATTTGCACCATTATCATTGTTGGTACCCATTCATCTGTCACGGTTTATAAGCAATGCCAAAGTCAATAGGCTTGGGTTCTTTAAAGATTATGGTATTTGTTGTGTGATATGTCTGGGTGGAATAGTGGCGTGCATGCAGCTAAGATGGATTTCACCACAATATATTGTATGTATCATGCCAGATGCATTAATTGTGTTGTGGCTTCTGCTGTGCCAGAGTGGATTCCATAAAGTGTTCGATTAGTGATGCAAGAGCGCCCCCAGTGTTCAGGCTGCTATTGCTCTTGGGTGGCCTCCATAAGTCGATTTACTGGTGGTATAAAACAGCGCCTCCAGAGTTCCAGCTTATTCCCACTTTCATAGGCAACAACATGCACTGATCACTGTTACGGTCATAATTTTCAGAAAGAAACTCTAAAAACCTAAGAATTTTTTTGTTTAAATCATTTTATGTTTTAAGCAATCTTACTCACCCAATATGCATTAACATGCACGATTCATCAGTTTTCTGCAAAATTCTTCCGGGGTAACCCACCTCTCATAGACGGTTTTAAAAAGCTCCATTTGTCACTGATGTTCCTAAAAGTTCCCAAAAAGAACTCTAATCTCGATGCAATAAATTCACTTAAATATTCTCAGCCTTTTGAAAGAGCATAGTAATATCTATTAAAATGAAACATTTGCTACGGATACTCAAAAACATTTTGGGAGAGAATCTAGAACCGGAACCTTCACGTAGTTTTTAACCCAGGACCCCACAACACCTTCTGGCAGCCAACTGTGCAGATTGATTTGAGTTCACAGAGGAAGCAAGCTGTTGTTACCACAACCATTTCCATCCACAAATGAACTACAGGGTGAAGACATAAAATGCAAGCTCTGATGAGAAGGAAGTTTAAAGTCAAAGACACAAATATGGGCGCTGGATATCAAAATAGGGCGTGCCCACTAGATCCAACATTACTAAAATTAGACATGGACACATTTGACAGATATTGATAGAATTTAAACAGCACATCTCTAAAAAAAATAGTTTTTTGGTTTTTGCTCGCTTTCCTTATGTGTCTTCTTGATCCACTCAGGCTTCTTGGCGTTCCTGGAAGCAGGATCCTGGAGGAACATGAGGAATCTTCAGGAGTGGCCTGTCCTAAGGAGCGCTAGGGCGCTGCCCCCCTGCGCGTGAGATGTCACATATGAAAGTTATTTATTATAGTGTTCTGTTTTTACAAATGAATTCGGGCAGCGTTCTGACTCGACGTAACCATCGTGGATGGTGGAGAAGTTGGCTGTAACAAGCATGATGACTGGCACTCAACCTGCCTGCCCATCGCACTCAAATTAAGTGTGCATGTTAGTCTGGCCGTTTCTTTGGCCAAGGAAAACCCGCATACGTACTTCAACTCTTCCAACCTGAGCTTGCGGGTGAGCCAGGAGGAACACAGAGTAGCAGGGATGCAATAAACAAACTCTGCAGACCAGACGAAAGCAGTAATTTGTATTTGGTGAGTCCAATGAAGCAGCCTGAACGAGCCTTTTATGATGTGCATGCATCACTGAGATTGCCTCAGTAAAGTTTAGCCTATTTTGTCGGTTTATTTGACCCACCACTTTCAAAAGTCAGCAGCCCCCACTGGAAATCTTTCAAATTTCACTTGGGCCTTCCGCTCGAAGTTTCCCCCTGTTCCCCACAACGTAAGCTACCACTGTTATGAAACTCAGTGAAGAATTAATTTAATTGAGGAGGAGGAGGGGACAGCAGCGGAATAAGAGATAAGAAACGAGAGCAGTTATGTCTGAAGTGAATTGAAGAAATGCAGTTTGTATATTGACCTAGAAAGTGGTTTGCACGTAGTTTGAACACATGCGCTGGAAGGAGCGCGCGGGTGTCACCTTATGCTTAGTGGACGCGCACGCCACCTGGGCACCCCTGTGTCAGGTTCTGTTACTGGCCGCGCGCTGGAACGTCCCACGCGCACACACACACACTGGCGAGGGGAGGTAAGGTTGGAAGGGGTCCCTCGAGGCGCAAGCACGCGCCCGCACGGAGCCAGGCTGCATCAGGCAGGGGCCGGTTTAGCAGGCTCCAGCAGTTACCGTGACAGGGGCGAACAGTACCGGGGCACGCTGTCGCGGGTCTACGCAGAGCATTAATGAAAGGCCTCCGGAGCCGAGGCTGGCCGCCCTGCCCGCTGTGTCTAGAATTAATCAGATCTCCCGCAGCGGCAGCGCCAGGGCGGACTGCGTCAGACGAGACAGACCGACGCAGCCAGGGGCGTGGAAGCAGGAGACACCGCACTAGCATTAAAGGAGGAGCGCCCTTGCAGCATGGCATGAGCCTGGCACAGTAGAGAAGAGGGCACAGTGGCGTGGGGCCCACCTCGACAGAATTCCTGCCCTGACTGACAACAGACAAAGGCACATTGACATACCCAGGGGCATAACGCACGTCCTGGCAGGGCAAGGAGGGCACCCGCCGTTCAGGCCCCTTCCAAAGCCATTCTGGCCGATTGCAGAGAGCACGTGGAAGACTCTGGGGCAGCTCTTCACGTTCTGCAGGGGGAGCATCATTTTGGGTTGTCCTTGAGCCCCAGTGGACAAGAGACCCCTAGCAGAATGACCGAGGGCACGAAAGAGAAGCACGCCTAAGAATGGCCGGCATGAAAGCACGGTCTTGCAGCTAAGAATGGCGTACGTAGGCAGTAGCACAGTTCAGAACAGGGCACACTAGCTCGAAACGAAGAATACTCGTGCAAAAACGGATAGTCCACAAATGCAGAAGGAGGACTATAATTTTGCATTGATTGAGGGGTACAGAAAGACAATGGAGGGGCCCGCGGGAAGCAAGAGCAACGCTCTAGTCTTCCCGCGGGTCATTTCGGGAAAGGAAGTGACGGCGAGGGACAGGGATTGGGGAAAAGGTAAGTGGGGGCGGGTCTAGGGGGAGGAAATAAAAGGGGTTGGGGGTGGAGGGACCGGCCTCTTTGCCGCGATTCCCTCGCGCGTTTTAATTTGGAGAGGCCGGTCCCTGGGGCTCTCCACTGCGGGTTTCTTTTGAAGTGCAGGTAGGGCGGGGAAGGGGTATGCGGGTATCTCCACTTGGGCAGTATTTATGTAGGCCGGGGCGCGCGTTTAGCCCGCGCGCCCCTCCCCCCCCCTCCTCTCATCTTTCACAATTACGGGGGGCGGCCATACGCTCCTTTTCGAGCGGCCACCCCCCCCCCCCACTTTCACAGGAATCAGGGCACGTGTTTGCTGGCCGGCCGGCCGCGGTAACAGGTGGCTGGTTTTTAAGCCACTGACGGCCCCTGGGGGCCCCGCCAGCAGGCCTTTTTGTTTTATAGGCCCAACATATCCTTGATTGAGCAGCGGCCAGATTGTGCTGGCCCCGACCACGTGGGGGCCTAATATAGTATAAAAAAAAATTAAAAAAATAAGGAAATAGGAAGAAATAAATAGAAATAAAAATATATATATATATAATTCTATGCGATAGACTCGGGTTTGGCTACTACAATTATCCAGGTGGGGAGCCTCACATCATTCAGTGGGGGCCCCCGCCGCCTGCCCTTAAGGCACAATTAAGTGATTTAGGGACAGTACAGCCCCCCAACAAAAAAAAAATATATATATATATATAATAATTACAATTTCATACAAGGAGGTTATCACACAAGGCAAAACCAACGCACTATAGGGACCCCCCCCCCTTGCCAGGCCCCCCGCAGGACCCCACGGGAGGCGCCAGGTCACGCAGGGCCCACATATCCTTTCTCAGCACGCCCTTTGTGGCCTGCAGCAGGGGGGTACAGGCAGGTTAGGAACTACGCCCTTGGGATTTTTGTCTTTACCTAAGGGCGGAGCGGTAGCTGGGTATGGGTTTCGGAGCCAAAGGGGATAAGAAGGCAGGGAGGATGGTGGTTTAGGCAGCGCGATGGGAGCCAGTGGCGCATACGGCCATGCGGCGCGCGGAAGGTCAATGCCAACGCAAGAGGTTGGCAGAAGGAAGGCGATATCAACGGGACGCAATACGGCCCCGGCACGTTGGTCAGAAGCGGTAGAGGGGTCTCCGGCGGCCTTCTCTACTCCGCAGGATCGGGGACAACACAGAGATGGCAGACGCCATGTGGGTCACAATGACATGTCTAATAACTACATGATGAGGAGTGGGAGTGTTGAAAAACGGATGGATGTGTGTGAAGAGGTTTGTGTGGGAACTTGACTATGAAGAAGATCTGGAAGAATGGGAAGTGGGGGAGATCAAGGAAACAGAGGTTCACATCACAAGGGGGAGGGGAAGAGGACGCAGGAGCGGCGCAACCCCTCTCTCCGTTTCTATTTTTCAGGAGCGGGACAACAGCAGTGGTCCACAGGAAAGAAGGCAAGAACAAGCACGGGGCCGAAAGGTTTCGCGGCCGGGGGCTGCACATGGCAGAGGTAAAGGGCAATGGTGGTCGGTTTGGGGGACGGTGCAAAAGGGGACGACACTCCAATTTACAAGTCGGTGGGGGTAGGAGAAGGTTCGATATTTGACACGCTAACAGGTAAAGATAAGAAAGGCGGGGAAAAAGGCACAGAGCTGCAAGCCAGAGGTACAACTTAGGGGGGACAAGGCAGCGGAGAGAAGTCAGGCACAGAAGAAAAGGAAGGGGGAGAACACAAGAGGAGGCTACCCTAGATGGGTCTGGCTATGCCATTGGGCCCACACATAGTGGAGAAAACAAGGCCAGAATATGGAGACACGAGTACGTAGACGTTTTTTAAAACTGTTACATAGGGACATACAAGCCACAGAAGGGTCTACGGAAGAGGAATGGGAGTTGGCCACTAGGCCGAGGGTGCCAATTAATATGGACAATGGGACATCAGCGTTTAATTTTTGCAAGCATTTATTGCAAGAAATACCCGGACAGGGCTATAGCGCTATTTAAATACATGGACATCATTAGGAAAGCGCAGATGCATTTTGGGGGTTCAGAGCTGGAATGAGCATTAACCCAGATGAGCCATGGGGGGACGTAGACCCAGAATTATGGAGGCAGTGGACGGTATCATCGCAATCCGCAGCAGCGACACATACGTTCAGGGGGTTACCAGTGGTATATAAGCCGTTTCAGGCACGTCCAGCCCCGGGGTGGGGGGGGACAAAGAACAACATTTAACACTACAGGAGTGTGCGGGAATTTCAACAAGGGTTTTCTGCTCCAGACATCATTGTAAAAATGAAACATGACTGCTCCAAGTGCGGGGGTTGTCACCAGGTTACGCAATGTTTTTCACTCTACAGTCCCTCCGTACAACGGAGGGCGGCAAAAGGGGAGGGACACAGAGCGCTACTGATCCAAAAGGGGCCTACGCCAGTGTAGGTTAGTTTTTATCTTACCAGGGCTGCGTATATACACGGATAGGGCAGCTGCCTTGAGTTAGCAGAAGGGTTTCAAGAAGGTTTCAGGGTCAGTGACCACGGCCCACGGGTGAGACACTGGGCAGACAACTGGCGGTTGGCAAGGAATTACCACAGGTGGTAAGGGAAAAGCTGGACAAGGAACGGTCATTGGGCAGAATTGCGGGCCCGTTTTTTATGAGTGGCCAAGTCAGATTTTGATGATATCCCCGCTGGGAGTCGTGCCGAAGAAGGCCCCGGGTGAAATCAGGTTGATACATCACCTCTCATGGCCGGAGGGCACATCTGTGGACGATTTCATGGCAGCGGAAGACACCAGACTGGTGTATGCATATGTGGATGATGCCATAAAATAAATAAATTAAAAAAAATAAAAAAATAAAAAAAATTGGTCAGGGCGTGCGGCCATGCGGCAGAAATGGAAAATGCGATATGCAATCAGCTTTCAGGTTATGGCCGATACACCCAGGGGAGTTTTGAATTGTTGGGAATGCAGCTTGAAGGGGCAGTCTATGTGGACAGGGTCCTGCCCAGGGGTCGCGCGATCTCATGCGCGTTGTTCGAAGCTTTTAGCACCTACATGCAGTGGGTCTCTGTCAAGAGTAGTGGGCATTATGCGGTGACCCATTATTTGGATGACTTCCTTTGCGGGAAGGAAGGGTTCGTGGGGAGTGCCGGACGGCTCTGGAAGACTTTCAGGATATGGCACAGCAGATGGGACTGCCGTAGGCACCCAGAAAGACCAAAGGCCCCTCATAGGTTCTCACCTTTCTGGGTGGGGATTTAAGACTCCAGTATAATGATGGCCAGATTACCGGCACAGACAGTAACGGAGATCCTGTTTTTCTTGGTCACATTGATAGGAAGTACGAAAAATCGATTTGAGACAACCCAGAAGGGGTTGGGGTACCTTAACTTTGCTTGTAGGACAGTTAAAGGGGGGGGGGGGACGTTTTGCAGGTAATTAGGGTGTACATGTCAGGTGCAGTTTTGCCACACCACAGAATAAGTGGGTCAAGGGGACTCGGAGGATGTTAAGGTGGGAAATATTTCTGAAACAATTAATTGGGGTATCCAGGTGGTTCTGGGAAGAAGAGACAGTATGGCAGGTGCAGATATTTTCAGATGCGGCAGGAGCGCATGGTTTTAGTGATTTTAGGGGATGGCAGATGGTGCCCGGAGGCGTGGCCAGCAATTTTGGTGACAACTAAGGAGGAGCATTGCTTTGCTGGAAATAACTTTTTCCTTTCTGGTGGACATGGCAGTATGGGGGGCGCGAGTTAGCAATTAGGACAGTTTTCTTCAGAACCAACAACATGGCTGTCGTGGATTTAGGAACGGACAGAAAGCAAGGGATGTGAAGGTTTTTGCGCTGGTTGCGCTGATTCAGGTTGCAGGGCTTATCTCTGAATTGTGATCTTTAAAGCTGTCCCTATACCAGGAGTTGTCAACGAGATTGCGGTTTCCCTGTCCCGTGCACAGTGGCAGCGTTTTTGCAACCGAGCGGCAGGAACGGAGCAGACCAAGACAGGGGTCCCCGGCAGACAATTGGGAATGGGGGGTATGATGATCACGGGTGGGCGGAGATGTTTTTTAGCGGACTCCACTCGGCGAAGTTACCGGCTGGCCTGGTTGTTTTTTTTTCCAGTTTTTTGAGCAGCTACAGGAAAGTTTTTGTCAGAATTAGAGCGGTGGGGGGTAGAACGGCCAGGGAACCCTTTGATTTGAGTCGTTACTAGAGTTGTTACATGAATTGCCGGTATGTTGCGCAGATGAATACGAGCCAGCACTTTTTCCGCTTCGGCAGGGTGGATGTTTTGGAGCTTTTAGTCAACCCTCACGGTTGTCAAATAAGGCAGCCGGGGTTTTTGTGCACAGATCAAGGTCCAAGCTCACTAGTTTTCAGCTCTTACGAGTGTTGAGGATGGCTTTGGGACGTGTGGGCCGCCGGGCCATGGTTTTTTCGGCACGCATTTGTTTAGGATTGGGGCAGCTACGGCCGCAGCGCATTTGGGTTGGGACTGGGAAAAAGATCAAGGCGAGACTCCGCTAGCGATCAAGGTGTTGTGAACTTTAAGTTAAGACCCGAAAGGTGGGGCGATACAGTTGGAAGGGTTTTTTAGAAGGGGGGGGGTTTGTTCTGTCAAAAAACACAGGTTACAGTTATTTTTCCATTGCAGGAGATGCGTTTGGTCCATCACAGAGCAAGATGGTTACATGACTGGTCGGCCATTCATTGGTCCACTGGGCAGCGAGGTTCGCGGAGAAAACAGATATATGATCGGGTCCTGGGACTATCCAGCAGGCGGCACAAGGTGCTATGGTGGGAAAAGAGCAGAAGGCGGTGGGGTAACCTGTTTCCTTTCATCACTGCTAATTTATTGAACTGGGGATGTTGCGGATGTTGTTAATCATACATTTGGAGGGGATGGCTTTGTGAAATTGTCAGAACTCACGTTACTGCAACACATGCAGAGGGATTTGGAGATTCTCAAGCAAAAATGGCATGGTACATACTTGGGTGGACAGAATTTGTTCCACGTAGAGGGTGGAAAGGGGCAGTTAAGTATGGAGCCATGGAGCGGGCTCAAAGGAGTAAAGGTTTTTGCTGGGCGGAAAAAAAAAAAAATTACTGAAACACAAGAACATTACAGAGCAGGAGGTTGCACTTTTCAGAAACGATGGTTTCACCTGTCCACAATGGGAAACGCATAATATTTGACAGATCTGAGATTGCTGGTGGAAGATTTGGGGGGAGAAAATTTGTGGATTACAAACAAGAAATGAGAAGCACTGGGTCGCAGTAGCGTGGCCTTTGTGGGGTGGGGCAGCAAAACGCCAAATGGGTTTGTGCTGGTTGGCAGTAGATGGGGGAGGGTGGTGAGTCAGATGCGGGCTTGGCCACCCTTCCAGGGAATAAACAAGCAGGTGAAGGCTCTGAGTGGGGGTACGCACAAACCAAATGGGGCATGAAAGGAAAAGGGGAGTGCGTAGGGGAATGGAAACGAGATAAAGGTTTTGAAGGAGAAGGATGAGCGAGGAGAGGTTAATAGGAGGGCGTTATTAAAGTTACGGTTACGTTTGAAAGTTAATGGTTATGTTACTTATGCAATCCTGTCCTAATAAATGACCTTTTACACTAAAACAGCTGTCACTGAATTATTTCCCGATGGAGGGGCCCGCGGGAAGCAAGAGCAACGCTCTAGTCTTCCCGCGGGTCATTTCGGGAAAGGAAGTGACGGCGAGGGACAGGGATTGGGGAAAAGGTAAGTGGGGGCGGGTCTAGGGGGAGGAAATAAAAGGGGTTGGGGGTGGAGGGACCGGCCTCTTTGCCTCGATTCCCTCGCGCGTTTTAATTTGGCCTCCCACCCACCCGGCGATTGGAAGGACGGAAGTTAGAATCGAATAGCAAGGAAGGGAGGGAAATTGTCAGTTAGGGCAGGTTGCAGGGGTGAGCGAGCAGTAGATGGGGGAGGGTGGTGAGTCAGATGCGGGCTTGGCCACCCTTCCAGGGAATAAACAAGCAGGTGAAGGCTCTGAGTGGGGGTACGCACGAACCAAATGGGGCATGAAAGGAAAAGGGGAGTGCGTAGGGGAATGGAAACGAGATAAAGGTTTTGAAGGAGAAGGATGAGCGAGGAGAGGTTAATAGGAGGGCGTTATTAAAGTTACGGTTACGTTTGAAAGTTAATGGTTATGTTACTTATGCAATCCTGTCCTAATAAATGACCTTTTACACTAAAACAGCTGTCACTGAATTATTTCCCGATGGAGGGGCCCGCGGGAAGCAAGAGCAACGCTCTAGTCTTCCCGCGGGTCATTTCGGGAAAGGAAGTGACGGCGAGGGACAGGGATTGGGGAAAAGGTAAGTGGGGGCGGGTCTAGGGGGAGGAAATAAAAGGGGTTGGGGGTGGAGGGACCGGCCTCTTTGCCTCGATTCCCTCGCGCGTTTTAATTTGGCCTCCCACCCACCCGGCGATTGGAAGGACGGAAGTTAGAATCGAATAGCAAGGAAGGGAGGGAAATTGTCAGTTAGGGCAGGTTGCAGGGGTGAGCGAGCAGTAGATGGGGGAGGGTGGTGAGTCAGATGCGGGCTTGGCCACCCTTCCAGGGAATAAACAAGCAGGTGAAGGCTCTGAGTGGGGGTACGCACGAACCAAATGGGGCATGAAAGGAAAAGGGGAGTGCGTAGGGGAATGGAAACGAGATAAAGGTTTTGAAGGAGAAGGATGAGCGAGGAGAGGTTAATAGGAGGGTGTTATTAAAGTTACGGTTACGTTTGAAAGTTAATGGTTATGTTACTTATGCAATCCTGTCCTAATAAATGACCTTTTACACTAAAACAGCTGTCACTGAATTATTTCCCGATCGACAGCGCCGACCAACCTAGGAAAGGCCGACAATATAGCAATTCATAACATAACGTGTATTTGTAAGGCACACGTTCACCCTGTAGGGTATCTTTTTGCGGAATAACAGATATTTATTGTACAGTGAATTAGATGCAAGTTTTATTCACAGTGTTAGTTGAGTTGACTAAATTGCTTTCAGATAATGGCTAATGATTAATATTGCGCCTCAATACATGAAAACTTGCCTCCCTCTGTACTGAGTCTACACTCTCTGAAAACCAGGGCGTGCTGCAGCCTGCTGGGAAATGTTGGTGGTAGAGCGTGAAAAGATGCACAAAGATCCATAAAAATAAGTCTTTGATACAACATGGACCGGAAAACAAAACATACAGGGCCTTTTTAAAACGTGATTTAGCATTAAAGATGTCCCAACCTTTCACAATTTAAATGAAAATAGCTCAGTGTTTTCATTAAATAATTATCCCTCTCCTCTCTCGGTTGTGACGAAGATAAGGGTAAAGATCACGTGCTTGGGCGTCACCCAAGGATCTTTTCGTTGCTACTTCTCCCCCCTTCACATCCTGCTGCTCTGCTTCAGCAAGAAACCACAGCACAGCAGGGGGTCTTTAAAAAATGTAAAATGATTAACTTTTTCCTCCCCTTGATTTAAAAAGAAAGGGCCAGATGGAATTCCAGACTGCACTCTATTTCAAGCGTAACGTGCTGCCTTATTTCATCCCTCCCCCCAAAACCAGGATTTTTTTCAGTTTTTATTAAAACGGAAAGGACGTCGGGATAGTCTACAAAAACCGGGACAGTCCGGAGAATTCCGGGACGTCTGGTCGCGCTACCATGGCTGAGGGTAGAAGGGCAAAACACAGAAGAGACTTCTGTACTTGCACAGAAGAAAGCACCCTAGTGTGCCCCTAAAAGGTCAAGCTCAGATAGCTGGATAAAAACACAGAATGAGGTCAGCTGTGTGGAAGGCAAGCATTTTTTTGTGGAAGCACACAAGGTCAGCCCAATCGAAACATGCACTCCGACTTCCAAAATGCGGGGGGGGAGGGGTAACATTATTGTCTATACATTATGGTGACAGCTTCGCTGTCAAGCCAGACCATAAAAAATAATCCAAGCTGACAGAAGCACAGTTCAGAAAAAGTTGCACTAGCACACTCGTTACAGGGGGCGCCTGTGCACATATCCACCAGTGAAGCATGGTGTGAGTAAACCCATTACAAACCGTCAGCCATGGCCGATGGCAGTCTGAGCAGACAGGAAACACTGCAACAGATGTTACATGCACCCTTCTGAGCTGCAGGGATGTAGCTGTCAATTGTGCAGCTGATGCAGTGCCGCTGGGTCCAAAGGATGCACCCCAATCATAGCTACATTTTTACCACCAGACCAAGGGATGGGGGCCCATTCCCTTACTTGCTGTAGCGTCCAAAGTAA
The DNA here is from genome assembly GCF_031143425.1 of Pleurodeles waltl. Lineage (NCBI taxonomy): Eukaryota > Metazoa > Chordata > Amphibia > Caudata > Salamandridae > Pleurodeles > Pleurodeles waltl. The sequence continues at coordinate 352,317,862 of NC_090447.1, read as the reverse complement.
CTTTGCTATGCAACTGGTGAGCAGCCTGAAATGGAATAGTGTCAGCGGTGAGCCACTGTGCTGGACTCACAATTGAGTGGTATTTTAGCAAAGAAAGTGGCAGCGGCGCAGGGAGACATGAAGGAGGGGAGGCCTATCCATGCCGGCAGTGTATGCTAGAATCAGAGGTTCCTTTCCAGCCCTTCCACAGTAAGTTAGAACCTGGTTATTTATTCACAGTGAGCACTGTTAGTTATGGTTTGCCTCTATGCCCTATCCTCAGCACCAAGACACCCTCTAGGCAGCTGCTTGTCCTTTATAAATCCCATTCATTCATCCATTCATAGTGATTTGACAGCCTGTTTGAACATGTCAAGAGAAGTTATTGTAAGGTGGAAGTATGCATAGTTTATCATTTGATGGGGATTGGCTGGAAGAATCCCAGGACAGCAGGGTTGGAGGGAGGTGATGGATTCCATCTGAGCCATTAGAGATTTTTACCTCTTGTGTTCTGCGGTTGCCTTTTTATTGGACCCAATACTGAGAGCTAACTCCGCCATGAGCACTTGATCCTAGATAGCAAGGCAGAGTGGTCAAAGCTAATGACTCAAAAATCAACAAAGTACAAAATAATAATGAATCAATCTCCAGTCACTGGTTTTACTCTAAAAAGAAAAAATCTTGATTATACAAACAGATAATTACTACACAATAGAATGCCGATTTAAGCTTTATTTGATCATCTAAAGACAATCATAAAGATAAAATATACAATCATTGCATAAAAAATATTTAAACTCCCAGCATAACAGTTAACCCAATAGTTCAAACTACATGTGGATTAATCATAAGTAATTAAAACAACAGTTTCTTCCTATGGCAAAGGGTGGATTTTCAAAATCAGCACACACTAGAGCACACTAGGGGAGGGGTGAGATACTAAAGAAATTGTGGTGTGGAGCTGCAGGTAACAAAACCACACCTTCTTACTAATGGGATTAAAAATCGTTTAGTCTATACAACATACATTTTACAGAAAAATGTAAAGTGCAGTAAAGTTTAGGTAGATTGCTTATCACAGTGGTTGCCAACCTTTTGACCTCTGTAGGCCCACACGGTATCATTACTGGAACACTGGGACCCCCACTGAATCATTATTGGAATCAAGGTCCCCCTCACTGAGTCATTACTGGAAGCCAGGCCTAAACATTGTCTATGATTTGAACTGCAAAACAATAGACAAAAAATACAAAAACAAAAATTCCATCAAACACATACCCAAATGATAACACCTTTTATTTAATTTGCAAACAAATAAAATAAAAAGAATAACATTTCTAATTTTAACAGGAAGGTTGGATCTTTTCTAAATTTAATTGAAGCCACACATTGTCCATACTTTATTCTGTTTGAAGTACCTGCACTGCTCTAACAAATCAATCTGAGGATACTAATTTATTCTTTAGCCTCCAATTTCAAATTCCTTGCCATTTACAGTATGTTTTAAAAAATTTAATTGTACATTTAGTCACTTTATTTATCTACACATTACTAATCTGTTAATATTATCTAATTTTCTAAGCAGTCATGGCCCTCCCCCCGGAGGAGGCTTTGCAGCCCCCCAGGTTGAAAACTACTGGGTTATCGAATGGACAGATCATGATAGATGACCCGTCACATTGTCCCAAGGGGACATATAAATATCTTTGAATGGTTCCAAATCCGAACTTGGTTTGGAGGATAAAATCCCAGGTGCACATGAGAATGAAAATGCACATAAAGGAAGAAGCAAAATACAAGAGGGTTTTTCTCATATATAATTCCTGTCTACTACATTTCCCAAATGTTTTTCACAATCTGTAAAGCCTGATTGTGGCTTTTGACATGGGCATCCTACTCACAAACTGCATTTAGTAGTGCTACTAATGTAGTACAAAATGCTGCTCACTATCCTTCATGCAGGACCCCCGCCTCCACTACTCCTACCTTTTCTGTGTGAAGGTTCCACCAACATGTGAGGAGTTCTTCTCATATGTAGGCTTATGTTTAAGTAATATATGTTGCCGGGACAGAGGGGAGTGGCTGGAAAATAGGGAATACCAGCACTTAAAATAGGAGAGTATTAGTGAAGGGTAAGCAGACGTTTAGGGAGAGGCTTGTAAATACAAACACCCACCCAAAGAGTAAGCCCATTGCTGTTCATAAACTTCACTTCCAAACTTACTACAGCCAAAAAAAAGTACCAAAGCAGGATTAAATTAATCTATCCCAGCCTCGGAATATGTCCAGCAACACACAGTTACTCATGCGTACTGCAACACACTCTTGTATGAAATAAAATTAATTTAACACAATTATTTTGGGGTTTAAAATACTTACATATTTTGTTTAATGCTAAAAAAATCTAAAATATTAAATTAATGTAGCTTTAATAGTAAATGTATTTTCAATTTAAAATCAAATTACACCTTTAAACGTTCACTAAATATTGAAAATAAACTAAATTACTTCTACAGATAATTTAATAATTTGAATGTGTATTGAATAAAAATGTTACTGCAGGTGGGATTTTATAAATACATTTTTAATATGTATAAATTATGTATATTTGGATTAGTCATTTAATATACATTTAAAATAATGTGTTGTAATACTTTGTTAGTTCTAGGTTTAAAATAAATATTTTAAATTATTTTACATTGATATTTTACATGAAAATATATTTCATATATTTGTTTGAGGTTAATAAGCTTTTTACATTTTCCCTATACTTTCCCACAGAGAGACCTCCTTCACAATGGTAAAAGTCTCTGCTTTAATATGAAAAGTTATGAGTAGTAACTTTACAGTCATAAATTCTGGTATAGAAGGCTCCACCAATTGTCGGAGACAGGTATGGCTACACCTAGGAGTGGCATTACACTCAGAAATGGTGAATAGCAAAAATAGTGTAAAGTTACTACTAGCTGTCATAAAAACTATTCACATGAGTAAATATACACATGCCTATTGAACTTTGTCAATGGGGCCCAGGTTCCTCATAATAAAAATGCCCTACTTACTGTCTTTATCAAATACTTATTTTCAGTAGTTGAACCTCTGCTTACATATTTTGCTAGGAGTTTGACTATGCCAATAGACCTTCCCCAAAAGCTCTTTGGGAAGTGTTATTCCTCAGGGGAACCCAACCTACTTGCATGCTGCTCGTTGTCATTACAATGTTTTTGTTTTCAGATCCAGCTGAAACTTTATGAGGTCTGATGGTTTCATGGATATAAATGTGGTCGCTTCTCATACAATGCTCATGGTCACACGAGCTGAGATTAAGTGAATAGGTGATGGCATGGAGCGACCAATTATGTGGAGGGGGTCACATGAAGGTAATGCTGTGTTTAGTCGAGAATGCAAACCGCATAAACACCTGCTATGTCCCGCCAGGTTCCTGTGCCACCTGGTGATGTCCCCCTTAAGGCTCACTAAGGACTAAGATAAGCCCCATCCAAACAAGTGCAGAATACATACCAACACACAATGAAGATCCACTTTGAGGTGGGGGTCACGTTGGTGAGCAGAAGTCCTCACTGGAAGATCTAAATTGTTCCTGGCCAACTGCAAAATAGGGGATGGCTAGCTATTCTTGCAACCACAGAACACGGACAAGATTTTCCAAAGCCACAAGCCTTTAAAAAGAATTGGCAAAGCGAGTACGTCTGGCATTGGCATGCTGGTGCAATGGTTACATTTTTACCATTTTGTATCACCAGCATATGCTATAAAACCAAAATTAAATGAAGGAAACAATCTGCTGCCTGAATATGGGGACCAGAAGTTTGAAATAAAAAATATAAATGAAAAATAACATTTGTATATACTTTTAACGGTATAGTAAGGGTACTTTCTAGCAGGAAGGTGTAATTAGGATAGTTATCGAAACACTTCTGAATTTTTTATGACCATCATAGAAAAAAATATTTTTTGGTGCAACGAAAAGGTACTTTTGACTTTGGAATACTGAATCCCACAAGGAAGACCAAAGGATGATGAACGAAAGACAATGACAGCGGTAAAGCAAAGTCTTATCGATGAGAACCTGTTGCTGTCCCGAAGATGGTAGAAATTATACTTATGTTGTATGAGGTTCTGTTTTCCTGTGCTGGGCCGTTCATATTACCTGTGGGGGGGGACGGGGGGGATGTGACAGGTGCAAAACAGACTCTCACAAAGCAAAGGCAAATACCTCTGCAACCTCAGGGTGGGTTTTCAAGTAAGGTGCAGTGACCTAATCATCTTTGCCTTGCCTTGCACACATCACTGATCACTTCTGGGCAAGGCAGGAACGTGGACTAAGTTTAAGGCCCTGTTGGGGGATGTGAGATGCACACTGGGGGCACGGACAGAGGCGGGATCACCACAGTGCTGATCCTCCACTAGACCACACACAAAATGTATTCTAGTTTTTATCCTCCCAGCACTGCTGTGGTCTCCTCTTCTAGACAGCACCTTTCTGCAGGGGCACTCTTCCAGTGCCCATCTGTAGGAAAGTACCATCTTGCCTGGCATGTTACCCCCATATTTCACTGTATATATGTTGTTTTAGTGTATGTGTCACTGGGACCCTGCCAGCCAGGGCCCCAGTGCTCATAAGTGTGCCCTGTATGTGTTCCCTGTGTGATGACTAACTGTCTCACTGAGGCTCTGCTAATCAGAACCTCAGTGGTTATGCTCTCTCTGCTTTCCAAATTGTCACTAACAGGCTAGTGACCAATTTCACAGATACACATTGGCATACTGGAACACCCTTATAATTCCCTAGTATATGGTACTGAGGTACCCAGGGTATTGGGGTTCCAGGAGATCCCTATGGGCTGCAGCATTTCTTTTGCCACCCATAGGGAGCTCTGACAATTCTTACACAGGCCTGCCACTGCAGCCTGAGTGAAATAACGTCCACGTTATTTCACAGCCATTTACCACTGCACTTAAGTAACTTATAAGTCACCTATATGTCTAACCTTCACCTGGTGAAGGTTGGGTGCTAAGTTACTTAGTGTGTGGGCACCCTGGCACTAGCCAAGGTGTCCCCACAACGTTCAGGGCAAATTCCCCAGACTTTGTGAGTGCGGGGACACCATTACACGCGTGAACTGTACATAGGTCACTACCTGTGTACAGCGTCACAATGGTAACTCCAAACATGGCCATGTAACATGTCTAAGATCATAGAATTGTCACCCCAATGCTATTCTGGCATTGAGGAGACAGTTCCATGTTCCCCCAAGTCTCTAACACAGACCCGGGTACTGCCAAACTACCTTTCCCGGGGTTTCACTGCAGCTGCTGCTGCCAACCCCTCAGACAGGTTTCTGCCCTCCTGGGGTCCAGCCAGGCTTGGCCCAGGAAGGCAGAACAAAGGACTTCCTCAGAGAGAGGGTGTTACACCCTCTCCCTTTGGAAAAAGGTGCCAGGGCTGGGGAGGAGTAGCCTCCCCCAGCCTCTGGAAATGCTTTGATGGGCACAGATGGTGCCCATCTCTGCATAAGCCAGTCTACACCGGTTCAGGGATCCCCCAGCCCTGCTCTGGCGCAAAACTGGACAAAGGAAAGGGGAGTGACCACTCCCCTGACCTGCACCTCCCAGGGGAGGTGCCCAGAGCTCCTCCAGTGTGCTCCAGACCTCTGCCATCTTGGAAACAGAGGTGCTGCTGTCACACTGGACTGCTCTGAGTGGCCAGTGCCAGAAGGTGACGTCAGAGACTCCTTCTGATAGGCTCTTACCTGTGTTACTAGCCTATCCTCCTTCCTAGGTAGCCAAACCTCCTTTTCTGGCTATTTAGGGTATCTGCTTTGGGGAATTCTTTAGATAACGAATGCAAGAGCTCATCAGAGTTCCTCTGCATCTCTCTCTTCACCTTCTGCCAAAGGATCGACCGCTGACTGCTCAGGACGCCTGCAAAACTGCAACAAAGTAGCAAAGACGACTACTGCAACCTTGTATCGCTGATCCTGCCGCTTTCTCGCCTGTTTCCTGGTGGTGCATGCTCTGGGGGTAGCCTGCCTCCTTCTTGCACCAGGAGCTCTGAAGAAATCTCCAGTGGGACGACGGAATCCTCCCCCTGCAACCGCAGGCAACAAAAGACTGCATCACCGGTCCTCTGGGTCCCCTCTCAGCACGACGAGCGTGGTCCCTGGAACTCAGCAACTCTGTCCAAGTGACTCCCACAGTCCAGTGACTCTTCAGTCCAAGTTTGGTGGAGGTAAGTCCTTGCCTCCCCACGCTAGCCTGCATTGCTGGGTACCGCGTGATTTGCAGCTGCTCTGGCTCCTGTGCACTCCTCCAGAATTTCCCTCGTGCACAGCCAAGCCTGGGTCCCCGACACTCTAACCTGCAGTGCACAACCTCCTGAGTTGTCCTCCGGCGTCGTGGGACTCCCTTTTGTGTCTTCGGGTGAGCTTCTGTTCACTCCTCTTCGTAATGCCTGTTCCGGCACTTCTGCAGGTGCTGCCTGCTTCTGTGAGGGCTCCCTGACTTGCTGGGTGCCCCCTCTGTCTCCCCATCCAAGTGGCGACATCCTGGTCCCTCCTGGGCCTCAGCAGCATCCAAAAACCCTAACCGTGACCCTTGCAGCTAACAAGGCTTGTTTGTGGTCTTTCTGCATGGGAACACCTCTGCAAGCTTCTTCATGACGTGGGACATCCATCCTCCAAAGGGGAAGATTCTAGCCCTCTTTGTTCTTGCAGAATCCACAGCTTCTACCATCTGGTGGCATCTTCTTTGCACCCTCAGCTGGCATTTCCTGGGCATCTGCCCAATCTCGACTTTGTCGCGACTCTTGGACTTGGTCCCCTTGTTCCACAGGTACTCTCGTCCGGAAATCCACTTTGGTTGCATTGCTGGTGTTGGTCTTCCTTGCAGAATTCCCCTATCACGACTTCTGTGCTCTCTGGGGAATATAGGTGCACTTTACACCTACTTTTCAGGGTCTTGGGGTGGGCTATTTTTCTAACCCTCACTGTTTTCGTACAGTCCCAGCGACCCTCTACAAGCTCACATAGGTTTGGGGTCCATTCGTGGTTCGCATTCAACTTTTGGAGTATATGGTTTGTGTTGCCCCTATACCTATGTGCTCCTATTGCAATCTATTGTAACTTTACACTGCTTGCATTACTTCCTTTTGCTATTACTGCATATTTTTGGTATTGTGTACATATATCTTGTGTATATTTGGCATCCTCATACTGAGGGTACTCACTGAGATACTTTTGGCATATTGTCATAAAAATAAAGTACCTTTATTTTTAGTATATCTGTGTATTGTGTTTTCTTATGATATTGTGCATATGACACCAGTGGTATAGTAGGAGCTTTGCATGTCTCCTAGTTCAGCCTAAGCTGCTCTGCTATAGCTACCTTCCATCAGCCTAAGCTGCTAGAAACACCTCTTCTACACTAATAAGGGATAACTGGACCTGGTACAGAGTGTAAGTACCCCTTGGTACCCACTACAAGCCAGGCCAGCCTCCTACATTGGTTGTGCAGCGGTGGGATAAGTACTTGCAACTACTTGCCACTTTGTCATTGTGTACTTTTCATAAGAGAATAATATACAAAACAAGTTCAGTGTATGTACACCTAACCAAAAAGTTTTGCTTTTCTTCTCTTACACTATCTGCTAAGTGCTGAAACGTACCTCTAAATTTTCTAAAAGTTTCTAAAAAGTTGAAAAAGTTTTTTTTCTGTTTCCTTAAAAAGTCCTGAAACTTTTTCTTTCTTTTATCTGTCCCTAAACCTTTTTCTATCATGTCTGATGTAGGACCTTCTCTTGATCTGGTCAGCTCAGCTTATGACCACCTTAACTGGAAGGGTTTGAGGAGTCTTTGCATTGATAGAGGTTTAGGGGGGGTAGGGAAGAATCCCTCTAGAGAATTGTTATCTAACATGCTTATTGAGAATGATAAGGCCTTAGCTGGCACATCCATTGAGAAGTTAGGAGATGGTTCACACTCTGATTCTGGGGCACCCCTAGTAAGAGTGTTAGATGGTGACCTTCCCAAACTGCCCCTTAGCAGACCACCTAGCATAGCTGGTACTAATGTGAGCTCTCATCACAGTAGGGATGTTATTCCTGCAGGCCAGGTTGGTAGGGTGCCAACTGTTAGGGACAGTTCCCCCTCTGTTCATTCACATCATTCTTCTGTGTCAAAGCATGCCCAACCCACCCACCCTGATGACAGAATGTTAGAAAGGGAACTCAATAGATTGAGAGTGAAAGAGTCCAGGCTGAAGAGCAAAACAGCAACAGCTGGCTCTAGACAGGGAATCTTTAGACTTAGAAAAAGAAAGACAGAGGTTGGGGTTAGGACCCCATGGTGGCAGCAGCAGTATTCCAGACAGTATTCCTTTGAAAGAGCATGATTCTAGGAATCTGCATAAGATAGTTCCCCCTTACAAGGAGGGGGATGACATTAACAAGTGGTTTGCTGCACTTGAGAGGGCCTGTGTTGTACAGGGGGTCCCTCAAAGGCAGTGGGCTGCTATCCCATGGCTATCTTTCAGTGGAAAGGGTAGGGATAGGCTCCTTACTGTGAAGGAAAGTGATGCCAATAATTTTACAGTTTTGAAGAATGCACTCTTGGATGGATTTGGCTTAACCACTGAACAATACAGGGTTAGGTTCAGAGAAACCAGAAAAGAGTCCTCACAAGACTGGGTAGACTTTGTTGACTATTCAGTGAAGGCCTTGGAGGGGTGGTTACATGGCAGTAAAGTTTCTGACTATGAAAGCCTGTATAATCTGATCCTGAGAGAGCATATTCTGAATAACTGTGTGTCTGATTTGTTACACCAATATCTAGTGGACTCAGATCTGACCTCTCCCCAAGAATTGGGAAAGAAGGCAGACAAATGGGTCAGAACAAGAGTGAACAGAAAAGTTCATACAGGGGGTGACAAAGATGGCAAGAAGAAGGATGGTAAGTCTTCAGACAAGGGTGGGGACAAATCTAAAAATGAGTCTTCATCAGGCCCACAAAAACACTCTGGTGGGGGTGGTGGGACCAAATCCTCTTCTAATCAAGTAGAGAAACCATGGTGCTATTTATGTAAAGTAAAAGGCCATTGGACAACTGATGCCAGTTGTCCAAAGAAAAGCACCAAGCCTCCCACTACCACAACCCATACTGCTACACCTAGTGCCCCTAGTAATAGCAGTGGTGGTGGGAGCAAACCTACTAATAGCCAATCCAAGGGAGTAGCTGGGCTCACTTTTGGTAATTTAGTTGGGGTTGGTCTTGTTAGGGAGACCACAGAGGCTGTGTTAGTCTCTGAAGGTGCCATTGATTTGGCCACCTTGGCTGCTTGTCCCCTTAATATGGATAAGTACAAGCAACGTCCCCTAATAAATGGTGTTGAGGTTCAGGCCTACAGGGACACAGGTGCCAGTGTTACCATGGTAATAGAGAAACTGGTACACCCTGAACAACACCTACTTGGTCACCAGTACCAAGTGACAGACGCTCATAACAACACTCTTAGCCACCCCATGGCTGTTGTGAATCTCAACTGGGGGGGAAGGGGGTTACTGGTCCAAAGAAAGTTGTATTTGCCTCAGATTTACCTGTAGACTGTCTACTAGGGAATGATTTAGAGACATCAGCTTGGGCAGAAGTGGAGTTGGAGGCTCATGCAGCAATTCTGGGCATTCCTGGGCATATTTTTGCTTTAACCAGGGCTCAGGCCAAAAAGCAAAAAGGACAGGGTGACTTGGATCCTGGAACAATGGACCAAGTGCTCCCTAAAGCTAGGGTTAGTAAGGTTAAATCCCTACCCACTATCCCTCCCTCTACAGATGATTCTACTTCTGAGGAAGAAGAATTTCCCCCCTGTGCAGAACCTTCACCAGAGGAGCTGGAAGCAGACACTGCTGAGCTTTTGGGTGGAGGGGGGCCTGCCAGGGAGGAGCTGGGTGTGGCACAGCAAACCTGTCCCACATTAGAGGGTCTAAGACAGCAAGCTGTCAAACAGCAAAATGGGGATGTCAGTGACTCACATAGAGTTTACTGGGAGGACAACCTCTTGTATACAGAGGCAAGGGAACCAAAACCTGGAGCAGCCAGGAGATTGGTCATTCCCCTGCAATACAGAGAGTTCCACATAACTCTGGCACACGACATTCCCTTGACTGGACATTTAGGGCAAATTAAAACATGGGAAAGGCTCGTCCCCCTGTTTCATTGGCCTAGAATGTCAGAGGACACAAAAGATTTTTGTAAGTCCTGTGTCACCTGTCAAGCCTGTGGCAAAACTGGTGGCACCCCAAAGGCTCCCCTTATTCCACTGCCTGTGGTTGGGGTTCCCTTTGAAAGAGTAGGGGTTGACATAGTTGGCCCCCTTGACCCTCCTACTGCTTCAGGCAATAGGTTTATCTTGGTGGTAGTGGACCATGCCACAAGATATCCTGAAGCAATTCCTCTAAGGACCACTACAGCACCTGCAGTGGCAAAAGCCCTCCTGGGAATCTTTTCCAGGGGGGGTTTCCCAAAAGAGGTAGTATCAGACAGGGGTAGCAACTTTATGTCGGCATACTTGAAGGCCATGTGGAAGGAATGTTGTGTAACATACAAATTCACCACACCTTATCATCCACAAACAAATGGACTGGTAGAGAGGTTTAATAAAACTCTCAAAGGAATGATAATGGGACTCCCTGAAAAACTCAGGAGGAGATGGGATGTCCTGTGACCTTGCCTCCTTTTTTGCTTACAGGGAGGTACCCCAGAAAGGAGTGGGCTTCAGCCCCTTTGAACTCCTATTTGGGCACCCTGTAAGAGGTCCTCTAACACTTGTAAAGGAGGGTTGGGAACAACCTTTAAAAGCTCCTAAGCGAGACATAGTGAACTATGTACTTGGCCTAACATCCAGAATGGCTGAGTACATGAAAAAGGCCAGTAAAAACCTTCAGGCCAGCCAAGAGCTCCAAAAGCAATGGCATGACCAGAAGGCTGTTCTGATTCAGTACCAACCAGGACAGAAGGTGTGGGTCTTGGAGCCTGTGGCCCCAAGAGCATTCCAAGACAAATGGAGTGGGCCCCACATCATTGTTGAGAAAAAGGGAGAAGTCACCTACTTGGTTGACTTAGGCACTGCCAGAAGTCCCCTTAGGGTGCTCCATGTCAATCGCCTAAAACCCTACTATGAGAGGGCTGATCTCACCCTGCTCATGGCAACAGATGAAGGACAGGAAGAAGAGAGTGACCCTCTCCCTCATCTCTTCTCTTCCACAGAACAAGATGCTCTAGTGGAAGGTGTAGTTTTAGCAGACTGTCTTACTGCTGAGCAGAAAGACCACTGCATAAATCTCCTGGGTCAGTTTTCTGAACTCTTTTCTACTGTGTCAGGCACCACTTCTTGGTGTGAGCACACTATAGATACTGGAGACAGCATGCCTGTCAAAAGTAAGATCTATAGGCAGCCTGACCATGTCAGAGACTGCATAAAACAAGAGGTTCAGAAAATGAGATGCTTGAACTGGGAGTGGTTGAACACTCTGAAAGCCCATGGGCCTCTCCCCGTGGTTCTTGTACCTAAACCTCACTCAAAAGATGGGAAAAGAGAGATTAGGTTTTGTGTAGATTACAGAGGTCTCAACCAGGTAACTAAAACTGATGCTCACCCCATACCCAGGGCAGATGAGCTAATAGATACACTGGCATCTGCCAAGTATCTAAGCACCTTTGATTTGACTGCAGGGTATTGGCAGATCAAGTTATCAGAGGATGCTAAAGCAAAAACTGCATTTTCGACTATTGGAGGGCACTACCAATTCACAGTAATGCCCTTTGGTTTGAAAAATTCACCTGCCACTTTTCAGAGGTTGGTGAATACAGTCCTGCAAGGTTTGGAGGCTTTTAGTGCAGCATATATAGATGATATAGCTGTCTTTAGCTCCACCTGTGATGATCACCTGGTCCACCTATGGAAAGTTTTGGAGGCCCTGCAAAAGGCAGGCCTCACTATCAAGGCTTCAAAGTGCCAGATAGGGCAGGGGAAAGTGGTTTATCTGGGACACCTGGTAGGTGGAGAACAGATTGCACCACTCCAGGGGAAAATCCAAACTATCATAGATTGGGTTCCCCCTACAACTCAGACCCAGGTGAGAGCCTTCTTAGGCCTCACTGGGTATTACAGGAGGTTCATTAAGAACTATGGCTCCATTGCAGCCCCTCTTAATGACCTCACTTCAAAGAAAATGCCTAAAAAGGTATTGTGGACAGCTAGCTGTCAGAAAGCTTTTGAGGAGCTGAAACAAGCCACGTGCACTGCACCTGTCCTAAAAAGCCCATGTTACTCCAAGAAATTCATTGTTCAAACTGATGCATCTGACTTAGGGGTAGGGGCAGTCTTATCACAACTCAATTCTGAGGGCCAGGATCAACCTGTTGCTTTTATCAGCAGAAGGTTGACCCCTAGAGAAAAGCGTTGGTCTGCCATAGAGAGGGAGGCCTTTGCTGTGGTCTGGGCACTGAAGAAGTTGATGCCATACCTGTTTGGCACTCACTTCATTGTTCAGACAGACCACAAACCTCTACTTTGGCTAAAACAAATGAAAGGTGAAAACCCTAAATTGTTGAGGTGGTCCATATCTCTACAGGGAATGGACTATACAGTGGAACATAGACCTGGGAGTACCCACTCCAATGCAGATGGACTCTCCAGATATTTCCACTTAGACAATGAAGACTCATCAGGTCATGGCTAGTCTTATTGTCTTATTGTCCTTTGTTTGGGGGGGGGGGGGCTTGTGTAGGAAAGTACCATCTTGCCTGGCATGTTACCCCCATATTTCACTGTATATATGTTGTTTTAGTGTATGTGTCACTGGGACCCTGCCAGCCAGGGCCCCAGTGCTCATAAGTGTGCCATGTATGTGTTCCCTGTGTGATGACTAACTGTCTCACTGAGGCTATGCTAATCAGTGGTTATGCTCTCTCTGCTTTCCAAATTGTCACTAACAGGCTAGTGACCAATTTCACCAATTCACATTGGCATACTGGTACACCCTCATAATTCCCTAGTATATGGTACTGAAATACCCAGGGTATTGGGGTTCCAGGAGATCCCTATGGGCTGCAGCATTTCTTTTGCCACCCATAGGGAGCTCTGACAATTCTTACATAGGCCTGCCACTGCAGCCTGAGTGAAATAACGTCCACGTTATTTCACAGCCATTTACCACTGCACTTAAGTAACTTATAAGTCACCTATATGTCTAACCTTCACCTGGTGATGGTTGGGTGCTAAGCTACTTAGTGTGTGGGCACCCTGGCACTAGCCAAGGTGCCCCCACATCGTTCAGGGCAAATTCCCCGGACTTTGTGAGTGCGGGGACACCATTACACGCGTGCACTGTACATAGGTCACTACCTATGTACAGCGTCACAATGGTAACTCCGAACATGGCCATGTAACATGTCTAAGATCATGGAATTGGCACCCCAATTCCAGGCATTGGGGAGACAATTCCATGATCCCCGAGTCTCTAGCACAGACCCGGGTACTGCCAAACTACCTTTCCCGGGGTTTCACTGCAGCTGCTGCTGCTGCCAACCCCTCAGACAGGTTTCTGCCCTCCTGGGGTCCAGCCAGGCTTGGCCCAGGAAGGCAGAACAAAGGACTTCCTCAGAGAGAGGGCGTTACACCCTCTCCCTTTGGAAAAAGGTGTCATGGCTGGGGAGGAGTAGCCTCCCCCAGCCTCTGGAAATGCTTTGATGGGCACAGATGGTGCATAAGCCAGTCTACACCGGTTCAGGGATCCCCCAGCCCTGCTCTGGCACGAAACTGGACAAAGGAAAGGGGAGTGACCACTCCCCTGACCTGCACCTCCCAGGAGAGGTGCCCAGAGCTCCTCCAGTGTGCTCCAGACCTCTGCCATCTTGGAAACAGAGGTGCTGCTGGCACACTGGACTGCTCTGAGTGGCCAGTGCCAGCAGGTGACGTTAGAGACTCCTTCTGATAGGCTCTTACCTGTGTTACTAGCCTATCCTCCTTCCTAGGTAGCCAAACCTCCTTTTCTGGCTATTTAGGGTCTCTGCTTTGGGGAATTCTTTAGATAACGAATGCAAGAGCTCATCAGAGTTCCTCTGCATCTCTCTCTTCACCTTCTGCCAAAGGATCGACCGCTGACTGCTCAGGACGCCTGCAAAACCGCAACAAAGTAGCAAAGACGACTACTGCAACCTTGTATCGCTGATCCTGCCGCTTTCTCGCCTGTTTCCTGGTGGTGCATGCTCTGGGGGTAGCCTGCCTCCTTCTTGCACCAGGAGCTCTGAAGAAATCTCCCGTGGGACGACGGAATCCTCCCCCTGCAACCGCAGGCAACAAAAGACTGCATCACCGGTCCTCTGGGTCCCCTCTCAGCACGCCGAGCGTGGTCCCTGGAACTCAACAACTCTGTCCAAGTGACTCCCACAGTCCAGTGACTCTTCAGTCCAAGTTTGGTGGAGGTAAGTCCTTGCCTCCCCACGCTAGACTGCATTGCTGGGTACCGCGTGATTTGCAGCTGCTCCGGCTCCTGTGCACTCCTCCAGGATTTCCTTTGTGCACAGCCAAGCCTGGGTCCCCGACACTCTAACCTGCAGTGCACAACCTCCTGAGTTGTCCTCCAGCGTCGTGGGACTCCCTTTTGTCTCTTCGGGTTAGCTTCTGTTCACTCCTCTTCGTAGTGCCTGTTCCAGTGCTGCCTGCTTCTGTGAGGGCTCCCTGACTTGCTGGGCGCTCCCTCTGTCTCCTCATCCAAGTGGCGACATCCTGGTCCCTCCTGGGCCACAGCAGCATCCAAAAACAATAACCGCAACCCTTGCAGCTAGCAAGGCTTGTTTGCGGTCTTTCTGCGTGGGAACACCTCTGCAAGCTTCTTCACGACGTGGGACATCCATCCTCCAAAGAGGAAGTTTCTAGCCCTCTTCGTTCTTGCAGAATCCACAGCTTCTACCATCCGGTGGCAGCTTCTTTGCACCCTCAGCTGGCATTTCCTGGGCATCTGCCCAATCTCGACTTTGTCGCGACTCTTGGACTTGGTCCCCTTGTTCCACAGAAATCCCCTTTGGTTGCATTGCTGGTGTTGGTCTTCCTTGCAGAATTCCCCTATCACGACTTCTGTGCTCTCTGGGGAATATAGGTGCACTTTACACCTACTTTTCAGGGTCTTGGGGTGGGCTATTTTTCTAACCCTCACTGTTTTCGTACAGTCCCAGCGACCCTCTACAAGCTCACATAGGTTTGGGGTCCATTCGTGGTTCGCATTCCACTTTTGGAGTATATGGTTTGTGGTGCCCCTATACCTATGTGCTCCTATTGCAATCTATTGTAACTTTACACTGCTTGCATTACTTCCTTTTGCTATTACTGCATATTTTTGGTGTTGTGTACATATATCTTGTGTATATTTGGCATCCTCATACTGAGGGTACTCACTGAGATACTATTGGCATATTGTCATAAAAATAAAGTACCTTTATTTTTAGTACATCTGTGTATTGTGTTTTCTTATGATATTGTGCATATGACACCAGTGGTATAGTAGGAGCTTTGCATGTCTCCTAGTTCAGCCTAAGCTGCTCTGCTATAGCTACCTTCTATCAGCCTAAGCTGCTAGAAACACCTCTTCTACACTAATAAGGGATAACTGGACCTGGTACAGAGTGTAAGTACCCCTTGGTACCCACTACAAGCCAGGCCAGCCTCCTACACCATCTCTATGTTAAGTTGCATTCTTCCTTCTAGTCACTATATCACTATATGTAGCACTTTATGTTGCACTACCAGGAGGGCTCAAACCCAGGTTCCTTTCATAGGACACCAGACATGTGGGCTGATGACTCCACAAGGCATGGTCTCCTGTTGGGGTAGCACTCCAACATGCAGTACTCTTTATTGTCTCTGGAGTGTGTCAAACCTGAAAAAAATCCAGAAACCAAGTTCTATCTCTGCTACACTATTGCATTCTCAGATACTGTGCCATATAACTTCTGTCCCAAGTCCTGCAAATCCCTGGCGCCCTGAGCAGAATATCCGCCCAACATGTGTTGTTAGGCTGAGCAATGTGAAAAGTTCACCTTCTGGGAGGCTCCTGCCATCAGTTTCTGCATTATCAGCACATTCTGGGTATATCTTCCACAGCAGTTCTCCCAAAGTTGGATTTAGGCAATTCTTGCCTTTTTGCATACTGGAACCAGTCTGATCACAGCTACAGCTTTAATCAAGGTGATGGAACAGAAAGAGGGGGTGTAGCTGTGAGAGTCATGACAGAACATCCGGGAGTAGAGGCAGGGACACAATATTTCAGATGAAATACATGTTGACATGGCAAGACAAGTACCAGGCTGCTCACAATAAAAACCTGTGGTCACTGGACTACAGAGAATAGGAGGTGGCAGTAAGCAGAGACAATGAGACAGACAAGAAACAAGCAACAGTACAATATAACAAGATATGGTCAAAGTAAGGGATGTACTGGTATGTGACAAGAGGTCTCCTAGTAGCTCAGGCAAACCCTTTTGGATTAATACCACCTAATAGCTGTTAACAATAGCCAAACAGCAACTCATATATTGGGCCTGCTGTTTATAGATGCTGGTGTACTCAGTGCAACGTGGACCGAGACTAGAAACATAATGAGTCAGGTAACACTCCAAAATACCTGGTCACAACTACATAAGCATTTTCCTTACTTGATCAGACTCATGAAAAAGCCAGAGGTCACATTGTAAATGGATACAGGACTTCAACAGACAGTGGACCCAATCTGGAATGGAACGGACAAGAAATTATAAACAGGGCTTTAAAAATAAAGAACATGATTTCTATGTTAAAGAGCAGGCTGTATGTAGCGGGCACTTGAACACATAATATCCTGTTGGTCCAGGGAAACTAGAGCTAGGATTCAAAACAAGGAACTTGAAGACATACCTAACAGGCACTGGAACAACTGAAGCCTGCTAGTACATGAATTCAGAACAAGGTTAACCAGGAAACACACTCAATTAAGCAAATGAAACTGTTGCCAACTGACTGAATAGATGGTCAGAAGCAGAAAAGGCACAGCATAGAGATTCATGATATCAAGGTATGAAAAAATGCAAAACAAAGTAAGACTGTGAAGGAAGAAGGAAACACATAAGAACAGTGGTGCATAGGGCGCCCACAAGAAAGCAGAATACAGCAAAACGCAGTACCAGGAAATATGATTCTTCTCGCGTTTCCAAATATTCACCAGTGCAGGTAACTGGGATAGAAAGCGGAAGGCTCCAAGTAACAGCGGTTATAGCACAGATTCGGAATGTAGAAACCTGTCTTAAATCTCTCCTTCTAGCTCACACACACGCACAGGGTGGACCTGATCGGAACATCGACCAGGTGTGTGCTAGCTGGAGCACCGTGCAGGTAAGAGCTCTCTGCCTAACGGCGTGCGTGGAAATTCCAGAAAGCAACAAGTGGACAGGACGAAACTCCGGAATGCAACACGGATTGGATCTTGTTTCGAAATATGGCAGGTATTCATGGAAGGAAGCCCAAGGGCATGTGCGCGTGGTACTGTGTTGTTCACAAAGTGATGAGATTCACTAAAAAGCACAATGGGGAAAGTCATACAACTACCCCAGTAGTTGGTACTTAAACCCTGGAACGGAATGTGGACTATATGTATTTTCCAAAAGGATAACAAAAGTTAGTATATTAACAAAGGAGTGTGGCATAGGGTCCAAACTAGTGTTTATGTGGAGACAGGGTCGCAGACGTTTTTTAAGTAGCGCCACCCAATGGCAGGATAGAAAGATCTTGATAGCTACACTTCCAAGGGGAGGATGGGCCATCCTACCTGTCAGCTACTGAAATCTGACAGTGGCAATCCACGAGAGAGGGGCAGGAAGCACCCAGATCTCTCTCCCAAGTGAGAAAAGGAAGAGATATGTCGCGCACCAGCAGCAGAGCTACTCTATTGTGCAACTACAACAAAGGACCTGAGCAGCCTCGTTTTGTTTAGCAATCCACATACAGGAAATTCGAGATAGATTCCTGTAAAGCACTGCTTGCTGTTCTATACATGTACAGAGTACACGCCCACCCCATCCATATTTCACATGGATAGAGCAAAAGACCAGACTCTTGGATACTAGCAGACTTTCTAAAAGGAAAGGACAGGAGGCATTTCTACTCTGAAGGTAATATAAAATAGAGAGCCTGTCTTGTCCATCACAAATGAATGTCAATCACTCTCATTTGGGTAATAGAACAGTAGTTCCTCTTCAAAAAGAAGGGTACACCTGGAGTGCCCACCCTAACATCAGACCTATGCTCTGGGGCCTCGGTCCATTTACGTGGCAGACACTCACTGAACATGTGATTGTTGTGTTCAGTGGCAATAACCAAAACTCTTGAGAGAAATGCCATGGTTTTACTGGGATTTGAAAAGAGGGCGGGGTGCACATGTAGTTTACATTTACATGCAAACACCCAGCGTTTTATTTCAGCATCATTAATGAAAATTTTAATCTCCTTTGTTTTTTCCTGGTTTTTTATTTGGGTGGTGATGAGACTGCGATTTCATTGCTTCAATGGCTCGCATTTTGTAGCATGCCTGTGGCATATCCAAATTTCCTTCTTGGCCAGTCCATTACCTATAATTCTATGAAACATACATTTGCACAAAAACAGAAAAACAATAAGCAGAGCAGAGCTAGAAAAGCTTCTGTTTTTTAAACATCGAGCAATTAACAGTGACAATTTTACTTCCGTGTGAATTAAAGTGACACAACTTTGCCACACATTCAGGGGCTTTATGAGCAATATCAGAGTCAAACAGAGCACACCTGGCAGTGCCAGGCTGGCGCAAGTATATTTCTACGAGCACATAGGGTGAGAGGAGAATCACCTCCACTAATCTAATCTTTTCTTGCCAGGGGATCAGCACAGAACCTTCTCCCCAGCTAGGCAGTACACTGCAGCTCTAGGTTGTGAAATAGAAACACACACCTGCTGCACTGGAGGACGAGGGGTGGGATTTGGGAACAGGAATAATAAGAATGGCCTTCAGGCTTCTGGTAAATGCTTTGCTGTGTATGGCTTGTGTTCATTTAAAACAAACAGCAGGCTTTAGGAGCTGTATCACACTGGTTGAAAAACTAATTGATTGTAACTTGTGTGATGTCAAAGTGCCTGCAGGATGGAGGGGGCACAGAGGTGAATGAGGCGGGGAAAAGGTATTTTTATAAAGTGGCAAGAGATCAGAGGTTGGTGTGTTACCAGTTGGTTATCTTATATTTCACATGGGAGTCACTGAAAAAGCGAGACAATTGTCAGATATGATTTAGGTGTGGAGGTGAATTAGGACATGTGGTGGTGGGGGTGGTGGTGGTGGTGGGGGGAGGGGTGGGATGATAGAATACTAGGTAGCTACTTTATATTTGAAAGAGGTGTTTTTTTCAGGAGCGGCATGCTCAGGGAGGTTTGGAAGAGTGGTAGTGGGGCAGGTATTGTTTTTGTGTGTAGGTCATTAGAAGAACACGTGGTCGTGATAGGAGGCACCAGACTGTAATTTTATGGCAGCTCCAAGGGCCCCTCTCCTCAATCATTGCATTATGCTAGGGTGCAAATATCCATGCATGGCTCTAGAGAGCACACTCCTATGTTAAACTGCTGGAAAAGTCACTGGAGTTTTTCTTTTTATTATTTCAACTCAATGAGATGGCAATCACACATGATCACTGAAGGCCTCTCTTTTAAAAGGGCTGGGAGCCAGATCATGGGTCAGGGGTGAGGGGAGGGGAAGAGACACCAAAAGTGCGCCCTTCATAAAGAAAGGGATTACTGTTCTCTCATCAGAATGGCAGTGGCTAGCACTGGGGGCAACATTGGTTTATAGTAGTATGGAAAGGCCTTTTACCTTCTGACAGAAATGCCTACTGGCCTCTACTGTTAAGGGGGCTGCTAAGCTCGCTTGACAGTGTCCTTTGCCCCATCAATGTGGGACATAGTTGGAGGGTGAATTTTCTGTGTATGTGTTAGATAAGGTGAGTGCGGAGCCAGTGTCAGTTCGCTTGCCTCACCGACCAGAGGACTCCATCTTGGGATTCCTTTGTGCGGACTGCAATTCAAACTTTTGGGCCAAGGTGAGGCTGCTATGTTTTTTGTTTAACATGAAACAGATGCGACTGACATTGTTCAAGCGATATTACTGTAGCTGGACTCCAGCAACTGGTAGTTGAGGTGGTAGCAGGGGAATCTTTTTGAAACTTCCCTAAGGAGTCCCACTGTAATCAGGTGCAAGAAATGTAAATATTATTTGAGGTCGGTAACCACTCACCTCAAACAAAAATAACAACCTTTGTCAGGGTGAACCCTTAAAGTCATTACATTAACCTGAACTCAAACCCCTAGTAGCAATAGCACTGAGCAGATGCGCTTAACTTAGAGACAATGTGTAAAGTATTTATGCAGTACCAAAAGAGTAAAAGTTGAACTGCAAAACAATAAAAATCTTAAACCAAATTAGCAAAATAGAGTAAAATGTAATAAACAAAATGACACCAGAATGACAAAAAACCAATAAGGTGAACCAGAGATATGAAATATATATTTTAAGTAGCACTAGCACCATGAATCATATAGTGCCAATGCGAGTCAAAGATCACGGTAGACCAGGACCTAGTTGCAATTTGACGCTGACGGCAATCGAGTGTGGTTTGGATATTTTAGTCAGATTTGTCCTGTTCAAAGATTTTACCAACTGACTTTAGGACGTATAGGTCCCATACAACCACAGGGGTAAACTTCTAAAGACCCTCTAGGACCTCAGGAGAGGCAAGTAGAGACTCACTAGGTGTCAGGCAGAGGCCAGCAACAGGGTCCAGTCCAAGTTGCAACTGGTCAGCTGGACAGTTGCAGGAAAAGGTCTCTTGTAGCTTGTTGTACCCCTGTAGCTTTACCAGGAGGTCAGCCTTATGACCCTTGGAATCCTCTTCTTTGTTCTGAGTACAACAGAGAACAGGTACAGTCCTCCAGGGTTGCTCTCTGGCCATCAACAGATTAGTCCTCTTCTGTTCTTCCTTAGGTCCACAATTGCTCTGAATTCTGTGTCTGGAAATTATACATTTTTGCATGGCACAAACTAGTAGGTGGGATTGACTCCTGGGCATGCCCTAGCCAATAGGGTAAAAGTTCCCAGGGCCAAACCTACCTACTTTGGGCATTTTCAAGATGGTGAAAATATATGGCCACACTAAACTTGGTCTCTGAGAGTTTTACTATGGTAATCCCAGGGCCTTCCCACATCTAACACTAAAGTTAAATTTTGGTCTGCCACTGTACCCACAATAAACCTAGAGACAAAAGCTTGTTATAACAAAAGTAGGGTTCTTAAGCAACCAGACAGGGGATACATGCAGGCTGTTTTGACATCTGCTTTTCCTTAAAAAATACCCCATGTTATATGTAAAACCAAGCAGATCTTGTCATGCAGGATTTGATATTCAACCATGATATCACTGTAATGCCACAAAGGATGCTCACAGCCCCACCCCATATATTCTGTCAGGTTCAAAGAGGTCACCTCTGCCCATTTAGGTCAGCCTATTGTTTACTCCTGGGAAACATTTCAAACCCTTTTCACACCCTTTCATATTATAATTACTGACTGACAGAAGTAGGAGGGCAAATGTATATGTAGCCACCAGGAACTTCAGACAGGAAAAAGGTAAATTTCTAAAAATGTATTTTTTAAAAATCCAACTTCATCATTGAATTGGATGTTTACTAACTATTAAAATGAGTTGTTTAATTATTTTTCTAGCAAGCCCCATTCTAGAAATACACTATTAGGTTATTAACCTGCACTGTGGTTTTCTGCGTAGGACAGTTGGGCCTGCCACCGTGTAGAACAGCTTTTGGGTGCTAGTCAAGATAAGGACATGTTAACATTATATTTCTATGTGTCCTCCTTTCAAATACCATTCACCGTGCCTTGTGGGGGACAAGGCCTACATAAGGGTGTGTTATTAATATATAAAGGGGAGGCCCTGATAAACACAAAAGGGTTTATTTTGACAGGCTGAATTGCAGAGTTTAAACTGCCATAGTAAGGGTACAGCAGTAGGCCTAAAGCCATGTTTTACACTGTCACTTTAGTGGATGGCACAGTAGGTGCATCAGTTTACTAGTGACATTTAACTGACAGGCCCCCGGGTACATCTTGCACCATATACTAGTGACTCAAATGTAAGTTAAATATACCAATTAGGAATATGCCAAATCAACCATAGTCAATGCGAAGCAGAGGCACTGGTAAGCAGGGGGAAGGTGTACAGAGTTCTAAAGCCAGCAAAAATATAGGGTTCAGCAAAAGGTGACAAATCTGGGATTATCACACAGAAAAGGTAGATATCCTGCATCAAGCTTCTGTAGCTGGTGGGTGGGGATGTCAATTCCTTTCCTTTTGCATTTAGCCTCCTGTATCCTGTCAGGGAATTCCGAGATCCAGCCCCTCGTATTGTAACAAATGCTGTGGCTTTGTGAAATATACAAAAACAAAGGGACAGACTCAGAAATGGGTTCCTTACAAAAACATTCTACAGCTGCATGCTCTGCTGAGGGGAGCCCCTCAATCTGAATAGAACCGAAACAATAACTGGTCAGCAGTGGAATAAATATGGGGCAGATGCTTTGCTTGGTGTGCCAGAAAGCATCAAGACAAAAAATAGGTGTGTAAAAAATACACAACACTCAGGGAAAAACACAATACTCAGGATAACCAGTAAAGTCGTGTTTAATGCAAAATAGCTGATAAGCAAACAAAATTAATGCAAGGATATTGCTGTTTCAACAGAAGAGAGCTTCAGCCCTTTATCAGTTGGAGCATGCACTATTAAAATCCGTGCATGCAGTCATCATATCTATACAATGATTCTCAATACAAACGAATGAAAGTAGAGACACATGACTGAGAATGATACTGATATTCACTAACAAGCAGGAGCCAAGATCTTCTCATGAGAATCTTCTCATGAGAAAGAATGAGAGAGGACCTCTACGAACTGATACAGAAGGCAAACACAAGAGATGGCGTCACTGTTTTCTAATTTCTCACTTTGTTGTGTCAAGGCTCAGATCAAAGCTGTGCTTATGCACTGCAGAGTACTTCTACTGCCACTAAGTGGTGCAGAAGATGATCCCTTCCCCTCACTTCACCTCCTGTATTGTACACACTCCAAGATTAGAGGTGCAACCACGGGGGGATGGTGGGAGGGAGCAATCTGGACTGGTACGATGAAGACTTCGAATCGGTGCAATGATAATTAAGATTAAGTAATTGAGTCATAAAAGCCCCCCCCCCCCCAATCTGGCCCTCTTCATCTCTGTCCTTACTATATGAGGATTTACCAAGCTTCAATAACTTGCACCAACAATCCAACGATGCAGCAAATATTCTTTATTTAGTCTACAATTACACCATTACGGACTTCAAGACAGTGGAAGCGAAATTACAGTCATCAATATTAAGCAGATCTAACCTGCAGCGTTTGACAAATGTCTCGTGATCACGTCATGGCTGGACATATTTCCTGTACTCTAGCTCCCCCAAGCTTTATTCAAGCGGTTTACACACTTCCTTGAATCGTAGGTGAAGGGCAGTGTTTTATGACAGTGATATTGCTTGATGAAACCGCCTACCGATAATCTGTGAGGTTGCTTTCTTTCCTTTGTTTGCTGTACTCTGGGAAATGAACAAGGTGTCTGGCTGCCTGAAACTCTTGGTTCATTGTAGGTAAATGAACAAGGCTTGCATCAGAAGCAGGAATTCTGGAATTATCCTTAGAATGGAAAACTGGTAAAGCTATTTCTTGAGAAAAACGAAAAAAATAAATTCACTTTTGGAATAAACTTAAAAACTAACCTGAGAATCATCCTATCACAGAACATGCGAAATATGGGTAAGAAATTACTAACGCTCCCTATTTGCCTGTAAAAATGCTGATTTTGCCATTAACAATGCCAGATCAGAATCTTCTAATAGTTGAAAGAGTTGGTGTAACGCCTTCAAAATTATGGGGAAATCCCAAATTTGGGACTAATTGAGAATTGCTGGTCTCTTTAACCGAAATCCGCTTAAGAGTACAACCATCAAAGAGTAAATATCCATCCAGTTGTGCTTTAAACTCAGAGCTTTAATCGGTGACCATTGAAAGGGCAGAGTTGAAGGCGCTAGGCCTTTAGCAAACCCTTCTCTTAGGAAACTGAGGATCTGAAAGGGAATCGCTGTTAATGGACTCGCGCTTTTAGAAGTACACCAAGCCTGAAAAGATTTCTAGTGTTTCTTGTAGGGGAGTAATGCTGAAGGTCTCCTTGAAGCCTGAATGTCCTTGGCTATTTGATCTGAACAACATAAGTGTTACAAACCTGTCCTCTCAGGCTCCAAGCTGTAAGCCTGAGATGTTGAAATTGAATTATCTACAGGATGGAAGACTGTAGTGGGAACGGTTGCAGGTGTAGTTAGAAATAATATCCCTTGAACAGCGGAATTAGGAGTGAAAACTAAGGGTGCTGAGACCAGAGTGATACAACTAGAATCACTGATGTCCACTCCTCACAAATCTTCTGAAGCACCCTCCAGAGGAGAGGAATCAAGGAAAAGGTATACAGAATCTTTTTGGGCCTGGCGACTGGTAGGGCATCCACCACCCAAGCCTGGGGACACCACATCTCAGTGCAGAATACAGGGCACATTGTGTTCAGTGGGCACACATACAGATCCACCAAGGTGTCCTGAAGTATGCACAGATATGACTGAAATCTCAGACACAGCTAATAATTTCCCAAGGATGGGAAATTGTGGCTTAGACTGTCTCCCCGAAAGTTGAACGGCCGCTGGATGTGCACAGCTTTCAGGGTTAGGAGGTGCTCCTCAGTCCAAGTAAAATTCTGTGTTGTTAATCAATTTAGGGCCAGATGTACGACAGTATGTTTTGTGAATCACAATCTGCTACTCATTTGCAAGTCGCAAAACCAAATGTACAACAGTGTCAATGACACTGTTCGCGATTCCCAATGGTGTTGCAAATGCCCTACCTCATTAACATTCATGAGGTAGGTCGCAATTTGTGACCCCATTGGGAATGGCTGCACTCGCAGGGATGGTGGCCTGCTGGGGACAGCAGACCACCATGTCTGTGACTGCTTTTTAAATAAAGCAGTTTTTTTTTTAATGCATCCCGTTTTCCTGAAAGGAAAATGGGATGCATTTCAAAAAGAAAAATGAAGTTTTCTTTTCATTTTTTCAGAGTAGGCAGTAATCCGTGGGACCACTGCCTGCTCTGCAAAAATATTTTTGCTTCCATTCAAAAAGCAGAAGGGGTCCCTTGGGGACCCCATCCCGTTTCCAAATGGGTTAACACCATTTTGAAATTGGTGTTAACTGAGATTGTGTTGCGACTGCATTCACGGTCACAAAACAATCATATATCTTCCTGCGAGTCGCAATTAGGAAGGGACACCCTCAAGATGCCCCTTCCTAATTACGATTCGGCACTCCTATTTTGCAAGTAGGTGATTGTGTACTGAGTCGCAAAAAAGGGATTTCACATCGTACTTGTCCATTTTGCGTTCGTAAACGTCGATTCTCGTTTGTGATCACAAAAAGGTGTCATCCATTGGGCCCTCCATGCCTTGCACTCTGTGCCAAACTTTCGATTCAAGTAGGATCTGATGACCAGGTTGTCTGTTCGAACAACTATATTGGAAGCCTCCAACTAGAGAGTGAAAGCTTTTAAGCGTCATCCAAACTGCTGCCAACTCTCTCCACATGGAGGAATGTAAGCTCTCCTCCCTCAACCAGCGACCATTCTTCTCCCGATGTTGTTCATCAATCGCACCACTTGGCATCTGTGGTCAACAATTTCGGGGAAGGAAGATAAGAGTGGAACACCTTTCAATCAATTGCATTCCTGTAGGCACCATCCTAATAACTGACATATATAAGGGATCACTTGGGGGCCAATACTGCAGGAGATGGTGTTTGACAGGCTTTTGATGGAAGCGTGCACAAGGGACTACTGGTTTAAATGTGGACATGAGCCCCTGTAACTTCAACCAACCCCTGGCTGTCACCCAGGGCAGACTGAAAAAATAGGAAAGATTGTTCTGAATTACAGTAATCCTAGCTTGAAGAAGAAAAACACAACCCAGGTCAGTGTCGAACAAAGCTCCTTGAAAAATCTTGTGTTGTGCACGCTATAGATAGAATTTTTCGAAGTTGATAATGAACTCCAGTTGTTGCAGTACTTCTGTCACCTTCTTCACATCTTCCTGGGCCTTAAGGAGAGAAGAAGCAGACAACAACCAGTCATCGTGACATGGAAAAACTATAACCACATCCAGCTGAAGATATACTACAACAGTGCAAATACTTTTTTAAACACTCTGAGTGAGGTTGCCAGCCGAAAGAAAGTGCTTAAAAAACTGTAGGTGTTGGTCTCCCACCGCAAACCATAGAAACTTCTGACGCTCTACATGGAGATGCACGTGGAAGTAGGCTTCCTGCAAATCTAACGGCACTAGGAAATTGCCTCCTTTCACTAAACAAATAATTGTCTGCAGTGACAATATCCAGAATGTTTCCACTACAACATATTTGTTCAGGGGCTTGGGGTCTAGGGCCAGGTGATGTCTTTCATTTGCTTTTGGAATGAGAAACAGAGTAGCTAAAAATCCTTTTCCTCTTTGGTTCTCTGGTACGGAATCATTGCACCCTTGTCCAATAAACCCTGAACTGCCTGAAGCACTGATTGTTCATTTACCTTGTCCTATGGCAATGCAGTCCGGAGAAATTGATTTGTTGGAGGAGTGTGAAAAAGGAACGCAATAACCTTCTTTGAGGATACTGAAGAATCAAGCATCTGAGAAACAGTTCCCCCATTGATGGAAAAATATTCTCAACCTCACTTAAACTGTAGGATATTCATTTTTGTGACTTCCATGATCGTGGGAGATTTTGGTTTAGGTCTTATTGGCAAACGCAACCACCGGCCACAGACTCACGAACGAAAGGGACATCTATTTTCAGATCTGCGTGTTTGCAGCCTTCCGGATTATCTCATCCTGCTCTGAACTAAAATGTTTTGGATCCTAGAACAGAAGCTTCTGTATCAGGCTTCTGTTATAGGCTAGCTAATGGATAAGCAGAATGCGACCATAGTGAAGGTTTGAGTTCAGGAACGGGGAGAAGGGAGTGGGGAGAAGGGAGCGGGGATGTCACAGTTGGAGAGAGGATATGGTACTGGGAAGACGTACCCATGTGTTCTCAATAAAACTTTGACTTACCTTTACATTCCGCGTCCTCCTTACAAAGTGGCGACAAGTCAAGATAAGAAGAACCGGAATACAGGTGCGAGCATAAACATTGGTCAACATATAATGGTACATCAGGCAAGCATAAGCTATAAGGTGGAATTAATTGGTGATTAAATTCGGGGGAAATCGGTCTGAGTTTATTGGAGGCACGTGCTGAGGAAGAAGCAAGAATAGTGCTGGCGCGAGAGGAAGCACAAGTACTGGAAGCAACGATCATGACAACACAACAAAGGGAAGAGAGAACTGACTAAAAACAAAACAGAAGTCGATGAGAAACGGTTTATATGTTTTAGATGTGGACATAAGGGTCACGTAGCTGGGGGCAACTATTGCTCAGTGATAAAATCTAAATGTATGTACTGTGGAATCGTAGGCCATTTCGCCAAAGTTTGTAGGAACAAATTAGGCAAAGGTGAGAAGAGGACAGTGAAATGCGTGATGGAAAATGACGAAGGAAAAGAGGAAGAGGATTCCTTGAGCAATGATGGTGTTTTATGTGTTGGTGAGGATGATTCCCTAGAAGAATCCATTCTGAATGTGAGAGTTAACTCAAAAAAGAAACCAGTATGTGATGTAACCATGGGGGGTGGGGGGTAAATTTACAAATAGTCCCTGATTTCATTTCACCTTATACCAATATTCAAAATATGGTATTGGAGGAGAGATTTGAGGTTCTGGAGAAATGTTTGAAACCAACTGATGTACAGCCTCTTAAGTTCACAGGTGAAGAAATTCCCATAGTAGGTTTTGTAGAAACTAAATTTGAATTTAATAATAGGTCAGCCCAGGGAAAATTGGATGTGGCAGAAAAGGGACCATCTGTACTAAGGTGGATTGGCCAGGAAGCATTAGGCATTACTTTTGATTCTAATAGGAAGGACCAAGTTATGTTACTCAATGAACATTCTTAATCTATGGACAAGGACATTAAAGTGCAATTTCCTAGTGTTTTTTCAAGAAAAGTTAGGAAGATGTGTGATTTTGTTCATAAAATTGAACTGAACGAAGGTGAAACACCAGTATGTCATAAGGTGAGGAACATTCTTATGTGTATGAAGGAAAGAGTAATGGCAGAATTGGATGCTCTAGAAAGTTAGGGAACGATAGAACCAGTGGAATGTGCAGAGTTCTTAGCCCCTTTGGTGGTAGTTAGGAAATCAGATGGGCAACTGAGATTATGCATCGACATCAGACATTTAAACAAAATTATTGTAATTGTCAAGTTTCCCTTACCAAGTATAGATGAGCTTCTTTCCCAATCAAAAGAGATGAAATGGTTTTCAACTATAGATTTGACGTCAGTATTACCAAATAAAACTACACCCCATGAGTAAGAATCTTTCAGCATTTATCACCCCATTTGTATGCTACAGGTCTGTACGCATGCCGTTTGGCCTTGCGTCCTTGGCTGCCGTATTCCAGCGGTTGATGCAGAAAATATTTAAAGGCATTAAAGGGGTGACATATTTTCAGGACGACATTCTAATGATGGGCTGGGATAAAAGTGAGAATGATAGTAGACTGGAATTGGTTTTGGAAAGACTGACAGAGAAAGGATTAACTGCAGAACTGAAGAAATTAAAATTTGCTGTGGATTCCTTTATTTACTTGGTTCATGAAGAGGGTGGTAATGGCATTTAACCTAGAAGAGAAATAATGTAGGCAATTGAGGATGCCCCAGCTCCAACCTCCAAGGAAGAAGTAAGATCCTTTCTAGGACTTGCTGAATTCTATTCCAAATTTGTACAGGATTGTGCCAAGAAAATGCATAGTCTTAGACAACTACTGATAATGAAACAAGAATTATTGTGGAACAAGGAGTTACAGAACGATTTTGAAATGATCAAACATGAGTTATGTATGTCTCTCCCTTTGCAAGGGTTTGAGGTAAGAGCTAGATATATAATAACGACAGATGCAAGTAGCATAAGGTTAGGGGCTATTATAACGCAAATAATGGCCAAAGGAGAGGACCACACTATAGCATTTCCTTCTAGGTCATTGTCACCATCTGAGAAGTTTTCCGCTATTGAGAAAGAAATGTTGGCAGCAGTCTGGGCTATGGAGAAATTCAGACAGTAAATTTGTGGGTCACGTTTCACACTGTGCACTGACCATAAACAATTAATAAAAGTTCTAACAACAAGTAATCTTAATGAAGCCACTCAAAAGATAGCAACAATGACATTGAGACTGTTAGATTTCAATTATGTGGAATATTTGCCAGGGAAAGAAAATAGGGTGGCCGATTATGTGAGTCATTCCTCTTTACCTTCCAAAGAAGTCATAAAGAATGAATGGGAGGACTTCAGCGTAGCTATTATCAGAGATAGTTGCAAAGCCATTAAGGAGAAGGAGTGGGAGGCTGAGTACAGGAAGGATACAGTACTGAGCAAAGTAGAAAAGTTTATCACTGATGGATGGACAGATAAAAAAACTTACAGGAAGAATGTAGGAGTTTGTGGGATGATAAAAACAAGTTGTCCCTTGAAGAAACAGGTCATATTTTTAGAGGTGACAGAGTAATACCTCTGAACGTTTTGAGATCAAGGATTTTAGAGGTAAACCATGAAGGACAACTGGGTATAGTCAAGATATAGAAAAGAGTTAAGTTGATGTATTCATGGCAGGATACAGCCAGAGATGCTGAACTATTTGTAAAGAATTGTCTGATTTGTATCAATTCAGACAAGGCCCAGTCTTTGATAAGAACACCATTAGGAAAAAGGGAATATCTGGAACACCCTTGGGAAGAGTTAAGTATAAGTTTAGATGACTACGGAGAAAGTAAGAGTACTATTGTTGTTGTAGATAGGTATTCTAAATCGCCTGAGACAGAAATAGTTAGAAGTATTAGTACGAAGACCATAATAGAATTCTTGGAAAAATTGTTTTTAAGAGAAGGCAATGGGCCTCAGTTTACATCATCGGAGAAGTATGGGAATTTCCTAAGAAGGAATGGCATCTGAGAAAGGAAGACCCAAATCTACGGAGACAGATAAACACAGGGGGGGAGTAAGGGAGGGCCTTCTTCTACCTCACTTAGATGAAACAGAAGCAGTTTGATTCTGGGAGCATAGACTTGGAACATGGTAAAAGCTCTGGCTGAAGCAGGGCGCCTAGTACAGTAGGCACTGGGGCCAGCAGGACAAGATGAGGGGGTAGTGCCTGTTGACATATTAACGTCAATATAATGGGGAAAAAAATAATATAGGAAAAAATACTTTCGTCTCCATTGAAGTGCTACTGGGAATAAAATGAAAAGTGCTACATTGCTGACTCTCTGAGCCTATTTGACACAGAGGTGCACTGCCTCATAGTGAAGGGGTATTTTTCGTGTGACGTGGCAGGGAGTGCTTGTCCTCGGCTCCGTTGTTTCGCTATCCTGAGTCCGATGGGGTCATATGTTCACACCTGACTAAGTCACCACGGGGAATGGGGAGCTCTGCTGAGAGGAAGCCGGGCGCCACCCCGTAGTGTGAACGCGAGACGTGGAGCGATCACAAACCGGGTGCCCTGCTCTGCGCTCTCCCCTGGAGCCTCATGTTATAATGTCGTATTATCTGCCCACAATAGTAAACCGGGGCCAAAATCTGTAAAAGGGCTACGCACGAGACGTAATCGTATTATACCCCGAGTCTTTGTAGAGCAGGGGGCTGTTCACGGCAATACTCGGGGTCTGAACTCGAGGCAGGCTCCACTGGCGTCGCCTCCGGACCCCAGCTCCAGGCCGATGCCCCTCCGGGCCGGTGAAGACAGGCAGAACCGTTCGACTCTCGTTACTACGTACAAGACGTGGAGCGACGGTCCTCTTAATGAGGGCGCCTAGCGAAGCCCGCGGTCCTAATTAGGAGGTGTGGGAAGAAGCCCTCCACAAACAGACGGCCACGCTGCACGCCCTCCCGCCCTCCTCCCTGGGGCTGTCACCGGAACAGATGAGCGGGGGTGCGAGGGGATGGGATTTACAGCTGCCACCGGTGTAATCCCCTCTGGCACACGGTAGCTTCGTGTGCCTGTCACATTCAGTTCGTCCAGCGCCGTCGCCGCTCTGTCTGCGCATCATCTATCGTCTCTTAGCACCTCGACACCACAGGGACGAAAACAAACATGTATTGCTGCGCAAGCACTCGCACGCAAACATGCATACAAAGGCAGTGCCACGCACGCATTTGGTGCAAAGACACCCCTGCAAAACACACAAACACATATGGGCATACACATAAAACTCAGACGTACACTAACAGAAACAGACGTGATGTACGCAGTCACAAATACAACATATACACATACAAACTGACTTCAATGCCTCATACATACAAAAGGGCATTCACGAACGAACACAAACGCTCACGATGCACTCACATGAGAATACAATTGACATGCAAGCGTAGGTAAACACGAGCATACACGCACGAACAAAATGTAAACAGACACGAGGCATGCACACACAAAACACGGATATGCACTAGCAGTTGTGCTGCATGCTCCCATTAGCACAAAACATACGTACACACAAAGGACACATGCATGCAGAGACGCATGCAAACCCTCGTTTACTTGATTTAAGGACACACACAGGCAATCAGACATACGGAAGTAGACATGCACACACCAACGTACAAGTGTACCCGTTCAGACGTACAGAAAGAAACATGGACTCAAGTCGTTTGCACAAATCGAGGCCCACACACATCTAAACACAGCAACACACACCTAGGCCCACACACACAAAGGGATTCGCGCTTTAAACTTGTATACACATAATCCCCTTCCCTATAAGTCCCATCTACGTCCTCGAAACGCGAGGAGTCTGTTAAAATCATCTGTTCCGCCGGAGCGCTGACCTCAGTCACTCGGCTGTGTCCTAACGCGGTTAATCCTCAAACCCATCTCCTCATTAGCAGGGCTCCGGTGACAGGGGAGGGGAGCAGCCCCGCCCCGCGCCCCCTCCCCCGCTCGTGTCTCCTGCCTGCCGGGCCTGTCAGCCTGCCCGCGAGGACACTGCGAGAGCTCCGGCAGCAACAAATCACCAGGAAATCCATAGCGCGCGAGGCCCGGACGTGACGGAGGCGCTGAGCCGCAAGGCCGCGTCTCCGCGGAATGCCAATGGCGCGTCTGGGACGCGCGAGCTGTGCGGGGCAGTGTGTGTGGAAGGCGGAGCTGTATGTGGACAAGGGGTTCGCGAGGTGCGGTGCAGGAACAATTGTGTATCTGTGAGAGGTAGCAGGAGCTGCGTGCGGGATAAGGCGTCTGTCTGAGCAAGGCACGTGTGCAGGAACATGTGGCTGATGGCGCAAAAGGCGACGTATGTTCGGAACAGAATGCAAATAAGACTAGGATTGATGCAGGACGAGATGTCAGAGGGAACGAGCTGTGTTCCGGAAAGGTAACATTATGACCTGGACCTGGGTGCAAGATGAAGTGTCAGACAGAGAAAAGGCTGGTGGTGTGTGCAAGACTGTGTACGGGCAGGAGCTGTTGTGTAGAATGCATGTCTGGGAGCGCGGGCTGTTCATAGCACAAGGTGTCTAAGAAGAACACGAGCTGTGTGCGAGTTAAGACGTGCGTGAAGTGTCAGAGCAAAAGCTGCTTATTTGCAGGACAAGGGGCTGTGTGACAAGGAGATGCGGTGTAGGATAAGGCATTGGTGAGAGCCTGGAGCTGTGTACAGAATGCATTGCCGCTGAGGAAGCGCTGTGTCCATGCCCAGGTGTGCGCCAGGGTACGACCTATGTTAATGATTTGTTGAATGAACGGAGTTTGGGGGTCTGATTATAGAATAGGGTGTCCGTGAAAAGTGCGGAATTCACTACATGTATCTTTGGGCACGATTCAGTTGTGTGTATGTGTTTGTGATCAAGGTGCAGTTATATACAGGTATATCTGGGAGCAAATGTAGTTATATACAGGTCTGTAGAAGCAACATACACTTAAGTAGAGGTGTCCGTGAGGGCAAGATGCAGTTCCAAACAAATTTCCGTGCGCAAGATACAGTTCCATGCAGACTGTTATCTATAGGTGTCCGTGAGAGTAGGATGCGGTTATGTACATGGTGTCTGTGGAAGCAAGGTACACTTTTGTTCATGTGTCTGAGAGAGCAACATGCAGTTCTTTACGGGTGTCTGAGCAAGATGCAGTCCTGTAGAGGTGCCTGTGTAAGCACGATGCAGTTCTGTACATATGTCTGTGAGAGGAACATGCAGTTCTGTACAGGTGTCTGAGCAAGATGCAGTCATGTAGAGGTGCATGTGCAGGTATCTGTGAGAGAAATATACTGTTCTGTACAGGTGTCTGTGAGAGCAAGATTCATTTCTGTACAAGTGTATTCGGGAATAAGATGCAGTTCTGTACAGGTGTCTGTGAGAGCACGATGCACTTCTGTACATGTGTCTTTGGTTGCAAAATGGAGTTCTGTACATGTGTCCTTGGGGGCGAGATCAGTGCGGTACAGGTGTCTGTGAGAGCGCAATGCACTTCTGTACGTGTGTCCTTGGGAGCAAGATGCAGTTCGGTACAGGTGTCTGTGAGAGCGCAATGTACTTCTGTACAGGTGTCTTTAGGAGCAAAATGCAGTTCTGTACAGGTGTCTTTGGGAGCAAAATGCAGTTCTGTACATGTGTCATTGGGAGCAAGATACATTTCTGTACAAGTGTCTTCGGGAACAAGATGCAGTTCGGTACAGGTGTCTTTGGGAACAAGATGCAGTTCGGTACAGGTGTCTTTGGGAGCAAAATGCAGTTCAGTACAGGTGTCTTTGGGAGCAAAATGCAGTCCGGTACAGGTGTCTTTGGGAGCAAAATGCAGTTCGGTACAGGTGTCTTTGGGAGCAAAATGCAGTTCGGTACAGATGTCTTTGGGAGCAAAATGCAGTTCTGTACATGTGTCTTTGGGAGCAAAGGGCAGTTCAGTGCAGGTGTCTTTAGGAGCAAAATGCAGTTCAGTACAGGTGTCTTTAGGGGCAAAGTGCATGCAGTTCAGTACAGATGTCTTTGGGAGCAAAGTGCAGTTCTGTACAGGTGTCTGGTAGCAAGATGCAGTTCTGTATTGGCGTCTTTGGAAGCAAGATGCAGGTGTCTTTTAGAGCACGATGCAGTTCTGTGCAGGTGCCTGTGAGAGCACGATGTGATTCTGTGCAGGTGTCTTTGGGAGCAGGATGCAGTTCTGTACATCTTCTCTGGGAGCAAGAAGCAGATATGTACAAGTACCTGTGAGAGCACGATGCAGTTCGGAGCAAGATGCACTACTGCACAGGTGTTTGTGAGAACACGATGCAGTTCTGTACAGGTGTCTTTGGGAGCCAGATGCAGTTCTGTACATGTGTCTGTGACAGCACGGGCTGTGTTTTA
Source organism: Pleurodeles waltl (assembly GCF_031143425.1). Taxonomy (NCBI): domain Eukaryota; kingdom Metazoa; phylum Chordata; class Amphibia; order Caudata; family Salamandridae; genus Pleurodeles; species Pleurodeles waltl. The sequence goes on along the minus strand of NC_090447.1, from coordinate 352,283,147 downwards.
TTCCACATATCATCAGACACGTGTTTCGCCCTGGGACCGTTAACGCACACCGTCATGTTCCTGTGGTATTGACGTTCTTCTCTGTTCGCGAGCTATGTGACACAAAGCTCATTTACAGAGACGAACACCACCAACGTTCCCTGCGGTGACCACGATCTTAGAAGAGCATGCGTTTGTCCTCTTTCCAAATTACATCTATCAATGAATGCATTTTTGCTAACACGAACATTTTTTGCTAACATGGACATTGCACCGTGCCTTGGAGGAGGCGTATGAATGAATGGTTGCCAGACGAAAAATAGGCCGTACGGAACATGGAATAAAATGCTCAAGCCATGTTTTGCCTCCCTTTAGCTATATTTTGATTGGAAGAATATACTCCTGGGAGTGATGGGTTCAACAAGCTCTTAGAAATTACACTTGTTTACTGTATTGGGAGGTTATCCCTTCTCCCCTCCGCACCAGAAGAAACTTTCAGCACCAATAAAATAATCCAAAACGCACGATTTCTGAAGTGTTCAAGAAAAGAGTTAGCCGTAGACTGTCGATAATTCGCCAGTCCTGGGAGAGGTTCGTATATTGAACAGACTGTGAAATTATCCAGGGTCTGCGAAGGAGAGCCGCAGAGCACGTGCGCATCAGTGGCAGAAAGACTGCAGAGGGAAACGGCCCAATTTACTCCTAAATTATAGCTGTAATCAGCATACGATCACCCCCATTGGGCCTCTGGTCCCCGTTGCCACTGCACCTGACGCCCGTGTGTAAAATACGGTGTGTGCATAAGAGTCTGTTGCACTGTACACACCTCGGTGAGAGCAAAAGCTGGGCAGCGTGCATGGAAGAAGGGGTTGTGAAGAACACGTCTGACAAAGAGCTCGGAGCTCTGCTCGCTGTCAGTGCGGAGCCGGAGCTGTGCGGATGCGTGTACGTGTCTGCGAGCGCCGGCCAAAGAGCGCGGACGTGTCGGTCCAGCCAGGGACTCCGCGGTGAACGGCCCGAGGCAGCAGCTGTGCGCACGCGGCGAGGGCAGCCAAGAGGGTGGGGGCAGGCGCGTGCCACGTAGCGTGAGCGTTCAGGGTCTGTTCCTCGGTGACAGTCGAGTTTACACGCAGTGGCGTAGTTTGGTGCAGCAGGTGCAGTGGCACCGCGCCCGGAGGCCTGGAAGGGGCCACTAAACCCCGATTATTGCTGGGTTTTACAGTTCAAACATAAGATGGTGTCTGTAAGAGCAGCAAGGGTCTGTCCCAGAACTAAGGAAAAGGGTATGCTTTTGCAGAAAAAGGAGCAAGCACGTGTATGCGCAAATTGGTGTCTGTGAGAGCAACTCGTGTACACAGTAGGGAGAGGAGGGCGCGAGTGGGCACAGTGTGGAGTCTGAGAGCAGAAGGGCTGTTCCGCAGTGTCGGGAACAAGGCCACACTTACACAGAAGTGGCTTTCAGTGAGAGGAAGCAAAGTCTGTATCTGGGTGGTGGAGTCTTGTAGTGTCTGTGAGAACAGATAGTGTGTGTCTCCGGAGCTGGCATACGCGTGTGCAGAGTACGGTGCCTACGAGAGCAGTCACGGGGGAACGAGTGTGCAGCATAAAGTGCCTTCGGGAGCAGCAGAGTATATCTCCTGTGACTGAGATGAGAAAACGCGTGAGCACAACGCGGTGTCTGTTAAGAACAGAGGTACATCGTGCCTGGTGTCTGAGAGCAGGACTGTGTATGCATAGTGTTAGCGCACGTGTGTATGCACCGCACGGTGACAGAGAGGAGGAACGTACACAAGTGTGCGGGGGACGGTCTGAGAGAGGAGGGGGGGCAGCTGCCCAGAATCCGATGTTCTCGAAAGTGGTCGGAGCCGTGTGCAGCCTGTCTGGCAGATGAGCCGGAGATTATGAGCAGAAAGGCTAAAAAAACAGAAGTTGTGTACACGTGCGTGCAAGCGAAAACGGTGGAAATAAGAGACTCTAGGGTCCGGCATTGAAACAGCATGAGTGTGCATCCGGAATACTGTCTGTGTGACAGCAGAATATGTGAATATGTGCCTAGTTGTGTTTGTGCAGAGTATGGTTTTCGTAAATGCTCCTGGGGCCCCAGATGTTTGGCTTCAGGAGCCTGAGAGCAGGGTCATTGTGTACATACTGTGTGCAGAAAAGGATTTTGTACATACTCTGTGCAGAAAAGGGTCTTGGCGAGAGAACTCAGGCACTTGTGCACACCTTTGTGAGAGGAAAATGACGTAGCTATCAGTTGTGCAGCAGGTACAGTGGCGCCGGGTCAAAGGGGCCCATTGCAACCAAATTATAGAACAGCGTCATTACATTTTCGTAACCGACATCACTCTGTATGTGGAGCACGTGCGGCTTGATTGTCATGTGGCCGCATGTATAACAAATATGGACGCGGAATTACATAAACAGGTGAAACTGATGTGACGAACAAAACTTTCTGTTGCCCTGAAGAAGGTCCACAGCCGGAAGGAAGGAAATGCGTGGACTGTTTTGCTGTAAATTTAATGACGAATAAACAAAGTATACCGCGATTGGCTTTTTTGACCACATTGAAAGTATGCTCTTCCTCAACCGTGATGCAGCAACACATTTTAGATGTTTTTTTTTACTCTAAAACGAGGCAAGAGTTTGGCCGTTCTCGTGCTTGCATCTGGGCCCATGGCACTCTTTCCACTTGTTGAGAGCAGCTGTGCACACGTATGTGCACACGGCGAATCCGGGACGCCTCAGTGCTCCGCGCGGGCCTGTCACACATCGGGCTTCAGGCAGGGCAGCAGGTCGGGCGATGCGCTCTTGAGGGCCGGTGTCTGCTCCCGGAGCGCGCTCTTCAGCGCCTGTCTGTGAGACGTCCGCCTGCCTCCGCCGGCTGGGAGAAATGTCGAAGAAAATGCAAATTTCCGACAAGCCTGCTCCTGGATGTGTCAGCTTGACAGCAGAGCTGCGCTCTGGGAGAGGGTGAAGGGGTGTGGGAGGTGAGGGCGGGGCGCTAGATCTGGGGAGGAGAGGGACGAGGTCTCTGCCCTGGGGAGAAATCCCGAGACTGAGAGCGAGCAAAGGGCCAAGGCAGGGAGGGGGTGGGGGATCCTCGGATGTGGGTAAGGAGAAGCGCCCAAAGAAAGAAGGAGGGAAGGTGTTCTGAGAGAGCAAAGATGCAAAGAGGCGGAGAAGAGAGAGACAAACAAGGGCGAAGAAAGAAAGGGGGCAGGGAAAGGGTAAATAGATTGCGAAATTTGAGTAAGTAAGGGAAAACGGGGGGAAGGAGATGATGTGTGGAGAGTGCAAAGATAAAGAAAAGGAGAGGGGGCATATGAACGCAGTGGAGGGAAGCGGTACAAAAGGAGGACGGAGAATATGACGAGAGAAGAGTTAAACACGCAACAGAATTAATAAAGAAAGAAGGGAATAAAGCTAGAGGTGAGAGGGAACAAGAATGAAGGGGCAGAGTTAAAGTAAGGGACGAGGGAACGTATGAAAAGTTGGAGAGGGAAGAGGCGAGTGTGTGGAGAGCTGAGAGAATGTGGAGAATGACAAAGAAAAACAAATAATGAAGAGGGAAGACAAGCGAGAGAGGAAATGATAACGAGGAAGAGAAAAGATAAAAAGTAGAGAGTGGAAAATATTAAGAGAAAGAGACAAGGTACAAAGAAATGGGAATAAAATGAAAAGGACGGAAGAAAGACACGAGCGTAGGGTCGGGGATAGAATCGTGAGGAGCGGAAGAAAGGAGAGGTGACGTGGGAGTGCGTGTTAAGGTGTAAAGAGAGCGGAGGCAGGGAAAAAGAAACATAAATCGACATGGACGGTGTGCATCAGGAGGCCGCGAGAGAAAGTAGAGCGAGGAGCGTGCGGGTGAGAGAAAGTGTATGTACCGGGGAAAGAAGAAAGATTAGTAGAGACAAAGAATGCGGGGAGAACACACACGCGCTTGGGGAGAGAGGGGAGACTGGGCCCTGGGCTGGAGGGGAGAGGCCAATAAAGGGAGAGGTAGAGATGGGGAAGTGCAGTGGTCGGGAGAACAGACGGGTTAGGGGGCGCGAGGGCAGGCTGTGGAGGGAGAGGACCCGAAGATGCCAGCACGGTGCTCATTCACGCAGTCCAGTACTTCACTTACTGTGCGAAGTGTTAGTAAATATGCCCCTCAATGGTTCTGCACAGGTGTCCAGACACACATTTTCTGGATAAGGTCTAGAGGGAATCGGAGTTTTGAGCTGAGAAGAGGAAATGGCGGAGGTGAGGAATATGACGGGAGGTGGGTGAAACTCTGCATGGAGACACTAGAGACTTCTCAAGTGCTCACAGTTTAGACAGACAGGAGAGGGGGATCATTCAGGTGAGACGGCGATTTGTCCAGGATCACCTGAGAGGTCAAGGGATGGAGCCGAGCTCTCCAGAGTCTACAACTTGAGTCACGGATGCAAGTAAATGCCCAGATGAGGCGACAGGAAGGAAGGAGGGACGCGGAGGGAATGGATGTAATGAACGGAAAGAGAGGAGGAGTGCTACCTGTAAGGAGGGGAGGGGGGGGGGCATGCACTGGGGTTTCCAATTGGGACGCAGGAAGGGGGTGTCTGTGGACGTGACAGCGAGACGGAGGAGAAGGAAACGGGAGTCGGAGCCGAGAGACGAGGACAAAAGGGGAGAGCGGAGGGCTGCTCCGGGGAGAGGGCGGAGGAGGCGTGCAAGCGAGAGGGCGCAAGGGCAGGGAGTGTCCGCAGACGGGGCGCAGAGAGGGAGTGTACGGCGGAAAGGGAATGGGGGAGGGGGGCGGGTGAACGGAGAGGGATTAGAGGGGAAGAGGAGAGAGTCGTCCGGGTAAAGATGGTGGTGAAGGGGAGGGAGCAGCGGCGAGGGATCTACCGAGGGAGGTGGATGAGGCGCCGAAGGAGGGTCTCAGAGATTGGAAACGGAGAGAAGAGCCAGTAAACGGGGTCTAGAGACACTGGGCGATGGAGAAAGAGGAGGAGAGGGAGCGCGGAAGTGGGAGGGGAGCCTTGGTAGTGGAAGGAAAGAGAAGAGGCAATTGGGAGATGCGACGAAGATGGTGGGGAGAGAATAGGGTGACTACCTGGCAAGAAAGCAAATTCGGGACAGCGACAGTACAAATTCAGGACAAAGGGTCAACATTCAGGACAAAAATTCAGGACAAAAGCTAATTTTTTTCAGACATCTGAGGACGTCGCACGATTTTAAAATAGACAGCGGACAAAAGTACAGGCCAAAATGGGTTTATGCTGTTGAGTTAACATTACACATTACCATGAGTGATAGCGTCAGAAGCAGCGCGGTGCCGGTGAACATAGCGTTCACAGGCAGTAGCAACCGCGAGAGCGCCTGAAGGGCGGAGAGAGAGATGAAGAGACAGAAAGCTGAAACCCTGAGAGTGAAGGAAAGCAAGCGAGAATCTACCAGCTGGGAGAGAACATGTGATGAACAAGAGAAAATGGGACCACAGAAGAAGATGGGCAGAGAAAGGACAAAAACAGCTACAGAAAGATGCTGTGGGTGACCGAGAGAATGTTGTGTAGAGAAAAAAGCCAGAGAGGGCATATGAAAGGTGAAGTAGGAGGGCCCAAGAGAAAGCATGAGGGGAGCTAGAGGCGGAGACAATGGCAAAGCAGGTGAGAGGCGGGAACAGTCGAGAGGAAGCGGTTGAATAGGAAGTGGACAGAGATGATTGAGGGTTCACTGTGTAACCTGCATGTCAGAGCTTTCAATCCCATTTCCAATCCGCCATTTCTTTGGAAGCACGGTGCTCGTTCACGCAGTCCAGTACTTCACTTACTGTGCTGTGTGAAGTGTTAGTAAATATGCCCCTCAATGGTTCTGCACGGGTGTCCAGACACACATTTTGTCCTGGACCGTGTACAGCCCTCTGCTGACTTTTGGCTAAGGTCATGCAACTGAAATAACACCTACCTGCAGAAAGGCAGTCCAGAAGCCACTGTGCCTTAAGAAAAGGCTAGTTCTCAAAGAAGGAGGGGGAAATCCATCCAAGGCTCCAGGGCATTACAAGGTTGCGGGACTAGTGCCCACCGGGCATGTTATTGTAGGCATTTCTATTCATGCATTTCTTGCTCCATTAACTGGAAATATTGAAATACAAACTTTACAGAAACAGAGATTACAATAAAATGAAATCCCTCAGTTCTATGGCTACGGCTTCTTGTCCATCCCACAGTCAGCTACTGAAGTACATTGCCTCAGGGCCTGGAGCACTGCACAGGCTGCAGAATGAGCCTAGAGGTGGGAAAGCCAACAACTTAACAGGCCAAGCTGAGCCACAGCTGAGGCAATGGTCTGGCTCGGCTTTTGGAGACTGTGCACAAGCCGAGCCCTGAAAATGTTTAACATGTAAATCATACAAGACATCACATAAAATATGATAGTCGCTTCATAATGCAAAAAAGTGTATTTCTTTCACATGTAGAAGCACTTACATTAATACATCACATTTTAGCACTGCAGTGAGAAGTACCTATTAAAAGTGGTATTTTTTAAACATGAACCTAGAACCATTCCTGCCCAACCCCGCTCTGATGACAGTGACATTAGTGAACTAAAAGGCAAGACAATTGTCATGTGAACCATGTATCTGGTCCAGATTGTTATAGAAAGAGCAACATTATACTCTATCAAATCAAACACAATAGGTTTTTGTACAGCGTTGGTATCTTGAACTAACATATTTAAAGATGTGTTCATATGCGAACGTGAAGAAAAAGGAGGCTTAGTAAAGTAAAATATTTGCATAAGATCACACAATTTGGCAAATGAGGAAGTCGTGATTAAGCCAGGCTTGTGGTTTCACTTTATACAAAGCTTCCACTAAATGGCTATCTGTGAGAGGATGGTTCTGACTATCTGATCTGCCTGGATTTTTTGCTTTTGGATCACCTGGTTTTTGACCTTTTACTGTGAGGGAGGGAGCCTTATAGTTTCAGACTCAACCCCAGTAAAATTATGGTAAAATGGAGTGCACATGTTTACCGCCAGTGCGGCCTTGTTTAGCAAAGGCTGCTGTGATGCTGCAAGGGTAGGAGGTCTAGGGCTGGGTACACATGATCACGTGTGGACACGCATGTGCACCCGTGTGAGGGCTGCACGGACAGGGTTTCTGGTGTGTACAGTCCTACAACTGCACGTAGAAAGCCTAGTGCCGAAGTGACCACACGAAGTGAGTGGTGACCTGGAGTAGGCCTTACGAGATGGGTGTATACATAAGAGGGATAGTCAGAGTGCTTTACAATTTTTTCACTGCAGTGACACATCAGGCTGGCCTAGGGTGCAACTCAAGTTCCCTAGGGTGCACAGACTCTAGGGTCGCATCAATGTACACTGTAACCTGTATGAAAAGAATAAGGCAGTATGTTACAAAAGCATATCTGTACAGCATATGGGTCATCCAACTAATGTCAGGGAGGAGGGGCGGAGACTCTCAGGGCACAAGTGACAAATAACTCTTGGACAACGCCATTTTGAGCTATCCCAGAAGACTGCAGGAAGGTTGGGATGGGGTGGAGAGGTGATGTGGCACATCTGGATAGGCCAGAGGTGCAGCCCTGCTGGACATTCCGCCCCTACTTAAAAGGTCTTGAACAAGGGTGGGCTCTCTCTCGCTCTTGGCTGTGCTTCTCTGCAGGACACTGACAGAAGACAGGCATCATGGACAGCTGGAAGGAAGAACCTTCTGTCTGCCCACTGGGGCAAGGACTTTGCCCCTGAATGACCCCAGACCCCGTGGGGCTCATTGCAGGGCCCGGTGAGCTGGCCCCCTAAGGACCAGTTGGGGGACAGGCTGGGCCTGGGCGCAAGGAGAGTGCTCTGCCCAGAAGAAAGGAAGGCACCAAGAAGGAATGCTGGCACAGGGAGTCAGTGGGACTGGCTCTCTACCAATTTGGGGAACTTTCCAGGCTAGGAGGCCTAAAGAAAGTGCTCCTGTGGGCAAGGGCTCACCACCAGGGGTGAAAAGACACCAAGAACATTGAAATCGGCCCACGGGGGCCCGAGATATCCCCAGGGGAACATATTGACCTTTGATCCCAAGGGAGGACCGGCGACAAAGCACATGGGGCTCCACCGCCAATGGCAATGCTGCCCCGTGGTGGGCCAGGGCCCAGGGGCTGTCCCCGAGAAGAATGGAGGCAGAGAGCACCGCCGCGTGTCCCCAGCAAAGCAAGTGGCCATAAGGGAGCCCCTCGAAGGTGAGTGGGAGGGGCCCCGGACCTCATCCCAGGGCCCTGCAAGGAAACAAAGACAGGGAGACTGTCGTGCTCCCTGCAAAGATAAGCGGGGCCCGGACCCCATCCTGGGGCTCCACAAAGAAGCAAACACAGGGAGCACTGTTGTGCTCCCTGCAAAGATGTGGGCGGGACTGCAACTCTAAAGCAAACTCGGGGGATGCCGCTGCACCCCCCTAATGATGCTGGAAACGGCCCTGGACGCCGTCCCGGGAACCCACCGAGAAGGCCGAACATTAGACACTGTCGCGCCCCCCATGAAGATGGCTGCTGGCTGAGGGCAGGGCAGAGGGGCGAAGAGGAAGGTGGGGCGTACCGTTGCGCTCCCTGTAAAGATGATGGTGGGGGCCCAGACCCTATCCTTAGACCCCAATGACCAGAGGAGGAGGGGAGTGTGCCGCTGCACTCCCCCAGGGAGCCAGCCTAACCCCAGCACTTCACGCATCTGCCCATGGGAGCAGGCAGACTCCAACTGAAGAGCTGGCTCAGCAGCAGCACGTGGAGGTTCTGGCCGTGCAGGAAGCCGGTGGGAGTAGCCAGGGGTGGGTTCCCTGCACCACTCCCCAGCGATTAACTCACCTTGTGTTGGAGCGGTGTACGTGTGGGACCTAGCACCCCCAAGGTGGTGAACTGATCCTGCCAGCAATGTAGCTCTCCCCAGCTCAGCAGGAGAGTTGCTAATAAAATATGCGTGCTCCGGTGAGGAGCTCCACATAATGCCTTGTGAGGCACAATAATTTGACCCAGAGAAAGTGCTTTGCCTCAGCTTGGGGTGGCCCCAGGAAGATGGGGTCACCATCAACAGAATACCAATGGACAGGGGGAGCTGCAGGAGGAGCACAGCCTCCCCCCAACATGAAGTTTGGTGTCCCCACCCTAGGTTGAGTAGGACATGGAGAGGATAACCCCCGAAGGGTTCCCATATATTTTTTTTTTTAACTGCCCCAGCTGGAACTTTTGTTCTAAGATGGTTGAACTGTCCCCTCTAGGAGTGGCGATCATGGCTGCAGTCCATGTAGACTGAATGGTGATGACCACAGATTGTTATTATAGAGAACACTCTCTAGGGGTGGCAAGGCTATAACTACACCTGTTTTTACAGATAAGGAGTCTATTGAGGACTAATGTTAAAATGCAGCTTTTTGTGTTGAACGTGATTGAAAATATCTGTCTGCAGTGTTGTGGCCAATGGTGTGACAAGTTTATGGTCATAAGTAAAGGCACCCTCTAGGGGTGAAAGATGGTATTACATCATGATTTACAACCAAGTGATGTCCTTTAGGGACTAGGTCACCTAGGCATCCTTTTTATATTGAATGCTTTAGAGTGGAATATGATGTACCGTTGCTTATTTGAGTAATGAGTTTGACACCCCACAGTGATCAAAGTAGATGTACTTTATTGCCAGAATTAGGTGCTTCAACTCCAAGTTACAGTCAAATATTGCATTAGACTACAAGTAAATGCTCTGCCATGTAGGTTGTGGGGTTAGATCTCCCCTTGGGAGAGACAAGAATGATTACACAATGTCATCCAAAAGTAATTCCATCAGCTGGTTTATATTTGTAAATCATTGCTTAGTATTGAGTAGTGTGTGTTTAACAAATGTACTTTTGCTTTATCAAAAGAAAAAACACAGACTGAACAATCATTTATTGAGTGTTATTCGAGTGTGCTTGTGATTGGGGATTCGTAGCCCACACCACCTCCCTTGAGTAAGCCTTGGACTGCTCTGCAACACTTCCCTATGAGAGTCAAGCGCTACAATGTGGTGTTTGATTCCAAGTGGTGGTCGAGTGTGGACCCATTACTTGTCCTGGCAAACAACTAATGACCCATCCTCCAACACTATCCATTTGTCTCTCCTTTTTACCTGAGATTTTATTGTTTTGTTTTCACCTCTCTCTAGTGAAGTGGTTTTCAAACTTTTTAATGCCGCATCCCCCCAGTGAAAAAACAAAAACCATCAGGGGCCTCCTCAGAATTTTTCACAATTATTCTATTAAGATGCCAATGTTTAAACATGTCTAAACCTATTTAAACATTGCCGTTAAGTTCTGTTACCTTTTTTAAAAATGCAATATTTTTTTTTCTGCTTACAGCAAAGCACTTTTAGCTGCATAATATTTCTTTTGGTCAGAGCCTGGTGCCCCCCCGGGATCACTTAAGGCCCCCCTAGGGGGGCCACCCCCCAGTTTGAGAACCCGTGCTCTAGAGTGAAGGTGGCAAGCAGAACCCATTGAAAGCTTGACTCCTTATGGAGCTTGAGTGGAGCCAGAGTCAAGCTTGAGGCTGCTTGAGCTTTCAGCAAGCGTCGAGTAGAGCACCCCCCCCCATAGTGGGGTGGTGCGGCCCGTTAGGGGACGGGGCCTCCGAGGCCCTGGGGCACTCTCCTCCCCCCTTTTCCTCCCTGCCGGGGGTGCAGGAGTCAGCCGGATTTCCGCCCTGACGCCTCGCGAGGCGTTGGGGCGGAAGTCATGCCACAGGGGGCATGTCGTGGGGCCGACGTTGGCCGTCCGCCGGTTCCAGCCGCCGCGCACTGGTGGGGGGCTATATAAAGGCCCCCCCAAGAAGGATAAACCCTTCTTTACTTGTGTGCGGCGGCGGGACCTGGCGTGCAGCCCGCGTTTGTTGATTCCTGGTGCAAGATAGAGGAGGCTCGCGTTTCACTATCTACCTCCCTCACTCCTACTATCTACCTATCTCTCTATCCCACTATCTAACTCCCTCACTCTCCACCTCCTCCTATCTTCCTATCTCTCTATCTATTTCCCTATCTATCGATTTCCCTATCTATCCATTTTCTCTATCTATTTCTCTATCTCTCCCCCCCTCCCTCACCCCCTCTATTACCTATCTTCCTATCCTCTCACTCTACCTCTCACCCTCACCCACCTCTACAACCCCCCCTCCCCTATCTTCTCAACCCTACTCCTATCTTTCTCCCTTATCTCCTAAACCTCCTAACACTCACCCCCCTCCACCCTTAAACCCCCCTCCCCCAGCTCTTCTCACTCTACCTGTCCCCCCCCTCCCTCGCGCTTTCCCGCCGCGACCTCCTGCAGGCCCCCGCCCCCCAGCTCCCATTCGCCCCCACCTGACCCCTCCCCCCCCCTCCTACCTCATATGGCGGCCGCTGCGCGACAGTGGTAGCGACCCTTGACCCAAGGGTAGGTCGCTCCCCCTGCCGCTGCAGCTCCTCCAGGTTCCTGAGTTCCTGAGACCCACCTCACAGTAAGTACCCCCCCTCCCAGCCCCTCGCTCTGCCCCGCGCTACTCACCCTCTTTCCTGCTCCTGCTTCTTTTCTTCTTTTCTTCTTCTCTGTTCTTCTGTTCTTCCTCCTCGCTCCTCGTCTGTAATCTTCTTCTGTACTCTTCTTTCCCCTGTCTTCACTCTTCTTCTCTTCTTCCTCATCTTCTTCTGTGGTCTTCTGCCCTCTGTTCTTCGTTTTCTGTATCTTCTTCTGTGTTCTTCTGTGTTCTTCCGGTCTTCCTTTCTTCTCTCCTTCCGGTCTTCTGATCTTCCTTTCTTCTCTCCTACCAGTCTTCTGTTCTTCTGCTCTTCTGTTCTTCTTGTCTTCTTGTCTTCGGCTCTTCTGCCTCCTCCGTCCTCTTCTCCCCGCGCCTGCCCTCCTGCTCCTGCCTCATCCCCCTCCCCCACTCGCATCCCCCTCTCTATCTCCCCTATCTAACCCGTTCACTATCTACCTCCCTCACTCCTCCTATCTACCTATCTCTCTATCTAACTCCCTCACTCTCCACCTCCTCCTATCTTCCTATCTCTCTATCTATTTCCCTATCTATCGATTTCCCTATCTATCCATTTTCTCTATCTATTTCTCTATCTCTCCCCCCCCTCCCTCATCCCCTCTATTACCTATCTTCCTATACTCTCACTCTACCTCTCACCCTCACCCACCTCTACAACCCCCCCTCCCCTATCTTCTCAACCCTACTCCTATCTTTCTCCCTTATCTCCTAAACCTCCTAACACTCACCCCCCTCCACCCTTAAACCCCCCTCCCCAGCTCTTCTCACTCTACCTGTCCCCCCCCTCCCTCGCGCTTTCCCGCCGCGACCTCCTGCACGCCCCTGCCCCCCAGCTCCCATTCGCCCCCACCTGACCCCTCCCCCCCTCCTACCTCATATGGCGGCCGCTGCGTGACTGTGCAGCGGGCGCGCCAGCGGCAAGCCCGTCTGCGCCCGTCCACGCCTGTCCCGCGCCCAGCGACACGACTCCTGGTCCCCAGCTCTCCCAAGTCCCGCTGACCTGCTACGACCCCACCACCCTCCACGCCCTCAACCCAGGATGCTCCAACACCTGCTTCCAAGCTCACCCCAAACGCACCCATGGACCCTTCGCCTGCAACTCCTGCAAACGCACCTTCCACCACGCAACAACCACGACCACAAGCCATCAACCACCTCAGGTGCATCCTAGTCAACGCTCGCTCCGTCCACAAACACGCCGTTGAACTCTGGAACCTCCTGGACTCCATAGCACCGGACGTCGCCTTCATCACGGAGACCTGGATGAACGCCTCCTCGGCCCCTGACATCGCCACTGCCATCCCCGAAGGCTACAAGATCTCCAGAAAAGACCGCACCAACCAGGTAGGAGGAGGTATCGCCATCGTCTTCAAAGACTCCATCAGCGTCACCACCTCCACCGAAGACACCCCTCTCGCCGCTGAACACCTGCATTTTCAGATTCGCACCGATCCGAGGACCATCCTCAGAGGATCCCTCATCTACCGTCCTCCCGGGCCACGCGCCCCTTTCAGCGACGCCATCGCCGACTTCATCTCCCCGCACGCCCTCGCCGGACTACATCCTCCTAGGTGACCTCAACTTCCATCTGGAACAAAACAACGACCCCAACACCACCACCCTGCTCGCCAACCTCGCCAACCTCGGCCTCAAACAACTGGTGAACACCGCCACCCACATCGCCGGACACACGCTTGACCCCATCTTCTCCGCCCGCAAACACGTCTTCTTCAGCCACGCCTCCGCCCTACACTGGACCGACCACAGCTGCGTCCACTTCACATTCCGACGCGAGACCCGCCACCTCCGCACCCAACCCATCCCTCGTCAACAGTGGAACAAGATCCCCGAAGAGAAACTCTTCTCCGCACTCGCCGCCAACCAACCCACCCTCACCACCGACCCCAACGATGCAGCCCTCAACCTCACAAACTGGATCTCCAACTGCGCAGACATCCTTGCTCCCCTCAAACGCACGCATCGACAGACCAACACCAAAAAACCTCTCTGGTTCTCTGACACCCTCAAAGAATCTAAGAAAACTTGTCGCGCCCTTGAGAAAGCCTGGCACAAGGACCGCACCGCTGACAACATGACCGCCCTCAAGAACGCTACCCGCGAACACCACCACCTGATCCGCGCTGCCAAAAGGAACTTCTTCACCGACAGACTGGACAAAAACAGACACAACAGCAGAGAACTCTTTAGCATCGTCAAGGAGTTCTCCAACCCCAGCGCCAACGCCGTCACGCCCTCACAGGATCTGTGCGGATCCCTCGCCACTTTCTTCAATCGCAAGATTAGCGACCTCCACGACAGCTTCGGACACCAGACCCAACCAAACACCACCGAACCGGCATCCACGGCCATCACCCTCAACAACTGGTCCCACATCAACACGGAAGAAACCAAATCCATCATGAACTCTATCCACTCTGGCGCCCCTTCGGACCCCTGCCCGCACTTCATCTTTAACAAAGCTGACGACATCATCGCCCCGCACCTCCAGACCGTCATCAACTCTTCTTTTTCTTCTGCTACCTTCCCCGAATGCTGGAAACACGCCGAAGTCAACGCCCTACTAAAGAAACCTACGGCTGACCCGAGCGACCTGAAAAACTTCCGCCCCATCTCTCTTCTGCCTTTCCCAGCCAAAGTAATAGAGAAGACCGTCAACAAACAGCTGACCACCTTCCTGGAAGACAACAACCTGCTCGACCCCTCACAAACCGGGTTCCGAACCAACCACAGCACTGAAACCGCCCTCATCTCAGTCACTGACGACATCAGAACCCTGATGGACAACGGTGAAACAGTCGCCCTCATTCTGCTCGACCTCTCGGCTGCCTTTGACACCGTCTGTCACCACACCCTAATCACCCGCCTCCGCTCCACCGGAATCCAAGTCCAGGCCCTGGACTGGATCGCCTCCTTCCTCTCAAACCGTTCCCAAAGAGTTTACCTCCCTCCGTTTCGCTCAGAACCCACCAAGATCATCTGCGGCGTACCCCAAGGCTCATCACTCAGCCCGACACTCTTCAATGTCTACATGAGCCCCCTCGCCAACATCGTACGCAAGCACGACATCATCATCACCTCCTACGCCGACGACACCCAACTTATACTCTCCCTCACCAAGGACCCCGCCAGCACCAAGACCAACCTACAAGAGGGTATGAAGGACGTCACAGATTGGATGAGGCTCAGCCGCCTAAAGCTGAACTCTGAAAAAACGGAAGTCCTCATCCTCGGCAACACCCCGTCCGCCTGGGACGACTCCTGGTGGCCCACGGCCCTCGGCACCGCACCGACCCCCACAGACCACGCCCGCAACCTCAGCTTCATCTTGGACCCTCTTCTCACCATGACCAAGCAAGTCAACGCCGTGTCCTCCGCCTGCTTCCTCACCCTCCGCATGCTCCGCAAGATCTTCCGCTGGATCCCCGCCGACACCAGAAAAACCGTGACCCACGCCCTCGTCACGAGCCGCCTGGACTACGGCAACACCCTCTACGCCGGGACCACAGCCAAACTCCAAAATCGCCTGCAACGCATTCAAAACGCCTCGGCCCGCCTCATCCTCGACATACCCCGCAGCAGCCACATCTCCGCACACCTGAGACACCTGCATTGGCTCCCAGTCAGCAAAAGGATCACCTTCCGACTTCTCACCCACGCACACAAAGCCCTCCACGACAAGGGACCGGAATACCTCAATAGACGCCTCAGCTTCTATGTCCCCACCCGCCTCCTCCGCTCCTCTGGCCTCGCACTCGCTGCTGTCCCTCGCATCCGCCGCTCCACGGCGGGTGGGAGATCTTTCTCCTTCCTGGCGGCCAAGACCTGGAACTCCCTCCCCACCAGCCTCAGGACCACCCAGGACCACTCCGCTTTCCGGAGACTCCTAAAGACCTGGCTGTTCGAGCAGCGATAACTCCCCTTTTTCCCCTAGCGCCTTGAGACCCGCACGGGTGAGTAGCGCGCTTTATAAATGTTAATGATTTGATTTGGTGTCTGTTTCCTGGTCGTCATCTGGATTACGGGGGACGCACGCAGGCGGCGCTGGTTCCTGTCCCTGGGGATCGTTCCGGTTCGGATCGCGTCGGTGGCTGCTTCAGTTTCGGTGAGTCTCGCGCTGGGTGTGTGTGGGTGTAGGATAGGGCCAGTAGCATGCATTAGCGCGGTCCTTTGTTGCATGAAAGTTGGAGGAGTTGAATTCGGATTCCTCCGGCTATCGGCCGTTAAATACTCCCGCAAATATAGGGTTAGCTGTGCGCTGGAGCGTAGCGTAACTAATGAGTTGGTATGCCTAGTAGAAAGCCTTTCTCTGTTGGTATATGGTGGAATTATGCTTGTGGATTCATTTGATTTCTGAAAATGTGTTTTCGCATTCACTCTTTATTCACTTGCATGACGGAAATGTTAATCTCTCATATCAACCCCCCCCAAGATGTTGTTTTCTACCATTAGTTTGGCAGTACGTTAGTCTTTATCGGGGATCTTGTAAAATAAGGGTGGATATAATGATAATTTGAATTGCAGTTTAGTGTGCTTTGGCCCACAAGTTTCATAGCTGAGTAGCCTCTGCTGACATCGAACCCTTTCTGTAACGTGCACGTTGCGCATAGATCTCTGCAGAGGCGGCTCGGCCCACAGAGGTACATTCAGTGCTTTTCCTGCTAAGAGAAGCGCACGGGTGATGACAATTCTACGTTGAAACAGTTTTAGCGCTGACCTTAGATTTGACCCGTGGGCCAGTGAGAAAAGGGAATGGCAGCCCGTGGGAAGGGAGGTGACTGGGAGGCTGAGTGGGGGGGTCCTCTGATGGTCCTTGTCTGTTAGCAATTTCTGCGTGAATCACGGGTTTGCTGGTTGCAATTTCCACCGTACTTCTAGCACTAAACAATATTGGTGGCTTCTTCAGGTCATTGATTTATGTGAGGTGGCACACAGGCTTAAGGTGGTTTCAATTTGTGGACATTTGGGAGAGTGTCTTATGGATCCCTGTGTTTGACTGTTTTGTGTTTGATTTCTTTTCAGGTCGTACCCCCTCAATTATTATTTTTTTTTTTTAATAGGGTGGGGTTATACTGTTAATTAGACAGTCCTTTACAATTGGTACTAGCCATAAGAGCAGGTCACCATGCCACCTAAGAAGGCCTGCACCCGAAAAGGGAGGGAGCGCAACCCAGAGTTGTCCCAGCTGCTGAGATTAGTTTTGGAAAAATTGGGGAGCGAGGAATCCAGTGTGGCCATAGAGGCTCCTAAAAAAGATGGGGGCAGGGAGAAGGGTTCCCGCCCTAAGCGGTCCCATGTGTCCCCCAGCGCGGCTTTCCCCCCGGTGAAACGCAGAAGGAATGCAAAAGCGCAGGTGCCGGCCACCATCATACTAACGCCCCCCGCAGCGGTCCCGGCCACCATCGTTCTGTCACCCCCTGCAGCAACTAGCCTCTCAGAGCAGTTGATCGTGCCCGCTGCCGCGGCCCCGCTCACTGGGCCACCCCCCACGCCACAAGTTCTTAACTCGGGCTCCACGGCCCCCTCAGGCGTGGGTATAGAAGGGGTCCTAGCAGACATTCGTAATTCCTTGGCGGCCTTAGCACCTACAGTTCAGCCCGGGCCATCTCCCACACCTCATCAGGGGGTAGCTTTTCCCACGCCGTCGGGTCCACCGCCTGTGGGCTTGCACGATTCCCGGGCGCAAGATCAAGAGCCATCCAGGTTGGCGCTAATGGAAGTGTCTAAGCTATTGGCCGGTATTAACGCACCGACTACCACCGCCCCACCACCCACTACACCATGGGGGGCGGACGTGTCATGGCAAAACACAGTAGCTGATTTAAAACGCCAGGTAGATTCCCTAGTTGCAGCGCACTCCTCAAACCCGCTGCAGTCCTCGAACAATAGCCCGTGTGTCGCCCCGGCACCGAGCATTTATCTCTCATCACCCCCACCGGTTCAGGACGTCCAGCCCAACTCAAGCAAGCTTCCGAGTCCGGACATCCCGGCCAAGGAAGGGACGACAGACTCGTTATTATCCAGACCAGGTAAGCTGGCCGCCCACGTTAGCGCATAAACGAGGGAAAAAATATGGAACAGAGACTTCGTGGACATTTTCTCGTTAATAAGGGCTAAAAGAAGGGAGACTGAAGTGAAGGAGAAGGAACATAAATCATCTTCCTATAGTGAAAGAAAGCCAAGAATTAAAGAAAACATCACAAATTGGCTATTTGGCTTTAACGTTTTTATGTCAATCCTGTTGGAGAAAAACCCAGAGTTGGGCACCTCTTTGATTTATTATGCCAATAAGATATTGAAAGCTCAACACACGTACGGGGGGTCCGCCTGGTTGGAGTATGATAGGGATTTTCGTTGGGCGAAAGTAGAGGATCCCTCCATTGGGGGGTGGGATCAAACAGAAGTGAATGTGTGGCTCGAATGTGTTAACAACAAGGTCCCAGGGAGGCAGCCCTTTGGGCCCCAGTTGTCCAGTGTGAAGAAAGGGTCTTGCTGGGCATTTAACAGAAAGACATGTTCACGTCCGGCAGGAACATGCAAATTCAAGCATAACTGTTTCTTTTGTGGACACCCTTCCCATCCTGAATCCAAGTGTATTAAGAAATCTAAAGAGCGGGGTCGGGACCCCAGTAAACCATCAAATTGATTCTCCTCTCCCCTCCCCGGTCAGGTTAGAAGCGTTACGCCCTTGGTTACAGGCTTACCCTTCTTTGGACGCGGCTTTGGTACTTCTTAACGGTTTTTCCTTTGGCTTCAGGATTCCCGCCCCTAATGTTTCTCCGGTAGATCACTGTAAGAACCTAATATCTGCCTTACAGAACACTTCGGTAGTTGCAAAAAAAATAGAGAAAGAGAGGTCCCTGGGCAGGCTTGCTGGTCCTTTTGGGTGCCCTCCACTATCTGGTTTTGTGTGTTCCCCGTTGGGGGTGGTTCCTAAAAAGGAAGCAGGTCAGTTCATATTGATCCACAATCTTTCAGCCCCTCGGGGGTCATCAGTTAACGACGCCATCGATCCGCAGCTATCTTCAGTTCGTTACGCGTCAGTGGGTAATGCGGTTGATAAAGTGAGAGCGCTGGGCCGGGGGTCTATGTTAGCAAAAACCGACATTGAGTCTGCCTTCCGTCTGCTTCCCGTGCACCTGAGGACTACCACCTGCTGGGTTTTCAATTCAGGGGGGAGTATTACTTCGACCAATGCATGCCCATGGGTTGCAGCATATCTTGCAGTTATTTCGAGCAATTCAGCTCCTTTCTTCAGTGGGTATTCTCACAACGTAAGGGACACCGGGATGTCATTCATTACCTGGACGACTTCTTGATTCTGGGACCCCCTAATTCTGACAGGTGCAGGTGGGCCCTTCAAGCTTTAATCGCTTTGTTCGAAGAATTTCGGGTTCCTTTGGACCCCGAGAAAACGGTCGGCCCTTCTACTTGCATCACTTTCCTTGGGATTGAAATTGACTCCATGGCCGGGGAGTGCCGCTTGCCTTTGGATAAACTGTTGGCTTTCAAGGAGTCCATTAAGGCTATATTGTCTCAAGAAAAGGTGACCCTGCACCAGCTTCAGGTACTGGTGGGTCAGCTGAACTTTGCACTAAGAATCATCCCCATGGGTCGCCCCTTTTCTAGGTCAATAGCTCGCTCAATGACGGGCTAAAAGAAAAACACCACCACACCCGGCTGTCTAGAGAGGTTAGGGACGATCTGAGGTTGTGGGATCTGTTCCTTAGGACATTCAACGGGTCGGTCATTTGGCCGCAGAAAGCAATACCCAGCCCTACGCTGGGCCTATACACTGACTCCGCGGGTAGCATAGGCTTTGGCGCAATTTTGGGCCCATTATGGTGTAGGGCAGACTGGCCTAGAGATTGGGTCAGGTGGGGTTGGACCAAGAATATAGCGTTCTTAGAATTATTCCCAATCGTGGTCGCTGTAAACATCTGGGCAAAGGAGTTCAGGAACAGGGTGGTAATTTTCTGGTCTGATAACATGGCGGTGGTGGATGTTATCAACCGCCAAGGGGCTTCCTGCCCTTTGGTTTTGCGCCTTTTGAAACACCTGATTCTGGCTTGTCTTCAGCACAACATCACGTTCAAGGCGAAGCACGTGCCTGGGGTGCATAACAACGCAGCTGACGCATTGTCTCGTTCATTAATGCAGGATTTTTTGCGGTATCACCCCCAGGCGAAGGAGAAGATGACGGAGTTCCCAGAATCTCTGTGGAAGATTGGTGCCCCTCCCTCCCAGACTTAGTAGCGTCATCCTTGGCCCCACGCACAAAAACAGCTTACGAGAACAGTTTTTTACTTTACAGGCGATTCTTGCATGCTCGGCATATTGCAGATACATTTTCTGAGCCAGCAATGGGGGCGTTCCTTAAACATCTGCGTAGCCTAGGGCGTCCGGTGTCATGCGCGAAGGCCCACTTGGCGGCGATACGTTTCTTCGCAAAAATAGTTAAATTGGAGAGCCCTCTGAATACTTTTATCATAAAACAGGCCTTGAGGGGTTGGGCCAAGGGATCCCCGGGTAGCTCTGATGCCAGGCGTCCCGTCACCCCTCCTTTGCTAGAAAGGATTTTAAGGGCGCTCCACACTGTCTGCTCTTCACCCGCCGAGGCGGCGCTTTTCGCCGCGGCCTTCACTTTGGCCTTTTACGGGGCTTTCCGCATCAGCGAGTTGGTAGGCTCTTCCAAGGGTGACCACTTGGGGGGCCTACAGCAGAAAGACGTAATGGTTTGCAAGGGGGCGCTATACATTATGTTGCGTAAATCAAAGACCGACCAGCTGAAGAAAGGAACACACATCACACTCGGTGAGGCGCCTGGTTCCCCCTTATGCCCTGGGTTAATCACAAACAATTATATGGCGGTGCGCCCTATGGCTGAGTCTCCGGCCTTCTTTATTCACCCCTGCGGAGACTGCCTGTCACGCTACCAGTTCGCGGGAGTCTTTAAATTGTCCCTGAAATCAATCGGAGTGGATCAGCAAGGATACTCATCCCATTCCTTTAGAATTGGCGCAGCCGCGGTAGCGGCGGCAGCAGGCCTTCCAGCGTCCGCTGTAAAAAATATAGGTCGTTGGTCTTCGGAATGTTACAAACGTTACATCAGGCCAGAGTTGGTGTAACAGGGACTGGGTTGCTCAGTGGTGATGTCTCACGTGCATGTTTATTTTCTTTCAGTCAAATGCCTCAGAGAGTAGTCTGGGTATTGGGCCATTCATTTGTCCGTCGGGCGGCATACCGGTTGCAACAGCTCCGTGGGTCGAAACCGGCAGACTTGCACAGCGTGGCTTTTCGGTGGTGCGGCATTGGCGGAGGAGGCATCACCCAGCTGCAACATTTGGTCGAATTGGCGAGTAGTCGAGGGGGACTGCAGTCTCCGGATCTAATCATCATTCACTTGGGGGGCAATGATTTAGTGCGCTTAGGCCGAAAAACCCTTAGGGAGACGGTATTCCTTGAAATCACAAAAGTGGCAAAGCAATTCCCAGGGGCAGCATTTGCCTGGTCACACATGGTTCCACGTCGTAAGTGGGGGGCAGGGATAAGATCTCGAACCATCAATGTGTCAGTTCGCCGGCTTAATGCCAAGATGGCAAAGCTCTGCCCAGTCCCTGGGCGCCTATGGAATATCCCCCACAAACTGCTGAAAGGCGTTCACATGTTTCACAACGACCAAGTGCATTTGTCTGACAAGGGAACCGATCAATTTATCTGTGACATGTGGGGTTTTGCCCGCAGCCTCTTTTTGGGTGGGGAGGGCGAAGGACCTTTGGGGCCCTGGTCGCCCTTGTGGCGGAAATTGAGATAAAAAATGTGACTAGAAACAATAGGAGGGGGTCCCCAACATGGGGCCCCCAGGAGGACATCTGGGATAGGATCCTGAAGTTCTGAGCCAACCAGCGGATGTACACACCAGATCAGGGGGTAAGAGACCTCAGATCGCTGGGGGAGAACATGGGGCTCCAGCTCTTGGCTCCCCCCATTACACCCCAGGGCTGATTGGTGTTTGGAGGGGGGGCGGAACCCTAAACTGGAAGACAAGGTACCGGGTAGTCAGGGTAACCGTCCCTCCTACGGATACAGGTGAGACACGGGTCACCTGTGTGGTCCAATATGGTGGTTCAGGACAGGAAGGGATCCTGTCAGATTGGTTATGGCCACAAGTAATTTCTCAGTAACATGTAAATAAAAATGTTTTCTTTATTGACTAACCTTGTTATACTTGCTATTTGATGTTTGGCTTATTGAAGTTATGAGTTATTTTATATGATGACTTTTTGAAAATAAAAGATACTTCTTCCAACGAATAAAGCTTGTCGTCTCGTGCATTCCTGGCCGGGGGAGTGTGGGCCGTCTGGAGGCCTCTGGATCCTAGAGTAGAGCGCCCCCCCCGTAGTGGGGGGGCGCAGCCCGTTAGGGGTCAGGGCCTACGAGGCCCTGGGGCACTCCCCCCCCTCCTTTTCCTCCCTGCCAGGGGTGCAGGAGTCGGCCGGATTTCCACCCTGACGCCTCGTGAGGCGTTGGGGTGGAAGTCATGCCACAGGGGGCATGTCGTGGGGCCGACGTTGGCCGTCCGCCGGTTCCAGCCGCCGCGCACTGGTGGGGGGCTATTTAAATGCCCCCCCAAGAAGGATAAACCCTTCTTTACTTGTGTGCGGCGGCGGGACCTGGCGTGCGGCCTGCGTTTGTCCCACCCACCCTCTCCTTTATGTTAGTAGTTTGGAAGGAAGTTGGGAAATTGAGATAAAAAATGTGACTAGAAACAATAGGAGGGGGTCCCCAAGGTGGGGCCCCCAGGAGGACATCTGGGATAGGATCCTGAAGTTCTGAGCCAACCAGCGGATGTACACACCAGATCAGGGGGTAAGAGACCTCAGATCGCTGGGGGAGAACATGGGGCTCCAGCTCTTGGCTCCCCCCATTACACCCCAGGGCTGATTGGTGTTTGGAGGGGGGGCGGAACCCTAAACTGGAGGACAAGGTACCGGGTAGTCATGGTAACCGTCCCTCCTACGGATACAGGTGAGACACGGGTCACCTGTGTGGTCCAATATGGTGGTTCAGGACAGGAAGGGATCCTGTCAGATTGGTTATGGTCACAAGTAATTTCTCAGTAACATGTAAATAAAAATGTTTTCTTTATTGACTAACCTTGTTATACTTGCTATTTGATGTTTGGCTTGTTGAAGTTATGAGTTATTTTATATGATGACTTTTTGAAAACAAAAGATACTTCTTCCAAAGAATAAAGCTTGTCGTCTCGTGCATTCCTGGCGGGGGGAGTGTGGGCCGTCTGGAGGCCTCCGGATCCTATCACTTTTAGCTACACCTCTGACAGCACAAGTGTTAGTGCTGGTGGCAGCTGGAATGACGGTCTTTGTTGGTGTCGTCCTCACAACCCCAAAGACCTCGTTCTCCATGGATTCTCTCACTACCAGCCTCCAATGTTCCAATGGTGCCCCTCATCTCTACACAGACCCTCTCTCATGTGTATTTCATTTTTTTTACAGTGCTACTCATCCCAAGCATGTAGAGTAGGGTGTCAGAGTGCATCACATCTCAAACATATTATACAGAGAGAATAACCCATGTAAGTCAGTGTATTGGAAATATTACTTTAGATAACTGTGCTATGTTAGGATTACGACCCATGAACTACAAGTAACAAAAGGAACTCTGTGATGACAGCAGTAACCCACTCAGCTATCTATATAAAAAACAATTATTTAATCTGCATGTTACATGTTGTGCTTTGCAGGAGTAACACTCTGCACTACTTTATGAGTAGTCACAACTGGGAATAGGCAAAACTCAGATCTTTCCATCAGATACTTTAATCACTAGAAGTTAAACTGTCATTTTTATTCTTGCCTAAAAATTGGCAGCATACAAGGAATCCTACACTCTGTACCTTTAACCTATTAATTTCAAAACACAGCGCTGCGAAGCCTGGATGACACATGCCCCTGGTGAAAAGCAGAATGCTATGCTCAAAGCCACAGCAGAAGGAGGCACCACATGCTGTAACTTCCCAGGCTGGCTCATTGTCATTCTGTATGTGACAGTCAGCCAGCAGACAGAATAACAACAGGCCGATCGCAGTCCATGCTAGGTCAGGGAGGGGCTGCTTCAGCCCCTTGACTTCAGATGAGGAGTGTGAGCTGCCGAGAAGCAGCATCACTCACTTCAGTCCCCAGAATTACGGACAAAAGGCGTTTGTAAAGGGGATCATCACGGACAACTGACGTGAGGCCCAAATAACGGACAGTCTGTGAAATTTATGGACAGGTGGTCACCCCAGGATTGAATGGGTATCTGTATGTGGTATCCTTGTATTGTCGGTGCCCAGCCCCTTTTATATTACTTCTCAAGAGTGCTTTATTGCTTATTGCACTGTTGGGGCAGAGAAGAACCCCTACCCTCCCCTGAAGTCAATGTAGACCGACTGGTGTGAACTACCAGAAAGTGGCTTCGATACAATGACGTGTCTAGAAACTATTGTTGGTGCATGGGCAGGGGGTATACCTTCCATTGGTGCAGTAGGTGTAGTGGCACTTAGGCCCAGAGGCTTGAAGGGCCCAATGGATCCTAATTTTTGTTGTACTTTATAATGCAGGCAACAGCCAGGGGGCCCATTTTCTTCCTTGCAATAAGGCTCATGACACACTAACTACACCAGTCCGAGTGGCACAATAGTCTAATAACCTACGTCTGTGTGAGATGCTTTTTACAGCATGTTAACAAGCCCTGGTGCACAGAGCGCTACATATATATGTTACGCCTGCTTACACTGCATATGCCATGTATAATTAAGATAACCAAAACCAGGCCATAGAGAGGTTAAGTGATTTGTTCAGAGTTATTCAACTTGATGAGCTAGAGGACATGTCTTCTGAACCCAGGCCTGCTCACTGCCTGGCACCCTCATCTCATGAGGTTCAATTCTTGGCCTACTTGACTCTTTAAATGCCTTCATCAGACCATCAAGGCTGTGTTTATTTTTATTGCTAGAGCTCCTCTTTCTGCATAAGCAGGGGGTGGGAAGTAGCAACTTCTCACTGGCACCAATAGGTGGCCGAGCATTTTGTGAGTGGTTCATACATCTCACTTAAGAACAATGGGAGACCACCATGCCGGCCCCCAGAGAATAGGTGCCAGGACACACAGGAGGAGGAAGGGAACTATTAATGGGCTATGTTGTTGTGGCACCGACAAAGCAATCCCCATCCACGTTTGACTGGCGGATGCAGCAAGGACACTGGAGATGGCTGAAGGGGCTCCAAACAACTGGCATATGAGCTGGTGGGGGCTTAATTAGTCCATATTGTTTCCTGCTTTGCGGCCGTGCAGTCCATGGAGGTGCTGCTGCCTCAGAGGGTCTCAGTTGCTGTTTTCCTACCCTCTCATCCCGGATGTCATGTAATTGGGGGCGGGGTGGTTGCTGTGTCTTTATTCTGGATTAGAGTTTTCTATATAATGGGTTGTGTCGTATTTTACGGGGTAGATTCATGGTTGGTCACAAGGCAGGTAGACACCTTGGCTTCAGGTGTAAAAAGACAGGTGACTTCTGCATTTACTTGGCTCTAAAGTTTACCCTAGCAAGGCTAGTGGTACTGCTGTGTTCAGGGTTAATCTTGAGGTAGATGCTAGAGAGACTGCCACAACCCCATCATGGGTACTCTACAGCACTGCCCCGGGGATGTTGTGGCATTGGTGCTTGCGACAGGGGACCAAGCCATGGCCCTGTTGCCTAGGCCCATCTCCCAAAATGGTGCTACGGGGATCCCTCCTTTGGATTCAGTCTGGCATGGTTGGATAGCGGCTCAGCTTACTTGTTGGGCCAGACTTATTTTTATGAGGAGTGGGTAAGTTTGTCCTACGAGAAGATACATATGGGGGGACCCTGGAGTTCACTGGGGTGCCCATATCAGATGCTGTAAGGGTTAGCTAGGAGGTCAATCATGACTCCCAAGGATCTGCTAGCTAGGTGATTCAATGTCTAAATTACTATAACATTAATTTTGATTGCTTTGAATATGTTAAATGATTGTAAATGCAATGTTTTATAATGTTTTTTTCCCATGCATATTTTCTCTGTTTAGTAACTGCAGCCTGAAAATTGTTTATTTTCAAATGCAACAGTTGGAGAGTCTCAGGATAATTTTTCTTATCTGTCCTAAAGGAATGTTTAGTATTGGTTTTGGAATGACTCTACGCCTTGGGTCACCGTCCCCTCCTGCTGCCAAGGTGAGTTCCCCCACCTGTGAAAGAGGTCTGTCTTAGGGTTCTACTGCCAGGGGTGTAACACAAGTCCCTGGGACACAGAGGGGGCCCCAACCTTTCAGGGGGTGCCATTCAGCTCAAGGCCAATGAATATCTGTGAAATATAGGAGGCTCGGGGGCACCGCATCACATTCTACAGAGAGGCCCTTTGTTTTGCATTATGCCACTGCCTGCTGTATGGATGGCACTTTAGCAGATCTGGCATCTTGTTTACCGCAGTTGTGTGTTCTTGTAGCCTTAAGTGTAAGAAGTGGGCCGCTAGGCCTGGCAAGTCTCGAGTTCTAGGCTTCCCCACACCATTTCCAAAATAAACCAAGCACAAAGTGATTTTTTTAACAAAGGTTTAATCTGTTACACATACAACCAATGTGTTTCAGTATTGCTTTGATGTTGTTAATTAAGAGGTTTGAATTATGTTCCTGATTTTTAATTGTTTACATGCTGTTAGGGTTTTGCTGTAAGGAGTTGTGTCCTGTGAGCTGCTGTTCCTTGTAAAGTGGCGAAGTATACAAGCTCACAATAAATAAACAGTGTCATTAGTTTCATGGAACAAAACAAATTCAGAATAAATGTTGAAACTCTAATTAAAAAAAAAACTCAACTTCAACAAACATCTTCTCCAGCAATGTGCAAAAGATATGCACCCCTTTTACACCGAGATATACATACTCCCTTCCCTCATATTATTTAAAATCAGCTTAAAGATCCACCTGCAATCTATGTTTACTCAACATTTACTGCTCACAAGACTGCTTTCTTGCAGGGGTGAAACACCTAAAAGCTCTTACACTCTATGTACACAGTCTCATACTATGACTGTATGTTTCTGTCATATCACCAGTATAGGGTATCTCCGACTACGTATGTAACATTTGTTTACACACTTCATACATTAAACATTTTAAGAGCTGTAGCACCCTTGCATAAGGTCAAGGTTGGACTATACAAAAGATAAATAAAATCAGTCGAAAAAACACCTCTTGACAAAGAAATTCCCCGAACTGTCTGAGTACTCTCACAATTAGCTAGTCCTCAGACTCCTCTTAATGGTGTTATACTGAGCTACTGCCAGGTTCACAACTAGGACAGAAGAGTACAGCACTACACTAGAGTGGGAGGGCCGATGCCACTCAGTCCTGATAAACCACTGGAATAGTTGAGTTGCTGTTACATCCATCTTCAGACTTTTTTTCCTGGCATCCCCAAGGGCCAACTCAATGGCCACTGGAAATGTGTGGCAAAGGCGGTCCACATTATGTGACAAGGTTGATTGAATTGTGTAGCAAAAAAACATTATTAGGCGCAATCTGCGGCTACTTTGTTTCACCATGTTGTTATTTTAACTACATTAAGACTGCTTGGGAAAAGGTTTATCTCAGTACTAGATTAACACCCGAATATAGGAATCAGAAACTAAAAGTTGAACAGTAACTTTGCCAAGGGTCTGCCTCTTTGTAGAACCATGTGCAGTGCTTTTTTTTTTTAGTAATGTTTAGATTCATTTGGGATATAAACATTTTTTTTTTTGCTGAAATCCACAAAGTATGCAGCAGATGGTGGATTAGATGGCAAGTGCAGAAACTCTATAATGATGCAGAAAACCCGAACCAACTATCTCACATAATTCCAGTGGCAATAATTAACTTCCTGTCAACTATAGAAACATTGACAACTAATAGTCCACAGTATACGACAATTCAAAGGATAGCATCTAAAAAAATGTTGGATAACAATAAAAACTCAGCCACCTCCAAGCAAAAGTGATTTATCCGTTATGACAGCATCCAAATGAAACACTTAAAACAAATAATAAACAACTGTACACTCATGTAATACCCTACATCTTGTACCGAAAAAAGGAGTCTAATCAGTGGTGTAAGGAGGCAGGAAGGGCAGAGAAAAAAGAGTCTGCCGGGTCACCAACCCACGGCTCTCAAAAGTTAAGGTTTGTCTCCCTGTCACATTGTTATAGGACACAGACTTTAACTGTTTTTTGTCCCCACTGCACCAGCATCCTAGATACGGCCGTGTATCACCATATTGTGGCGTGGTTCAAATATGGACCTACACTCTACCAACTACGACTATATGGTCAGCGTAAGTCTATACTAGTAAGTATAGACTTATATTTCTTAAATCTACTTCCCCTGACAATACTGTAGCAGTCAGTGTAATGGATACAATATTTTTGTAGCTAGGTATTTCAACAGTGATAGGGTGACACCACCACGGGCTAACTCGTGGGCGGTGGTGTGGCAATCAATGCCACATACAGCGTAATCCAGGTTATCACAACTGATAAAGGTCCCCGTTCACTACAGACGTTGCTTTTAAAAAGAAATACTTATTTAAAAATACATCTATATTACTAGAGCAACTGTAATAGCGCAAACAGTGATGGCTAGACATCTGTAGTGCTTAGGATTCCGAGTTATACCTCCAAACAATATCAACATAGCATCACATAAGAATCAAGATGGCGGCAAGCTGGGGGCTATGCTAACCCATATGCCTTGGAAAGTCTTCGAGGCAGCGGCAGGCTTCAGGTAAAGCACTAGCATTGCAGATTGTGGTAGTACTTCGACAAAACAGCACAGAAGGCTTCAGAGATGTCTTACTTCAGTAAGAAGATATGGCCTAATGGGCAGAGCTGCAAACTTTGGATCTAGGGAGTCCCAGCTTTGATTTAACATCCTGCCATTCTAAGCAAATCACTTAATCAACCTGCCTAAAGAAAAATGGAATCTGGCCTCTGTAAAGTGCTCTAATACCTTGGGGCCAAGGTCATACTATATAAAACTGCAAAAAAATAAAAAATAATAAGGCTGCATTCTGTACGCGCTATAGCATTGTGGCAAATGTAATCCTTCCGTCTTCAGTCTTCATTTAGCAGTAAAATACTGAACAATTTTCAGTTAAGTCAGTGGTGCGGAACTGTCCGCTTCATGGCTCTGGAGCGTGATCTCACATGCCCCGTGTTAGAAGGTTGGTAAAAATACTGAATATTGTGGAGGGTTTTTGACCTAAATATTGCTATGGACCATTCCCTTCTCTCACAACACAAGCAAGTGCTCTCATGGGAGAACCTTTGACATTACACAGGTGACACCCAAAGTGTCCTAACTGAGTCAGAAAACAAACAACGAGGGCTTTTTCAGGGAAAACCAAAAATGCATAGATGGTGGGACAGTTACGACGTTCTGCTCATGGTTTTCAGTCTCTCTCTAGCATGAGTTCTGTGTGTGGGCAGCAGCGACCCGCTCACGTAAGCCGGAAACTTCGCTGCAGTATTCAAGCCGGAAGTACTTCTGCCTGGTCCGTGCAGCGGGGCGTCACAGCGGATCTGAGTGTGAGGGGTCCCTGGCCTGGTCATGGGAAGAAAGGTGGCAGGGAGCTCAAAGCACCTATGGAAAGTGTGTTCACACCAGGATTCTCGTGTACCCAGTTAGTATAGCGAGTATGACCTTCTCCACAAGGAATTGGGGAGGCTGCGCTGCTTGAGTGCTTGCAAGAAAATTGTATGTGTTTCCTTCTTGCTATTTTCCAAGCTGGATAGCTGATGATTGCATCCTGCCACGACCAACCTACAGGTTGAGAGGGAGCAGGCCCAGTTCAAGGAATTTTAATCTGGATGGGCTCAGGGTATGTTTGGATGGGCCAATGTGGGCCCAATTTTTGTCAATTCTGGAGGTAGCCTACAAGCCCAAGATTTACATCATATCTTCTTCCAAACAGGCATTCGGTGCATCTAGAGCTTTATTTGAGAGTAACAGCTGAGGTCTATACTCAACAGCCCCAACCCTTATAATTTCCAGAAGGTCATGCTTCAACACACTCGCCTGGGTTCCAAGCAGACTGTAATAGTAGTTAAAGGTTAAAGAGGTCCCTGTTACCACATCTATGCCTTGACATTTTGCACTGGAATGGATACGTTTTCCTTGCAGTTCACCCAACCCCTATTTCTTTGCTCACTGTGAACTTTGTAACTGTTTATTTTCATATAATTCTTTAGCGATGCACTTTCATTGATAAAAAAAACTTTTAAAAAACAGCAACACATTTGGAAAAAAAGAAAGGAGTATTGTTGACAATAAAGAGTAGTTTCCATGCCTGACAAGTGTAAACCAGTAATTGCAGTCAAACAGGTAACCTTTTTGGGCTGTATTACACAGGGTGCCCCAGTTAAGCCACAGATGCTTATGCAGCCCCTTCTGTGATACTGACTCATGTATAGCCAGTGTTCTAGTCGGAGGATGTTCCCTCATTCAAATTGGGCATGAACCAACAGAAATGAGGGAATCAATTTGTCTCTTAGCCCATCCATATTATGGATGTAGGAGAAGAGGCAAACAGACACACAACATGGAAAACAAAAGAAACCATTCAGACTAACAAAATACTCCAGCCATGGCTAGGTTTTCTACAAGTCTGAAGTGAATACTCCTTAAAGTGCATTTGATTCTCTCCGGTTATGTCATCAATTGGTTTGTAAAGCACACTCTCACCCAGCAGGGCATTCTAGCTCTGAGCAGGTGTGAGATTTGTCAATCCTAGTGCCTGATGTGGTTTTCAGTTTCTTGTGGATTTCAAGAAGTGAGGAGGAGACTCTGATGTGTAATGGAACGTCATTTAATGCTTTAGGAGCGATGTAAGAGAATGCCCAATCACCAGATGTGGTTTCCCGTATGTGTAGAATGTATGCAAATAGGAGTCTTGCCGAGCTGAGGTGTCTGCAAGGTTTGTGAAAGTAGATGGCATTGTTCAGGTACGTTGGGCCAGAGTGTCTTGAAAGTTTGGGTGAGGAGTTTGAAATTTGTTCACTTGAGGATGGGTAGCCATTGTAGCTCCTTGAGGTGAGGTGAGATGTGTGTGTGTTTTGTGGTCGGAGTAATTCTGGCTGCCGAGTTCTGTATGTTCTACATCCTCCTGATGACATGCTTGTTTATCCCGGGGTAGAGGGTGTTTTTGTAGTCTATGTTGTTGGTGACAGGAGTGTGAGTGATGATTTTCCATGTTTTGACTGGGAGCCATTTGCAAATCTTCCTAAGCATCTTGAGTATGTGGAAGCATAAGGCAATGATGGTGTTGTTTTGGGCTGTGATTTTGAGTTTGCAGTCGAGGATGATCTGAAGGCTCTTGGCATGGGTTATTTAGTTCTGAGGTAAGTTTAGATAATTAGCATTAATGGCACTGTGTATATATTAGCCCGCATTGCATAACCCCGGGTAGCCCTTTGTTGAACTGAATTATGATCAATTCCATTGCGAAGAGATGTGGTTTGACAAAGAGTATCACCAGGGCTACTGAATTTATGCAGTACAGAAGGACCAAATTATGTGAGAGTTGACTAAATTATGCAGCAAAAAAAGGCAAATTATGTGGTGTAATGCGGCGACATTTTGTGATAGTGTTACTTCATTATTTTGTCTTTATTTTACACCTGTTAACACTGTCTGCCCCTAGGTTGCACCTCATTAGTAGAAGTTTAACATGCAAGTATAGCAATAGGCAACTGAAAGGTGAACAGTCAACATTTGCAAAGGGTCATCAACTGTACATGTTTTGTACCAGTTTTTGTAACTTTAGATCCCTTTGAGCTAGAAACATTTTTTAAATCTGCAGATTATGCAGCCGATTATGTGGCAAATGCGGCAAATCTGTAATTTTGCAGTAAACACCACAGCCATAAAGTTGCATGAATCCAATGCCACTGACCATAACCTGGGAATGGGCACGGTACTATAACAAGATATCAGATATTGTATGTGATGTTTTTGTATGTTTTACATAGCAATCATTTTCAGGTCTTTGCTCGTGCATAAACTTTAAGAGCCAAACCAGACCCTTAGCTCGGCTCTGGCTCAGCTACCTCTATTAACTTGTTGGATCACCCACAAATGACACACCTGAATTGCACTTTTAAAGACAGTGAAAAAGTCATTACAACGTTCCGAAATTGATATGGAGGAAGCACTTCACAGGTGCCTTCTCCACGGCCTCTTCTGCCGTGACTGGGTGAGCAAAATTGCCACCCGCTCCCCGCCCCAGCTAGAACTGGGCCTGGGGCGGGGGGGGGGGGGGGGGGGGCAGGTTTTCCCGTGTCACCTATGGATAATCCAGCTAGCACAGACAGTAGCTTTCATTTGACAGAATCGGTGTAATAATGTTTCAAAACAACAAAGTGACACGCAAAACACAGCCGGCTCTACGCAATTTCCTTGCAAACAACTCCCCCCTCCCCCGACACACAGACACCCCCCACCCACGTCTCTCCCCAGCTGATGCAGTTCTTCAGGGATGGGATGGGCCCCGGGGCAGGTACATCAATACCCCCAGAGCGGGAGAAGAATCTATTTTTTTCTGCAGATTTCCCCCGTGCTGAGCAACCAGCGGGCCTCACCTGCTTCTCAAATAAGTGACATGGGCTGCAGAGGCGTCCGGGGAACGGTCTTCTCCACCCTTGTCATCCCCCGACTCCCCCTCCCCCGCTGTAATCCGCCTGATCCGTGGCGAAGGGCCTCACTAATGTGCAGTGCACTGGGGCTACAAGAAGGCGCCGTTCCCACACTCCGAGCAGTGGCACTGACAGCACAGACGGGCACAGGCCGAGGCGTAGGAACACTCAGGTGCACAGGAGCACAGCCAGACATGGGCAGTGGGCCAGGGCGGGGGACAGGGAGTACACACTAGCAGGCAGGAGTGAACACTAGCAGGCAGGGGTGGCTGGTACCCTTTGAAAGTGATGGGGGGGGAGTGACGTTCCCCGCCACTTCCCAAAAAAACAAAATAAAACACCCCCTCCCTCCAAACCCCCAAAGTAAACCACCCCCCCCCAAAAGTCCAAAATAAAATACCCCCTCCCTCCAAAAGCCAAATAAAAACATAACACTAACTACAAAATAAAACACAACTACTACACCTACATACATTACACATATCAAATGAAATTAAATAAGACAACACTTACCCACGGGCTTCACATCCTCCTTGGTGTTCTTCTCTTTCTCAGATGCATTAAGAGCTCCCCGACCAATTCAGACGCTGCTGTCATGCTTTTAACCAGCATAAAAGAAGTGCCTGGATTGGATGGAGCGGGCTGGCTGGACACTTCTTCAGGCCCTGGAGACCTGTGCTTGGTCTAGCTTCAAAGTGCTTTGAAGCAATTTGAAGTCAGTTTGTCCGGCACAAAACAGCCAGCCAAAGTGGCATGCACACTTTGGAGCGTCCAGTCAGCCCTGCTTCAGTCCTCTTCTGCCAGTCAGCAGCAGAGGACACGCCCAGCATGTCTCTGGGCTTGGGGCTGGCACTGCTGTAGTGCGCACTGCGCCGGTAAAAATAAAATGGCAATGAAACCTTATTACTGGCATTTAATTTTTTCTTGCATGGGTCGCAGTGGGGGCAGAGGGGCGATGTACACCGCCCTCGAGATAAAAACACCACAGCTAGCAGGCCAAACAGATGGCCAGGTGTATATGCAGGGCCAGAGGCTTCGGTAGGTAAAGACGATGATGGGTTGAGGAGAGGTAGTTTCGGGGGAGAGGAGCTGCCAGAGGCACCGAGTTTGAGGGAGTAAAATATCCCTTGTTGCACACTGCAAAAGTAATGCGTGGGCAGAGCACCCTCTGAGGAATGTAATACTTAACCTTGGCTGGACCAAAAAGAACAAACACATGTACTAGACAGCATGCCTAGCAGCAAAGTCTGAATAGTAAGCAAATCACACATTATTAGTATTAATAGGCGCACTTCTAACCTAGGCAGCCGTTCTCATTCTCAATTTCATTTACAGTGCTACAAAACTACAGCACCAAGCACTGTATAACATTATTACATTATAATATACTAGGAAAATCAGACTATATGTGGGGTAGTTCTAATAAAAATAAAACTGTAGGAGGAAATAGAGACTGGACCCCAATTCTTATTATTTTAGACTGTGCCTTGGAATTTTTACATGGCAGGAACCAGAAATATCCTTTCTACTAGTGTTAGCAACTAAAACCAAAGGTGACCATTTCGAATCTGGATTCTACGAATGTGATCTTGAGCTTTTTTAAGGTTCCTTTCTTGTACTTCCACATTGTATACTCTTGTCTGTTTACCTTTTGTTTTCTTGATGTACAGTGCTTTGATAACCGAAAGGGTCATGTTCGTGCTATATAAAACTCTATAAATAAATAAAATAATAAATAAAGGCATTTACACTATGCGCTGTACAAACTATAACCATATACACCCTATACGTCTCTCAATATATTCTCTACCTTAACTCTCTGGCTCATCCCAAACCTCACTCTACTACTATGATTTCTAAAACAACGCTTTCTAGATTCTTGCCTCCTCAGCTCACCGCAAACCTCATTTTCCTACTATAATCTCCCAAACAACCCTTTCTAAATTATCCCCTCATGTTTCTCTCCTTTGACTCATCCCAAACCTCATTTTACTACTATGATGTCCCTAATACCTTTCTAGAGTCTCTTCCCTCCTTCAGTCTCCTTTTATTAATCTCAAACCTCATTTTACCACTATAATCTCCCAAATAACACTCTCTAGACTCTTCCATCCTATATCCCTCCATTAGCCTATTCAATCCAACTAACAGACTTGCCTGTCCACTGCTCAAATTAACTCGCACTTCACTATACTTATCCTTTTTGGGTTCCAGAGTAGTCTCCTACTCGCCGAAAAGCGCTTTGACACCTCATCAGAGGTAGTAAGCGCTATATAAATAGAATTGCAATTACAATATGCATCTGGGAGCTGTAACATTCACTTCATTCGAATGAATGGACCAATGAACCCCATCTCTAAAACAAATGTTTTTTTATTCATCATCCTTATGTGATGTATTGTTACGTGGAAAATGTGCATTAGATTTTTCTTAGTAACGGTTTGCTGCAAATTATTTTCTGTGCTGATCAGGTTAGTTTTGACTAATGATAAGGAATACTTTATATCTCCTTATAACAAAGGCAGTTTGTTTCTAATCACTGCTTTTATTTACCATATGAAGGCATTAGAGGACTTGTAATCTGGGTTTAATTCAGTCAAACCCACTGGACGGTCATATGAAAACAAGGATCTGTAAAAGGAAAGCCCAGGACTGGAAACAAGGAGTCATCATGGCATGCACTCAGATAGTACTGGAGAGGATGTGGCCTAACGGTGAGAGCTGCCAACTTTGAAAATAAGGAACCATGTTCAAGTCTCGGCTCAAAATCCTGTGATTTTGGGCAAATCACTTAGTGGCACATGTATGAAGACTAAAATCTGCGAGTCGGTAATCGCGACTCAATGCAAATCGCAATTACCGACTCGCAAATCTGAATGTACGTACAAATAGAAGACCACTTTAGCGATTAGGTGCCGGGACACATCGCAATTGGGTGTTACCGAATCGCAATTTGCGACCCAGACTTGCAAATTGCAAATGAGTCGCAATTACCAAACGGGAGCAAAAGAACAGAGAAATTTCACTTCATGGTGCTGGGTAATGACCTTAGAACCAGGAAGTGCCTCCCATGGAAGTGGGAGGAGTCTAGCCAGTACACACAGCAGAGGCACACGCAGCTGAGAGGAGCAACTGCAGCCATGGGTAGCCAAACAAAGGAGGGAAACACAGTAGGGATGAAGAGAAAGTTACAATTTTCAGAAAAAGAGTAGGAAGCCCTCACTGAGGAGTGCTGCCTACATCATGAGGTCTTGTTTGGGAAGGCAGCAATGACTGTACCTGACTCACAGAAAAAAGAAATCTGCATGGACATACAGAGCAAAATCAATGCCATGGGAGTCAGTCACTGCTCCACTGAGAAAGTGCGCAAAAGATGGTATGACCTCAGGTCAAGAACCAAGGAAAGGGCTGCAGAGCGGATGAAGGAGGTGCATGGAACAGGTGGGGGACTATCCACAGTACCACCACCCACAGCAATTGAGAGTATGGTAGAGACCACACTGGAAGCAGAGGCTGTTGTGGGAATCGGGGACCTGGACAGGTCAGCACCAGGAAACTCCAAAAGTAAGTAGCACATCTGACATTTTCAAACTTTTCAGTGCACTATGCACACAAACAGTTCACAAAAGCATGCATCATTCAAATATTTCCATGCCTATATGTCCAGCTCAAGTATAGTGCATTATGGGTAATGTAGTACAGTAATCCAAAATGTGATGAATTTTTATTTTAATAAGCCACACATCTGAGAGGTACTGACAGTGTATTGCCTGTGTCCCACAGGACTCCCTCAGGTATCCACTGATGTCCCCAGTGTGGAGGGAGAAGATGATGCCACCATGGCAGCAGAGGTGGCAGTCAGCATTTCCGAAGAGGAGTGCAACACACCAACCATTGTTCCCAATGCACATGAAACAACAGAGGACACAGATCTGGACAATGAAGGTGTAAACCAGACTCCCAGTCCACAGATGGGTGATAGCCAGCCACAGAGATTTGCAGGGCTTGGGCATAGAAGGGGTCATCTGACACATGCTGCAGGTGACGAGGAGGCCAGTACTCAACTATTTCTGGGACTGGAGGCATCCTTAATCAGCAGTCAACGCTTGCAGAACAAACATATGCGCTTAATGAACAGGAATTTACACTATATGCAACAGACTCTCACTCAGCGATCTGGGAACGTGGAAATACAATTGGCCACCATGAATGGCAACATGGTCATCCCTTACCGCTGCCCTCTCTGACCTATGCAGGAAAATGGTGGCAGATTGTGCCCATGTAAGGCGCCATGAGCGCAGCACAGCTGCACGGATGGAGCGGCTAAGTCAGTCCATTGGCTGTCTAGCCACAACAACTACATGCCTGTCACGACGCACTGTGATGCTCCAGGTTGAACTGGGACATTTTGCTGGAGATGTGGCCAGGGGACTAGGCTGCATTACTGCAGCTGTGGACCTACTTCATACCTCTCAGGCAGCAAGAGGCACTGGTGACACCCCTCAGGACAGTGAGGACATATCCAGTGTGAGCAGCATTTCCACCTCGGTTGCCCGCATGCTACATAGTAGTATTGCCCGCCAGACATCTGTGGACCAACCAGGCACAGGCCATGTTAGTCATAGCCATAGGAGTTGTGCTGTGATGACGCTAGGTTCTTCTTAAGGCACCTGATTGGAATGCGTCAGGTGATGTTACACCATTTTTGTTTACTGGTTGGTACATGCCACTATTGACATAATCCACACATGACATTAAAGGATATTTTTTTCAACAACCTGACTATGTGTGTTTTACATTTGTGAGTGCAGTGTCAGATGGCACTTACCTGCCAAAGTAATGGGTTTCTATATGATCCCGTCGCCGTCTGCCCTCCATTGCGATGCTGCCATCACCGGTCGTAGTGGTGGCTCCTGCTCCTCATCCTCAGATTCTGTGCCATCTATGGGGAGATGTAGCCCACGCCTTGTTGCAATGTTGTGTAGGATGGCACATGTCGCCACAGTCTTGCCTGCTATCTCTGGGGCATACTGGAGTGCGCCTACACTTTTGTGCAGGCATCTGTAATGTGATTTCAACATGCCAAACGTCCTTTCAATGACGGTTCTGGTGCACCAATGTCCAATGTTGTAGCGCCTCTCATTCTGATTTGCAGGTGTTAGGTATGGGGTGAGTATCCATGGCCTCAAAGCATATGCACTGTCACCTGTGTAACAAAATAGAAAATATGAGGATGGCTTTACATGGTTATGCAGTGACTGGCATTTATGACATTGGTGTGTACTACACAGTACCTAATAAATATCCATCATCAAACTTCCCACGTTTAAGGCGTTGGTGTATCCCACTGTGCCTGAAAATGTACACATCATGTGTGCTCCCTGGGTATTTTGCCACTATATCGATTATGACATTGTAGGCATCACATACCACCTGGATGTTGAGTGAGTGGGTACATTTCCTATTGCGGAACACATATTCCAGATGTGCAGGAAGACATATGGGTACATCAGTCCCGTCCACACACCCTATCACATGGGGAAAGTTGGCAGTTCTGTAGAAGTTCAATTTGGTGTTGTGTATTTCCTCCGCATTCCCGGGAAGGTAAATGTATCTGGACATGTGTGCGAGTATGGCATCTGAGAACCGTCTAAAGAATTGTGACAGGGCACTATGGGACACCCCACCAGCCACAGCAATTAACCCCTGGTAGCTACCCGAGGCCAAGAGGTGCAGTGGGCACAGCACTTGCACATGTGTGGGGATGGAGTAGCTGCGTAGGGTTTGGCTTTCTAGCTGAGGTTTTTTTTTTTTATATATTTTTATTAACATTTTGCTGTTACACAGTTACATACTTGTTCGTTTCACATGCATTTTTTGTTCATAATGCTTTATTCTACTTTTTGTTCATTGTTTGTTCTTTTTATTATCGTTAGTCTTATTGTTCTTTATTTAACAAACTGTGCTCATTTACTTGTTAAAGCGCATTTCCTTTCTTCATTTCACTGTTCTGTATAATCAACAATCAAACAACAAACTTGAACCCCTTCTTCCTTGTAACTTGGGAGGGTGGTGTAAAGGGTTAGGTGCAAGAAGACAAGGGTGGTGGGAGGGGAAGAGGAAGGTGGGGGGGAGGGAGAACACGAGGTATGTGATATACAATTTCTGTTGGCAATCATATAGGACTAATTGGAGGTAGGGAAAAGGAGGAAGGGGAGAAAAAAGAAAAAAACAGACCCCATGAGGTCAACTTTACGGCTTTGTGCGAATGGCTTTTGTAATTGTTGGCTTGAAGGTACTATGATATATCCATTTTTGAGCGGGGGAAGATGTCAACCAAGGGCACACCGGCGCACCCTGGGGGCGGCGGGTCACTCACTCTGTTTGCTATTTCTGTCAGTGGAGTGGGGGGTCAGAGATCCAACTGTCTTCGCTCCCTTACTCTCGATGTGATCTATGTGTGGTTTGGGTCTGTTTTGGGTGCCTGCCTATGTGCTTCCATCATTTGGTTCCATCCTCGGTGTGGATTGGATTTCACTGGTTTCTCCTACTGGGCTTGCCAGCCTCTTATTTATACTTTCCCAGCTTGTCATTAAATTCTCCCACCCCGGAGCTATAGGAACCTGGCGGATATTCCTGGCTTCTTCTGCTTTTAGGACCTGTAGTTCAGCTCTAGACCATGTTGCTATATCCCTTTTCCAGTCGGTCAGCAGAGGGTGATCCGCGGCCTTCCAGCCCCTGGAGATTAGTCTCTTATAAAGGGCCAGGGAGAGGTCCAGAAAGCGCCCCTTCACTTTTCCGCAAAGTGCAGCTGGTCTGAGGACCAGCAGGCACATCTCAGGGGTGGGTCTCAACTCAAACTCAAACAATTCAGTTAGGGTGGGCAATATTTCCCTCCAGCCAGTCTGGATCACCGGGCAAGTCCAAACCATGTGGTCAAAATCCGCCCCTCCTCCTCCGCATCTCGGGCAAGTCCCCGGGGCTCCTCCATATATACGGAATAGCCTGTGAGGCGTGAGGTACGTTCTGTGCAAATAATTATATTGAATGTACCTTAACCGTGTATTGTGTGATATCTTCCGGGGGTAGGCCAGTATTCTCTTCCACTCTGAGTCAGTGAGTTCCCGCCCAACTGTGCCCTCCCAACGTCCTCTCAGCGACCGTAAGGGGTCTAAGGCTGCCTCAACTTGGGCCCGATATATTTTGGTGATCAGATGTGATTCCTCCCCTAATGTCAACAGTGAGTGTAGGACATCATGTGTGTCAGGTTCCGCATTCACCGTATCCCAGTGAGCTTTGAGAGTGTGTACTAGCCTCCCGTAAAGCAGGAACTGCCCCCCGGGAACACCCTCTTCCGTTAATTCAACAAATCCCCTCATCACTCCCTCCTTGAAGAGTCCTCCCACTGCTTCTATTCCAGCTGACAACCAGGGGCCAAGTCCCGTGTTTCCCGGCCCCCTCCCCTTAGGTTCTATGGCAAGCACCGCCAGTGGCAAAGCTGGGGAATATGGAGAGCCCACTCCCACTCTTTTCGTGCATCTTTTCCAGCATGCCATTGCCACTTTTATCATTATATTGTTCCCAGGGGGGGGTTATCTTTCTGTTTGCCATGCATGCCGCAATCCACGCCGTGTCAATTACTCCTTGGGCTGTATATAAATCCAGTTGGCCCCGGCCCGCAAGCCAACCGGGTATCCACTGTAATTGGGATGCCAGGTAGTATGCCTCAAAGTCAGGGGCTCCCAGGCCTCCCGCGTGGGGTGGTCTGCAGATAGTTGTAAGTGTGGTTCGTCTGCGCCCATTGTCCCATATTAGTTCTCTGAGTAATGTGTTCAGATCGCGGAACCATGCCCGGGGTATTAACAGTGGCAAGTTGGTGAAGTAATAGAGAAGTCGGGGGAGCATGATCATCTTGGAAAGCGCCACTCTGGCCATCACTGACAGTTTCAGAGAGCGCCAAAATTCTACCGCTGATCTCAGAGATCGGAGCGCTCTACCCAGGTTGCCCTCTCTTAAGTCTACCATGTCGTGGTAGATCTGGATCCCCAGGTATTTAAATGTCCGTGGACCCCATTTTAGGTCTGTTGGGCACGTTGCAGGACATCTATATCCAGGCGTCAGGGGGAACACATATGTTTTATTACGGTTAAGTCTTAATCCTGACACCTCTCCGAACTCCTCCAGGGCGTTCAGGGCCCAGGGGAGACCACTCGCCCCATCTCTAAGATAGATCAAGATGTCGTCTGCGTATAGCGAGATAATGTGATCCGTTGTTCCCCACCGAATCCCTCTGCCCGCTCCGTCCCCGCGTACCCACGCCGCCAGGGGCTCCATCGCCAGCGTGAACAACAATGGAGATAGGGGGCATCCCTGTCTAGTTCCTCAGTGCACTGGGTAAGCAGCAGAGATTGTCCTACCCGTCTTGACACTTGCCAGTGGGGATGAGTATAATAGGTCCACCCATTCGACCCAGCCCTCACCCAGGCCCATTTTTAACATTGTCGCCCTCAGATAGTCCCATCTGATTGAGTCGAAGGCTTTTTCAAAGTCCACTGCTAGCATGGTCCCGGCTGGCGGCTTCGATTCACTGGGCATATGTATGATAGAGAAAATGCACCTAAGATTCAGAGAGGTGCTGCGACCAGGTATGAAACCATTCTGGTCAGGATGTATCAGGGTGGACATAAGAGGTAATAGCCGGTTGGCCAGGATCTTACTGAGGATCTTAAAATCGCTATTTAGCATTGATAGTGGGCGAAAGTCTGTTACTGATGCCTCCCTATTATTTGTTTTAGGGAGTGGCACTACCAATGCCTCACGCAGTGTGCGTGGGAGTTCTCAGTTCTTTGCCGATTCCATATACATTTCTATCAGTCTGGGGACTAGTAAGGATTTATACTTTTTATAAAAATCCATCGGAAGACCATCTGTACCAGGGGTCTTCCCAGGGGCCAGCTGTGTAATTGCTTCAGTTGTCTCATCCGTGGTCACTGGGCCCCCCAGGCCGACCCTGTCCTCTGGGCTCAATACCGGTAGGGGTATCCGAGTTAGGAAATTGTCAAGAATCCCCGTCCCCAAGTCTGTGGGTTTCCTATATAAGTGCGTATAGTAATCTCTAAATGCGTCGTTAATGGATTCTGGACTGAGTCTCCGTGTCCCCCCCCCTGTCTAGTACGCTTGCAATAGGGCCACTATCTCCGTTCGGACGCACCAGCCATGCCAAGAGTCTACCGGATCTCCCCTCCTCTGATTGTATGGATGCCAGGTATCTTTGCATACTGTGGCATCTGAGTCGCTCTTCAGCTTGGGAGTGCTCTCTACGTGCACGTTCGTACTCTCCATCCGCTTGCCTTGCAGGGCCCTGTCTCAGCTCCCCCTCGTGAATGACCCTCTCCAGTGCGTTTAATTCTCTCTCAAGTGTACGTTTTATCCCCACAGACTGTCCAAGACAGTGACCCCGCGTCCCCACTTTGAGTGTCTCCCACTCTATGCCTCTGGCGGAAGTGGATCCCTGGTTAGCTTCTATATGTTCTGTTAGGTAGCATTGTAATTCCTCCCTGTATGCCTGGTCTTCTAACGCCGTCGGGAGCATTTTCCATGACGGTATGGGGGGTCTGTCCTGTGATACACTCAGTGTCAGTAATAGGGGGTTGTGGTCTTATATTGTGCGGGCAAGGTACTCCGCATGGGTCATACTTCGGGCCAGTCCCGCAGTGCAAACTATCCTATCGATTCTAGTGTGTACCTGGTGGAGGCCCGAGTAAAACGAATAATCCCTGGTCATTGGGTGTTGAAACCGCCAAGCATCTACCAGCCCCCAGGCGTCTAGCCATTCAACTAGTTTTTTTGCTGTTTTGATTGATGTTGCTCCCTGTAGTGGGGGGTTAGATCTATCTAAGTCAATGTCGAGCACTGCGTTAAAGTCTCCTCCTATTAGTACTTACCCCATGTGTTGACGAGTAAGGTGCCTAGACAGGCCTGTCATGAATGATGTTTGGTCCTGGTTGAGGGCGTATATACAACTCAGGATCAACTGGAGCCCCTGTAATTTCCCTTCCAATACGACAAACCTTCCCTCCCTGTCTATGTTGGAGGAATCAATCACGAAGGGGACCCCCGCCCTAATCCAAATCAGAGCTCCTCTTGCGTAAGCTGAATATTCTGTGGCAAACACCTGTCCCCTCCATCTCCGTTTCTCTCCCTCTCCGGGTGCGAGATGGGTCTCTTGTAACATAGGTATCTGCACCCCTCTCCTTTTTAAAAAGGAAAGAATTCTATGTCTCTTAGCAGGAGTACCCATCCCCCTAACATTCCAAGTTATGATATTGTAGTCCGCCATCCTATTCTCAAAGCCTGTTGTATGTAGGGTCAGCACGCCCATGGCCCCGACCGACTCCCCCATAAGCTTGTACCTTCATTATGTTCAGTCCATTTCACACATGTAGCCGATATAACTAGTAACAGCAAACCCCAACTCCCCATCCCCAGGGCACCCCCGGAACTGTAGGCTGCCCAATAAGTTCTGCAACACTGCAAATTATCCAAACACATCAATGCAATACTCGCCAGTCAGGACCGACAGGCAGGTCCGGGGGAGCGGCCAGGTCCGGAGGGGCCATTTCACTACTTATCTTGTCTCGCCTTTCAGCGCCGGTGTGGGTTCGATCTATGCAAGTTCGTCAGCGGTCTGCGGGGTCACTCTTGGTGCGTAAGTCGAGTCCCCAGAGCCATCAGTCGAGGACACCACCGTATCATCCGATTCTTCTTCAGAGGCTTCCCGGGGCGATGACTCTCTGCCCACCTTGGCCGCCGCCTCTAGGGCCTCTCTCTTGCCAGTCTCCCTCTGTGTCCG
The DNA here is from genome assembly GCF_031143425.1 of Pleurodeles waltl. NCBI lineage: Eukaryota > Metazoa > Chordata > Amphibia > Caudata > Salamandridae > Pleurodeles > Pleurodeles waltl. The sequence goes on along the minus strand of NC_090447.1, from coordinate 352,240,030 downwards.
CGTAGGCGCCAGTCGCTGGCGGTCCCTGGGCCTTTTCCCCTTCGGGGCCCGCCGGGATCCGCCCACCCCGTGATTCTCTGGTGCAGGTCGCGCCGGTCGTGTCCCAAATCGTTCGAGCCATTCCCATGCCTCCTCTGGAGTTTGGAAGAACGTGGTTTTCCCTTCCGCAATCACTCGTAGCCTTGCTGGGTAGAGCAGCGAGTACTGTATCCCCTCTTCTCGCAAGGTTCTTTTAACGGCTAAGAAGGAGGCGCGCTTGTTTTGGACCTCCAAGGTGAAGTCAGGGAATAGTGTCGCTTCGCCATTGGCTACTTTAAACGGGCCCGTCTCCCTGGCTTTCTGTAAGAGGATGTCTCTGTAGTGCAGGAGTTTAGCAATTACAGCCCGTGGTGGCCTGCCAGGAGCGAGTGGTCTAGCTGGCACTCGGTGTGCTCGTTCCAGTGAGTAAAAGGGGGTCAGACATCCTGGTGCGACAACTGTGCATAGCCATTTCTCCAGGAACTCCACTATATTCGTCCCCTCGGCCCCCTCAGGGAGACCCACCACGCGAATATTGTTCCTCCTATTTCTACCTTCTGCGTCTTCAGCTCGCTGTTCGAGCTTCGCCACTCTGCCAGCCAAGGAGGTCACCTCCGCTGATACGTCTTCTTGTTTTGGGACGACTTCCGCTAGCGTTGCTTCCGCTTCTTTTACTCTGTCGGCCAATTTATGGTGATCGGCTCTCAGAAGGCCCACCTCTATCGCCACCTGATTGATGTTGCGCTGTAATGTGTATTTGGTGTCCTCAATGGCACCCATTATCTTGTCCAGGGTGTCTTGTACTTTGATTTGTGACTGGCTTTGCATGGTCGGCTCATTGTCCCCCATTGGTGTCGGTGTCAGGGGGTCCATGGCTTTGTTCTTATGCCTGCCCTTGGGGGTCATTGGCTAGGCAGGGATGGGCGTCTCAGTGAGTCTGGCGCACAGTTCAAGTGCTTATGCTGTTTGCTGTTGATTTGTCCACTAGTCCAGGGCACTATTGTCGCAGTCTCAGGGTCCGGTTGCTCCAGGGAGAGCCACAGGCACTCCGCCAGCTACTCCCAGCACGATAAGCGGCGGCAAGCGGCCGGGTCGAGGGCCTCCGCCAACGTTGCGTAGTCCGGCTCCACCGAGGGTCCCTGCCGTCGCTGCAGTCAGGTCCCAGCGGCCCCCCTCGTTCGCTCGGGCCACCGCGTCCGTCCCTCGTTAGAGGGTAACCTGATCCAGTGCGCTCAAGCCTGGGTCCGCCGGTGGCCCCTCGCGGACCAATCGATCATACATGTACTGTGCCCAGCCCCCCGGTCGTGTCCCATCTGCTCCATAGATGAGAAAACAGTTTTGGGCTAAACCGGGGCTGGTGTGTTTTCGTAGAATTGCGTTGTTGTATGTAGAAGGGGTGGGTGCAGCAGGCCTTCAGTTCGGCGTTGTTCTGGTCAACCAAAGGGAGCCCGCACCTGGCAACAAGGGTACACGGCCTCCAACCAATTGTGCGTTCCCCAAGGGGCTTACCCAAAAAAGACTCCCCACCGGGCAGCGCCGGGGGGCCCCTCGTCCCCGCGTCTCTTCAGTGCATGTAGTCCCGTAGCCAGGAGGCACCAGGCCCTGCCCCCCTGAGTAGGAGGCCGATTCTTCACCGGCAGGCGCCCACACCAGACGCTCCGGTTTGCACCCCCCCCTCAGGGTGGGCCCGCGTCCGACTCCGGTGCTGGGCGCAGCGTGCTGCCCAATTCTGGGTCGCGGCCGCAATCTGGCGGCGATTTCTTGGGTCCGGTCCGCGCCGGGGCGAACGAGTCCGCCGGAGGCCACCCCCAGGGTCAAGGCCGCGCTCGAGCGGCCCCGCCCGTATCAGCCGCTCACCTTCACTGCTGCTCCGAATTGGGGAGCCTCTCGGTCCAGCGCGTCTCGGCCCCGCCCGTCGACAGGGCCGCAGCCTCTCTGCAGTCCCGGGCAGCCCCAGTCACTCGGGTGTCCGCTCCAGGGGCGAGACCGCAACTCCGCAGTCCCCCCCTGTCCGCAGCGGTCGTGTCACTCTTCTCTGAGTGCAAGACCGCCCGCCTCAGCGCGTCCAGGCACCAATTTAAAGTCAGTTAAAGATCAGTTAAGCGTGCGCCATGCTCGGCTCCGTGCTTCTAGCTGAGGTTTTAGCAGTTCTATGATCTCTAAGATGACTGTGCTGCTCAGTCTATATTTCAAATATATTTCCTCCTCAGTCTGTTGAAATATGGTCTGCCTGGTTCTTATCCTCTCCTGTCTCCACCTCCTCCTCCTCTGCTGGGCAGCCTGGAATCGCCTCCTCCATGCAATCACATAGAGCGCAGCCATTGTGGTAAACCCAAAAGCCTTCTGGGTCTGCTTTTATACTTTGGTTCTGCTTACCACCTGTTTGGTATCAGTGCTAATCTGCATGTATAAAATGGCCTATTTGTGTCTAATCGCAATTTGGGACTACCATGTACATATGGTTTGCAAGTCACAAATTGCGATTCGCAATATCCAGTCGCAAATATTTGCAATTCGGTAATTGGTCACATTGCTATTTGGGACTCCAAAATGGCATTTGTTCATACCATTTTGCATTTTGCACTGTTGCAAATAGTGCTGCGACCCATTTGCAAGTCGCAAAACATACATATGTGTGCCCCTTAATCTCCCTGCGCCTAAAAACACACAAAAATAATGTGTGCTTGTGTAATGTAACTGGTGCTTACGTAAAGCGCTCCAATATCTTTGGGTCGAGTTCAAGATACCTAAAATTGCAACAAAAAGAAATAGTAATCTTAAAAGTGCAACAAAAAGAAATAGTAATCTTAAAAGTGAAGCATACTTAATTTAGCATGGGTCTCAACACTACATGTGCCCCTTTAAAGTAGGCTGTTGTCTCACACAAATGAAACTAATAAGTTGGAAGGTGTAGGATGAGCTTGGATCTGAAATTACACACTAATCCTCAGGGTATTATTCTGGAAGACTAACAGTGCTAGTACTGTCTATATGTTGCAGATCACAACCATTCCAGTGTCACTCAGATACCTTGGCCTGTATATTGCACAAGCTGATAAGATATTAAAATACAGAGGGGGCGATGTTGTCACTTTTGCCTTTGAACAGGTGGGTCTAGTTAGTGTTTTGGACACTTTCTGCCCAATATTATAGCATTTTCTAAAGCTCTAGTGGCTTCTTCAGTACCGCATAATAAATATAACTGTCACATTCAGCAACACCACATTTGATGATGATGCTTCCTGTGACATCACTTCCGAGATATCACAGAGGTCAAATGTCATGCTTCGAGCTCCATTCTCTCTAAAAAATTTGGAATCTGGCTCTCATCTAGTTGTGACAGACACTGTTAGGGTCTTGTGAAAGCGGAATGGACGTAGAGAAGACTGGTCTCCAGACATAGGTGAGGGACTCACGGTGGAGTGTGGCGAGAACCAAGAGCAAGACCCATCACAGGATAAAACTCCCTGTCCAAAAGTTAGAAACAAGCTTGAGACACATTTTATTGGTTTTGAGAAAACACTTTTCATGGTGTAATTATTACAAATAGGAGATAAAGTTAAACATTACTTTTAAATCTACCAACAAAACACAAAATTATATGCATCACTAATTAAAGACATGCACAGATAACTAGACATCAATCTCCTAAGCTTGTGTCCTACCGGAGTCATGGCCACTTGGCCCTTCCAGCGCTAGAGAATTCAATATGTCCCATACAGCGAAATCCTGGGGCACCTTACTGGCTTTATCTCAGGATAAATTCACCTGCTCCCCAACCCCAAGGTCAAATAGAAAGTTCAGCCCAAAAATCACCGAACCTTACTGTCAACCATTTGTAAGGAAAGTAATTTGACAAGACTCTTCCAAAAAAGAGCACATAGTGGCTCATCATGAAACCCAAGCCAGGAACCCCTGCATTATCAGTGAATGTTACGTCCATCCCTTCTCTACCTCTCCCATGTTTTACATAACTACAAAAATTAAGGGTGTGGAAACGATGAGACCACTAGGCTGTTCCTAAAAACTCAGGGCCTCATTTACAAGGCCCTTGCGCTGCAGCAGCGTCATTTTTTTTTTTTTTACACTGTAGCAGTGCTAGAACATGTCCAAATCTACAAAGTGACGCTGGAGACCTCTAGCATCACTTTTCACCCCTGGAAGCCAGCTAACAGCAATGAAATGCAAGGTAGGCATTCCCGGGCAAAAAGCCACTCAGAACTGATGCAGTGAAATTTACAACATTCACTGCTTCATTCTGCACCTTTACTGTGTCAGAATATTACTGCGTGCTCAGAGCAGGCGGTAAAAGTGATGCAGGGCTTTTGTCTACAGGGGCCTCCTCTCAATGCTGGAGTAGCCTCATTTTGTTTATGCTAGTCCAGCAATGCATGACTTTAGCACCATAGATGCATCCGAATTTCTGATGCATCTGTGAAAACTAGCGCCATTTAGCTCTGTGTTGTTCATACAGGGCATCCATGGCATTGTTAGGGGGTGGCAGGGCACCACAAGAATTCTGATGCGTCAGAACCGATGCATCAAATTTTTGTAAATGAGACTCTGAGCTTCACATTTGTGGGTGCAAACGTTAGTGTCCACTACAGCAGTAAACTGAAGAGGAGGAAAAAGGACATTCTGTTAACATCTCCCTCCTCTCCCACGGTCTTGTGTCCATTGATGCCATTGTTGTGGACAGAGAGAAAAAAAGCAGCAGCCTGCCTGCCAAGCAACCCCAAGCTAAGAAAAGCAACTGTCTCAAAGTAAAAAAAAAATCCTGGGTCCACGAGGCAGCTGCATGGTGTTCAGGTAGTGTAAAAAAAGCCAAGGCCACCCAGACTTAGATTTGGCTACCGGTTGCCCTGCAGTTCCCCCGTAGCACCCGTTGAACCAATCAGGGCGAAAGTCGAAATTAGCAGGATTTAGTGCATGGACGTCAATTCACCAAAATGCCAGGGGTAGCGAAAGTGACATCGCACTCCATTTCATCTTTACTTTCACTCACACACACATGCTTACACATACACACACACATTCACTCATACACACATGCTCTCTTGAGTGTAAATATGGAAGTGGAGCCCCAACCAAGCTGTCCCTGTGTCCCTGGCACGGATTTTGCCATCTCCAAAGCCAGGGATTGCAAAGACAGTGCCAGGGGTCGCAAAGGGCAAGTCAGGGGCCACAGCTACGACCCCGAAATGACATCCATAATTTAGTGATGCTCCCGACACCTGCCAAAATTCAAAAGATACCAGTCGCATTGCCACTGCCCTGCCCTTCCCTGTCGGGCCTGCTTCTATCTATCGTGGGCTCCTCCGTGGCTCTGCTCATGTGTGGGCTCTTAGAGCCAAGCAGAACTTTGGCTCGGCTCTAACTTGGCTCTCCTTGTTAATTTGTTGACTCACCCTTCTCTACTGATACCACGCATAACTCGGGTTTTTCTTGATAAATATGAGCAGGGTTGCCCTGCTGATATCCAATGGTGAAAATGGCAGTTTTTTTTTTTTTTTTTTACCAGAACATGCTGATTTTGGTGCAGAAAGCACCAAAAATCGAAATGTTATGACCCAAAAGTTGTGATAAGATATAATTATTGCACCCGAAATACACCTCAATGGCCTTATCACAGCCAATAATGGGCAACTCACAATGAGGGCCACAGTGTTGTCGGTGTGTTGCTGTGCGTTAAGGTAGAGGTCGAGAGGGGACAATGAGGACATGCCCTCCGCAGCCTCTGCACATGGCAGATCTTGCAGAGACAGGGGTCTTTGGAGTGCCAGGACAAGCTCTAACTCCACTCTCCATCCTTAATTGAAGTGGTGGCGAAGGGAAGTGGGGGGTCGTAAGGGCAGTGCTGCTTGGCAATAAAGATAGTGGTGTGGCAATGAAAGGATGTGGCGTGAGAAGGTGGTCGGGGGGTAACTGTAATTTGAGGCTATGGTGAGGAGAGTGGGTGGTGTGTGAGTTGAAGGTGGCAGTGTCATGGTTGATGTGGGGGGTCATGGTGTAGAAAGGGCTTTTGTGGGGAGGGGATCGTGTGACAGTGACAAGGGGAATGGCAAATGTGTGGTGGAGTGGGTAGGGGAGCATTGGATTGAGAAGGTGGGGTTGTGGTGTGGAGGGGTGTATACCCTGAAGTTAGTGTAACTGAGCAGAAGGGATTGGCGATGATGAGGAGCGGTTGATGGTGAAGGGGTAAGAAGGTGGTGCTGGAAGGTAATTGTGCCAGAGGTGGTGTTGGTCAGTCAGAGGTATTCAGATATTGCTGGAAGGAGTGCTTCACATTAAAATACCAATATTAGGGGAAAGAGGAGTTTGTTAACCCTTTCATGCTACTGTGATGATTTTGTTTGCAGTTTTATATAGCACAAACTCTGCCCAGGATCCATGGAGTCATATTATTTTTATGCACTGGGAAATTAAGTGATTTGCCCAGAATCACAGAATGTTAAACCAACGCCCAGACACAAACCCGCTTACCCTGCCCCAAAGTCGGCAGCTCTGACATAACAGCACATCCTTGACTGAGGTTATGTCACAAGCCACTGTTCATAGACACAGGCAGTAGCATTGTGTATGTAGCAGAGACATATATGTAAGACTTGAAAATGAAACTATAAGATCAAAAATGTTTCCTTTTTTATCTGCTAATGTCCGGCACTGAGATTTTCTTAAGGAAAAAATCATGTTATTGACTCTGCATTTTTCTCAACATACAAATTTTAACATTAATAACACCCTTGAAGCTGTGAAATATTAGGCAAACATGAAGTTTCAATTGAAATGAAGGAATGGGACTGTATTGCAGCTAACAATAGCAATTAAGTAGTTGCATATGTGTGAAAAAGACTCATCATAATTGCACAGACTGTGGTGCGTGCATGCCTATCTAAAAATTACACTGAGGCCAGGGCACAGGTCGGAGGTACACACGGGTGGACGGCGTCCACCCACTATTTTCACAGGGTGGCCTCCTTTCCCCCACCCTAGAAGTTGGGCCCCATTATGTTATGATGGAATTATCCCTATGTAATTTGGGACACCAGGACACAGCAGCGCCTGCACATTGCAGGTTGTGAGGGGGCTGCTTTCATGTTTAACATTCTAGCAGCACCCAAAACAAAGATGGGCCATCCACCCTCCTGTTGTTTCAGAGTGATCCTAGCAGGGAGATATCTGATCCTTACACATAGGTGCCAATGCAATGTAGAGGAAACAAAGACACAGGTATATTTTCACAAGTACTTAAAAGAAGCTATGATTTGGCAGAAAGCTTTTGACTTTGTTCAATTGCTTGCACTTTAAGAATGTCCAATGTACTGGTCTGAATGAGTATTTACATACACAACAATGTAAATACCACTATTTTAAAATATATATATATATAATTCATTTATGGTGCTACTAATTCCAGGTAGGGTGTCTGAGTGCTTTAGATCACACAAACATTTTAAATTGCCAAAAAAACTGACAATTGTGGAAATCAATGTACAGGATCTGATTGCAATTATATTTACATAGCACTTACTACTCCTTACAAGGCATCAAAGCACTTTTCAGCGAGTAGCATGCCACTGCGGAACCCAAAAAGGATGAATTTTGGCTTAGTATAGGGAAATGTGAGTTGTGTTACAGACACTGAGGATTACAATTTGTAGGAGTGACATGTCCTTCCATAGGTCACTGTGCTATATTAGAAGGGTGACAATTTATGAACTGCAAGCAACAAAACGATCTCTGTTGAAATTCAGTTACCCACTTACCTTTTTACATGAAATAAAAATCTATCATCTGCATTTACAAGGTGTGCTTTGCAGAAAACACATTAACCCCTTCGCTGCCAGGCCTTTTCCCCCTCCTGTGCCAGGCCTTTTTTTGCCTATTTGGAATAGTTCTTGCTTAGGCCCTCATAACTTTTTGTCCACATAAGCTACCCACAACAAATTTGCGGATTCTAGAGGTACCCAGACTTTGTGGGTTCCCCTGAAGGAGGCCAAGAAATTAGCCAAAATACAGTGAAAATTTCGTTTTTTTTTAAAAGAAATGGGGAAAAGGGGCTGCAGAAGAAGGCTTGTGTTTTTTTTCCTGAAAATGGCATCAACAAAGGGTTTGCAGTGCTAAAATCACCAGCTTCCCAGCTTTCAGGAACAGGCAGACTTGAATCAGAAAACCCAATTTCTCAACACAATTTTGGCATTTTACCTGGACATACCCCATTTTTATGATTTTTTGTGCCTTCAGCCTCCTTCCAGTCAGTGACTGAAATGGGCATGAAACCAATGCTGGATCCCAGAAACCTAAACATTTCTGGAAAGTAGACAACATTCTGAATTCAGCAAGGGGTCATTTGTGTAGATCCTACAAGGGTTTCCTACAGAAAATAACAACTGAAATAAAATATATTGAAATTGAGGTGAAAAAACAGCACTTTTTCTCTACGTTTTACTCTGTAACTTTTTCCTGCAATGTCAGATTTTTGAAAGCAATATACCGTTACGTCTGCTGGACTCTTCTGGTTACAGGGCTATATAGGGCTTGTAGGTTCATCAAGAACCCTAGGTACCCAGAGCCAATAAATGAGCTGCACCCTGCAGTGGGCTTTCATTCTATACTGGGTATACAGCAATTCATTTGCTGAAATCTAAAGAGTGAAAAATAGCTATCAAGAAAACCTTTGTATTTCCAAAATAGGCACAAGATAAGGTGTTGAGGAGCAGTGGTTATTTGCACATCTCTGAATTCCGGGGTGCACATACTAGCATGTGAATTACAGGGCATTTCTCAAATACGCGTCTTTTTTACACCCTCTCTTATATTTGGAAGGAAAAAATTTAGAGAAAGGCAAGGGGCAATAACACTTGTTTTGATATTCTATGTTCCCCCAAGTCTCCCAATAAAAATGGTACCTCACTTGTGTGGGTAGGCCTCGCGCCTGCGACAGGAAATGCCCCAAAACACAAAGTGGACACATCACATTTTTCTACAGAAAACAGAGGTGTTTTTTGCAAAGTGCCTACCTGTAGATTTTGACCTCTAGCTCAGCCGGCACCTAGGGAAACCTAACAAACCTGTGCATTTTTTTAAACTAGAGACCGAGGTGAATCCAAGATGGGGTGACTTGTGGGTCTCTCACCAGGTTCTGTTACCCAGAATCCTTTGCAAACCTCAAAATTTGGCTAAAAAAAACACCTTTTCCTCACATTTCGGTGACAGAAAGTTCTGGATTCTGAGAGGAGCCACAAATTTCCTGCCACCCAGCGTTCCCCCAAGTCTCCCGATAAAAATGATAACTAACTTGTGTTAGTGGGCCTAGTGCCTACGCGACAGGAAATGCCCCAAAACACAACGTGGACACATCACATTTTTCTACAGAGAACAGAGGTGTTTTTTGCAAAGTGCCTACCTGTAGCTTTTGGCCTCTAGCTCAGCCGGCACCTAGGGAAACCTACCAAACCTGTGCATTTTTGAAAACTAGAGACCTAGGGGAATCCAAGATGGGGTGACTTGTGGGGCTCTACCCGGTTCTGTTACCCAGAATCCTCTGCAAACCTCAAAATTTGGCTAAAAAAAACACTTTTTCCTCACATTTCGGTGCCAGAAAGTTCTGGAATCTGAGAGGAGCCACAAATTTCCTTCTACCCAGCATTGCCCCAAGTCTCCCGATACAAATGATACCTCACTTGTGTGGGTGGGCCTAGTGCCCGCGACAGGAAATGCCCCAAAACACAACGTGGACACATCACATTTTTCTACAGAAAACAGAGGTGTTTTTTGCAAAGTGCCTACCTGTAGATTTTGGCCTCTAGCTCAGCCGGCACCTAGGGAAACCTACCAAACCTGTGCATTTTTGAAAACTAGAGACCTAGGGGAATCCAAGATGGGGTGACTTGCGGGGCTCTCACCCAGTTCTGTTACCCAGAATCCTTTGCAAACCTCAAAATTTGGCAAAAAAAAACACTTTTTCCTCACATTTCGGTGACAGAAAGTTCTGGATTCTGAGAGTAGCCACAAATTTCCTGCCACCCAGCGTTCCCCCAAGTCTCCCGATAAAAAACATACCTCACTTCTGTGGGTGGGCCTAGTGACCGCGACAGGAAATGCCCCAAAACACAACGTGGACACATCACATTTTTCTGCAGAAAACAGAGGTGTTTTTTGCCAAGTGCCTACCTGTAGCTTTTGGCCTCTAGCTCAGCCGGCACCTAGGGAAACCTACCAAACCTGTGCATTTTTGAAAACTAGAGACCTAGGGGAATCCAAGATGGGGTGACTTGTGGGGCTCTCACCAGGTTCTCTTACCCAGAATCCTTTGCAAACCTCACAATTTGGCTAAAAAAACCACTTTTTCCTCACATTTCGGTGCCAGAAAGTTCTGGAATCTGAGAGAAGCCACATATTCCCTTCCACCCAGCGTTCCCCCAAGTCTCCCGATAAAAATGATACCTCACTTGTGTGGGTGGGCCTAGTGCCCACGACAGGAAATGCCCCAAAACACAACGTGGACACATCACATTTTTCGACAGAAAACAGAGGTGTTTTTTGCTAAGTGCCTTCCTCTGGATTTTGGCCTCTAGCTCAGCCGGCACCTAGCGAAACCTACCAGAGCTGTGCATTTATGAAAACTAGAGACCTAGGGGAATCCAAGATGGGGTGACTTGTAGGGCTCTCACCAGGTTCTGTTGCCCAAAATCCTTTGCAAACCTCAAAATTTGGCTAAAAAAACACGTTTTCCTCACATTTCAGTGACAGAAAGTTCTGGAATCTAAGAGGAGCCACAAATTTCCTACCACCCAGCATTCCCCCAAGTCTCCCGATAAAAATTATAGCTCACTTGTGTGAGTGGGCATAGCACCCGCGACAGCAAATGCCCCAAAACACAACATGGACACATCACATTTTTCTACAGAAAACAGAGGTGTTTTTTGCAAAGTGCCTACCTGTAGATTTTGGCCTATAGCTCAGCCGGCACCTAGGGAAACCTACCAAACCTGTGCATTTTTTAAAACTATAGACCTAGGGGAATCCAAGATGGGGTGACTTGTGGGGCTCTCACCAGGTTCTGTTACCCAGAATCCTTTGCAAACCTCAAACTTTGGCTAAAAAAACACTTTTTCCTCACATTTCGGTGACAGAAAGTTGTGGAATCTGAGAGGAGCCACAAATTTCCTTCCACCCAGCGTTCCCCCAAGTCTCCCGATAAAAATAATACCTCTCTTGTGTGGGTGGGCCAGGTGCCTGCAACAGAAAAAGGCCACAGACTTGTAGAGATTATGGGGATAGCACAGCGAGTTGATAAGCACATATTCTTCTTTTATACATCTTTAGGCAGACTCTGCTTTGGGGACCCACACAAGTGAGGTGTCATTTTACTTGGGAGACTGAGGGGAACACTGGGGAGTAGGAATTTTGTGCTGGAGCGGTGATCGTACAAAGAAAAGTCAGGAAAATATGCTTTTTTAAGCAAATTTTGAGGTTTGCAGGGGAGTCTGGGTAAGAAAATGTTGGGGGATCCATGCAAGCCACACCTCCCTGGACTCCTTGGGGTTTCTAGTTTTAAAAAATGTCTGTGTTTGGTAGGGTTCCCTAGATGAAGGCCGCACCCAGGACCAAATACATAGGTGCCCCCTCCCCCCAAACACAGGTAGTTTTGTAATATATCATTTTGATGTGTCCACATACGTCTGTGATGTGCCAAACACTAAAATTGTGAAAAGAAATGCACTTAGGTTATGTGAAAAAGACCCCTCACCTACCAACCAAGTTGGTGGCATGCTTCATCATCGGGGTCCCACCGAGGCACCTAGCGTGTCTCAAGTGTGCTGCGACGCCTGATTACAGCGGAGCAGGTTTTGTCATTTTTGCCACACATACTGGTTGGATTTGGCACGAGGGTGAGTGATGGTCCAGTAGATCAAATTTTATTAACAAGAGATTTCACAAAAGTGAAATGCACTGTTAATAACTGAAAGGCCAAAAAACTGAACCAATGACTCACAGCTCGTGAGCTGTAAAGCCACAGCAAGGCACCAACGGCTTTACAGTCCATTCACTCACCTTTCATACATGACATGCACAAGACCATTCACGCCGCCAGCCACGGGCCCAGCACATTACAACACTCGCATCGACAGACAGCACCAGTCAAGGGCCCATCACTTTCATACGCCCACATGCCTTATACAGCAATCACACCAGCTGATGAGTGTGTGGACTGGCATTTGACTGGCACCGCTAGCCAAGCGCCACCCCACCCACACCGCCAGCCAAGCGCCACCCCACGCACACCGCCAGCCAAGCACCACCCCACGCACACCGCCAGCCAAGCACCACCCCACGCACACAGCCAGCCAAGCACCACCCCAAGCACACCGCCAGCCAAGCACCACCCCATGCACACCGCCATCACTTTTTTTTGTTTATAAACAACAAAGAAACCACTAACTAATTTTAAAATAAGTACAAAACTACAAACACAAAAGCTCTAACTAAATACATGACAGTAATGCCAACCATGAAACTGAACATATGAAAATATAAAGTAGGCAGTTTATGCTCACGGTATTTCCCAAAAGTTTTTCCTGGTGTGGTAACTTCTAAAACAGCCGGGCACACACAGCCCAGGCTTTGAAGGGCAATTGGGGCAGTACATCCGGTTCTCCCTCCGGATTGCTCTCCCCGGGCACATACTCTACATTTCTTTGTGGGCAAGTCTTTTTTGGGAGTGGGAGGAATGTGATCTGGAAAGTGCCGATCTTTCAATCTAGCCACATCCTCCACCACTTCTACTCTAGGAACTCTTGCCTGTTCCACCATAATAAGGCTTTCAATCACTGACTCCTGAAATTTAACAAATGTCATCCTTGACTCAGGTGAACAATCCTTGAACACAATAAAAGCATTAAAAGTTGCCAAATGAAATAAATGTAGGGCCAACTTTTTATACCACACGTAAGACTTACGAAGAGCAGTGTAAGGTTCCAACCTCTGATCTACTCTATCGACACCACCCATGTGCCTATTGTAGTCCAAAATGCACGCAGGTTTGCGCACTTCCGCAACCTGACCCCAAACAGTCTCATCATGGATGGTAGATAGCATGTACACATACCTCCTGTCTGAAAATTTCAGAGCTAGCAGCTCATTATTCCGCAAGGCACTGCACTGTCCCCTCTCAAGTTTTTTTTTACAGACAAGCTCCCTTGGATAGCCTTTCCGGTTAGAACGGATTGTGCCACAAGCAACAGTGTCCTCTCTAAACAACTCCTTGAACAACTACACTCCAGTGTAGAACTTATCTACGTACAAATGGTGACCTTTGTTAAACAGTCATCTACCAAGTTCCCACACAATTTTTTTGCTAACTCCAAAAGTGGCCAGACAACCAGGAGGGTCAATACTGGAATCCCTACCAGTGTAGACCTGGAAATTATACACATATCCTGTACTGCTTTCTGACAGCATATAGAATTTAATCCCATACCGTGCCCTCTTACTAGGAATGTACTGCTTAAAAACTAAACGCACCTTGAAAAGGACCAAAGACTCGTCCACACTTATCTCTTTGCCTGGAACATAGACCTCTGAAAACCGATCTACAAAATGATCAAGAACAGGCCTAATCTTAAAAAGACGGTCACAATCAGGGTGATCTCGTGGCAAGGCTAAAGCATTGTCTACAAAATGCAGCATACGAAGAAGAAGCAAATAGCGAATACGTGTCATAGTTGCAGGAAATATAGCCGTTGCCATCAAGGGACTAGTTGACCAATAAGAAGCCAGTGACGGCTTCCTGATCAACCCCATCAAAAAAGTCAAATCTAAAAACTTTTTCATCTCTTCCAGATATGTGGGAACCCACTGAGTAGCTCTAGACTGAGGCCTAGGTTTGGCAGTGTTGTCCCTCAAATATTGCTCTGCATACAAATTAGTCTGCTCCACAATCTCTTCCAAAAATACATCGTCCATAAACAAGTGAAAGAAATGGACAGGCAAAAAGTTTTCCGTATTGACTCTACACCCTGGGAGACCAGTAAATGCAGGTAACGGTGGCTGCTCCATGTTTGGGGCAATCCAGGTGTCAGGTCTTCTAATGGGAAACCCTTCAGCCCCAGGCTGCTGCACTCTTGGCACATCAATGTCCTGCTCTAACACAGGCCCTTCATCTGCACTGAGAGTAGCTTCCTCATCAGAAGAATACTCTCGGACAGAAAACTCACTGTCAGAATCTCTCACTTCCTCCTCTGCCTCAGATGCAGAGTCATTCTCGTAATCACGGTCTGAAGACGACTCAAAGAGCATGCCAATAACCTGCTGAGCGGTCACTCTGCGGCTAGCCAGGATCCTCACTAACAACAAATGGATTGCCAACAACAACTAGCACTAAAATAAGTAATAAACAAAGTGTAGCTTTATCACAAAGAGTTATGTACTAAAAAACTATACCACTCACTTGCCTGAAAAAGCTACTCACCAGCAACTCCTCTGCACAGACACAGCAATCACCAATGATATCCCACTAAAAAGCAAAAAGCAAATTAGACATATGACAACACAAATATCATTGTGCTCAAATCCAAGGACAATTTCACACACAATACTGCATTTAGTACACCACCTACAAACATGTCATTCATGCATGTCAACAATACTCCTTTGGAGTAAATTGCTTTCACTTACCTAAAAAATGCAACTATGCAAACCGCAGGACAACTACTGCCAAAACCGCAAGGATCCACAGCAAAGGAAGCAAAATATTTGAACTAGAACAAAAAGAAGAAATAAACTGTTATAATCACAAATACAAATACTTCGCCAGTTGACAAACACCCCGCCACCAAGAACTTAGAAATTGTCCCTGGTGCCTAAGTGGCTTCTGCCCCACTAGGAGGCAGATGGGCCTAAAAAAATAGGCTGATCTGCCCGGGGGCAGAAATGGCCAACAGCTCTGTACCCTGTTTGGGGGGGGGGGGGGCGGCCCTTGCCAAAGGGGGCAAATGGGGGTGTCCCCAGCACGAAAAAAACAAAGGGAACCCAAAAAAAAAATCTCTGACATCTTGGTGCGGTCTGGCAGATGGGCCTAAAAAAATTTATCTGATCTGCCTCCAAGGTGGGCAGAAATGGCCATCACTAACGTGCCCGCTTTGGGGAGCGACCCTTGCCAAAGGTGCCGCCCCCCCCACACACAAAACACACACACAGGATCCCTGGTGCCTAAGTGGATGGGCGTAAAAGAAATTGGCCAATCTGCCCCCAAGGGGGGCAGAAATGGCCAACAACTCTGTGCCCCCTTTAGGGGGCGACCCTTGCCAAAGGGGGCAAAAAGGGGCACCCCCAGCACAAAACAAAAAAAGGGGAACAAAAAAAAAAAAACCCTGGCGTATTGGTGGTTTCTGCCGTCCTTGGGGGCAGAGATGGCCAATACGAAATTTCCCCCCTTTGGGGAGGGTGGGAGGCGACCCTTGCCCAAGGGGTGCCCCCAAACACACAAAACACACACCACACAATCCCTGGCGCCTAGTGGGTTTCGACCCCCTCCCCCCACCCCGGGGCCAGATCAGCCAAAAACATGGCCGATCTAGCCCCGGGGGGGCCGAAACCTATAAAAAATTATCGCCCCCGGGGCAGCGACCCTTGCCTAAGGGGTCACTGCCCAAAAACATAAGGAAAATAAATTCCCTGGTGTCTAGTGGTTTTCGGCAAATGGGAGCGACCCTTGCCCAAGGGGTCGCTCCCCTAAATATCATTCAAAAAGAATCCCTGGTGCCTAGTGGGGATTCCTGCTCCACGATCGCGGGCCCCGCCTGCGATCATGGAGCAGGAAACCCCTGAAAACAGGCACAGGAGGAAAAGGAAAAACCCTTTCCTTTCCCCCTGTGTCTGTTTTCCCCCCCAAAACCCCCAAAAAGAAAAGAACTCACCTGTTTTGGGTCCTCTCCCTCGATGCGCTGGAAGCAAATGGCTTCCAGCGCGTCCTCAGCAATACTTGATGACGTTGGCGCGCTGTGAGCGCGCTGACATCATCAGATTGCCGAGGGGGGGGGTCAGGGACGGAAGGGGAAGGGATTCCCCTTCCTTCCACGACCGGGGGGTGTGGGCCGGGTGCAGGACGAGGTGATCTTGTACAAGGCACCTAGAGGAACCGGTGCCTTGGACGAGATCACCTCGTCCAAGGCACACAAGGAGTTAACCTTCTATGCCACTTTGAGTCCAAAACTGTGACTAGCCAAAATGTGATCTCTCCAGCAAATGCACTAACCACTAGAGTCATCTTACCATTACTACTATCCCATGAGATTTACTGGACACACAGCTCTCTGCAGCAAATGCCTTAAACCCACTAAAATATATTAAAATGTAGAATTGTCAACCATTTAAGCCAGAACAGATTTACTGCCATGTTTCACCCTATGCCAGTTTTTTGTAGCAGATTTTTTAAAAATGTATACGTTGACTGTCACACTGCTTTCCATTACTCCGCCCAAAGTGAATCTACCTATTTTCAATTACCACACCTTGACCCCAATATTATGGGTTCCCAAAGTAAAGATTTTCCAATACAAGCACTGCTATAAGGATTACACACATGGCAGTAGCAAGGATGCAAAACAGTTTCAACTCTGGGACATACCCTGGAGAGGATGGAGGGGTGGGTGGAGAGGACACATCCTCAATCATTTTTAGTCAGGTCTTGGCCTGATAGTGAAAGTCGGATCGACCATCTGCTGCAACAATGATAACAGTGACATCAAATCACTGCATGTTGAGTATTGATGGGTGAATCACTATATTAACAGGGAAAGCTGGGGAAAGGAACTAGCTTGGCCCTAGGAGCCCTGCATGAGCAGAGCCAGGAAATATTTGCCAGGTAAATAAAGCTATATAAAAATATGATAAACTTGCTTTGAAATTTTTTTTAAGTGTATTTTTGTAACAAGAGGACGATTTTCACCTTAGTCCTTTAGATTACATTACTACAGTTTTTAAAAGTAATAGTTTGAAAACATGAACTTAGAAATACTAAGGGCTCCCCCAGTGCTGGTAATGCCACTAGTGAAACCACACTGAAGTATACGAAAAAGTGATGGATGGGTTGCTTGTGGGTATTCTGGTGGGAATGATTCCAGGGAGAGCTATCCTTCGGTTGGACTGGTGAATCTCGTGAGGTTGGTTTAGATATATGCCAAGAATAAGAACATGAGAGATATCTGCTGCTAAATATGGGTGACTACCTTTTGAGGCCTGTGTGTGTGCCTAGCTTGTAGCACTTAGTGGTTTATCTAAAGTAGTTAGTAAGACATCAAACTTCATCCCCATTTGGGCTGTTAATTCCTTTAGAGGAGGAACTCAAGTAACAGACAAGTAGCGATCAGCTTTCATTTCTTACATCTTGTAAAGGACTCAAATGTACTCATGATAGATCTGCTAAAGATATGTGCGAGGTCTTAAAATCTGATGTCACTTCTTATGATGCCTCTTCCTGTAATGTCATGCACGATGTCAAGCGCTGGGATGTGACGTGCATAGTGTCTTACTTGGTTAGTTCCCCCACTTCTTTTTTTTTTTTTTTTTAAAGACTTGTGCCCTGACTGAGGCCCTCACTAAGAGTGGCAATTTAATTCCTAAAACACTGATAATCACAACATTGAAATTATAGGATCTGCTGGGAATACCTTCAATTTAATTGAAACTCGGGCCCAGATTTACTTACACTTTGTCAGGTTTCCTTTATTTCTAAATAACAAACCTGGTGTAAAGTGTTTTGGTGAGATTTAAGTTCAAACGCAAATCATGATTTGAGTTGGAAAGTTGCCAAAAGTGAGGCTAAATAGTTCCCTGCCCTGCTTTGTGCTACTTTGCGTTAATTGAGTGTACCATCAGTGTTATATTTTATCATCTTTGCACATGTGCTGCACGGTACAGAACACATACAAAGTGGGGAAAGTATTAAAGCATTGTTTTTATACCAAAAGAGTACCCCTCCAGTACGAAACCTATGCTTGACAGTACATTCACAAACCCTCGCCCTATGGTGCAAGGGTGTGTGCATTGTTGAACTGCAGCCTAAAGTGCAGCAGCACAAGGAGAGAGGTAAACAGCACCATATGTTTGTAAATATGGTGCTCTCTTGCTCTGTCTTTCCTGCAAGGCAGCAGGGCACCTTTGGTTGATGCACTGTTTACTCAGTATTTCAGTTTGAGGCGCATCCGTAATTGTACAGCTGTGACTGAATAGAAAAATTAGCATTAAATATATATTTTTTTGTTTTTAGAACCTGAAGGGACAGGTAAGTGATGAATGGGGGAACTGACAGTGGGGGGATGGGTAGGGAGAGGTAGGAGAAATTTGATATGTGAGAGAAATATACAACTAACAGAAATGCTGAAAAAGAGCAGAAACGAAAACATGAGGAAGGGAGGGCAAGAAGAGGGAGGCAAAAGACAGGGAGGGGAGACCCGGGAATGAGCAGCAACTGAGAGGGGGGAGGTCGAAGAAGAGTGTGGTTTACCTTGGAATGAGAGAAAGGTGGGGGGGAAAAATCAAACGGAGAGGAGGGCTGGAAGGAGATTATGCGAGAGAGGCAGATGATGAGGACTGGAGCAGCTGAGAAGGGGAGGCGGGTGACGGGAAAGAGTGCAGCGGGGTTTGCAATGAGGGACAGTTGCGAGAGGCGTAGGGAATGGAGGGTGGCTTGTAGTGAGCGACAGAGAAGGAGATGAAGGGTCAATGCAAGGGAGAAAGGAGAGCTAAAAGGGGAGATAGGTGAGGGAGTGGGAGAAGGAGGACTGGCGTAGGAGAGAAGGAGATGTGAGAGAGCAGAGTTAGCGGAGCTTGGAATGAGATGCGGGTGGCAGGAAGGGAGGAGAAATGGGCGGGAACGAGGGGAGACTGAGAAGAGGTGGGCTGGGGATAAGAGATGGACGGGTGAGAAGAGAGACAAGCGAGTGAGAAGAAGCAGAGGGCTGGGAATGAGAGGCAGGCGGGGGAGGGGGATGTCGGGGAGAAGCGATAGGCGGGGGCTGGGGGCGGCGGGGGACACGGTGGTGAATAATTGATAGGTTACAGATAGATCAGAGGGCGGGGGAGAGAAGGGCGCGAGCTCGGTAGCTGCAGCTGAGGTGACGCGGGCAGGGAGCGCTGAAGAGAGCGCGAGGCCTGCGGGGGAGAGCGCACGTGCAGGAAGAAGTACGGACTGAGGGGGTAAAGGGGCAGAGGGGGGGCAGTGTGAGGGGAGAGGATGAAGAGAAGGGAGGGCGAGTGCTAGCAGAGAAAGAGGGAACGGAAGAACACCGAGACCCGAGAGAAGGCAGGGAAGGCTGAGGCACAGCGGAGGAGGAGGGAAGAAATAGGGAGACGGGCTGACAGGCACAGATATTGTAAGCTAGAGGGGAGGTAGAAAGGGCATGAGGGACGGGAGGAAGAGGGGGCAGAGGTGAGAAGGAGTGATGGCAGCTGGCACAGTGACTGGCGAGAGCGAGCAGAGGAAAGGGAGACGGGCTGGGCAGAGGAGATCCAAAAGAGGCTCTGGGATTGCCTGACAAGGATGCTATCTTTCTTCAGGTTTCAGGGGAGTCTCTGAAAATGTATTGGTGAAGCATACATTTGTACCCTAATACAAAGACTTCAAGATTTGCCCACATGTTCATGGCTTTGAACGCTGCAGGTGCAGGGGTGAGAAAAGAGGGCAACCGTCAATTTCTACAGACGGAACACAACCTGCAGAAATCTCCCCTGGCTCAAGGGTGCTTCATGCTTTGGATCGGAGACTGGAACATCTCTGCTTACCAGGGTTAATGTACCACGAGCAAGCAACCATGGCTGACTGGGCTGCATTAGTCTAGCGTTACTCAGGCACTTTCCCATTCATTCTGCAGTTTTTCTAACTTTCATATAACGTTAAATGATCCTGTCCCCCGGTTACCACATACACTTATTATAGTTTGAATTTACTCAACTTTGGCTGGCTTTGAATAAATATGCCACAGCAGTACTTATAGATTATGCTTTATAGATGTTTGTCTTTTACTGACGTACTTATTCCTGTAAACTATTTTTATTCTTTGATGTTATGCGTGATATCCCCGTGTGTGCTTGGATTCCATAATTAAACATGCTAAAGAAAGAAAAAAAAGAAATGCTGAAGCAGGCAGTTGTAGGGTTGATTATGGGGTCTGCTTGGATGATGTGTGGTTCAGTAGGAGTGAAGTTTGGAGAAGGAAGTGGGTTGAGATAAGGCTCAGATATGAAAAGGATGAGGTGAGAAGAGGGTTCTTTGGAGGGAGATGGCTGGGGGGGACTGACCAGGGTTAGTTCAGTGGAGATAGTTTTGAGGGACGAGTAAATGAGGTTGATGATGTTGGAAGGCAAGAGCAGGGTTGGGGTGACTGGAGAAGTAATTTGAAGGTGTACAGTTGGCCAGGATAAGTTCAGTGGAAAGGTTCTTGGAGAGGTGATATGGATGGGGTGGGTGGGTAGGTTGTAGTTAGCGTGGTGGTGGATTAACCTGTGGTCCTAAGCAGAGGCATTTCAACAGGTGGTGTGTCCACTACCCATTGTAAACTAAGTATGGAAGTTATGCAGCCGGAGAGTTCACCATTTTTGGTTACACCTACCAGTCTCATTAAAATCAGGCAGTAACTCTTTAAAAAAAAATTTCATTAAAAAAAAAAAAAAAGGTTTTTGAATATGAGAAATTACCCAATAATAGAAGATGTAGCACTTAGTCTCAATCAGGAAAACTTGCCTTGGAGTATACGTTTTTCACAGGGCGGGAAGAGTTCTTGATGTGTTTTTTCATGTTATAGAGAATTCTGTAGCACTTTATTTCCATTAGTATATCCCTGCAGCGCTGTAAGACCTTTGTACCATCACATTCTGGTCTCGAGCAGTTCGTCACTGGCATGAGCTTGGCCTCTGATGCTCTGAGTTGAATCATGATGTGCTGCAGGAGCTATGTTAGAATAAATAACTCTTCACCACTCGGGTGGCCACCTTACCCCATGTCATTATGGACAGGGTTTCAATCCCTGGACTTTCTATTTAACAGCTAATGAATTCTGCGTGTGGTAGTATTGGTCTGCTTCCAATACAGTAATTAGACTCTTATTTCTAAAGGTAGTGATTTGAATTTTAGAAGTCCAGCACTGGAAACAGTGTCTGTCACGACAAGGAATGATTTGGCGCCCTGTACGCCCCACATAGCTACCTCACCCACCCCAGATCCTGCTTTAAATGGCCTGACCCTTTTGCTTTTCACAGATCTTTCCTCCTCACTGCTCATTAGTTGCTTTTTGACTTCTATGTATTTTTATTGCTTTAAAATGACAGATGATTTTTAAGGTTAAGATTTCATTTTTTTGCAGTGTTGGATGTCCTCCTCCACCACAATCTTTCATACAGGCGATTCTAATTAATCCCTACACCACACAACCACGCTCAATGCTCCCACGCTCGTCATGTCATTTCCCCTATTGTTTGGATGTACTTTGAACTGTTTTTTTGCTGTTTTTCTCAGTGTTCCTGGTGCTACTTGTCCCTGAGCTAGGATCCTCACTCAGTCTGGTCCAGCATGTGAAACCCTGTTATGAATGTGCCATGCAGATCAATGTGAGCAGATCCTTCAGATACCCCTTCATACAGAGATACCCCACTCACCCTCTGGGTGTGTTGATGGTGAGACTCTCACAACGCTGTACGTGCCTCACCTGAATCATCAACGTTAGATGAACTCCTGCCAGGCACCTATTTGGAGGGCTCTGGCATTTAATCAGGGGCGTAGCTTCAGGGGGTTGTTTGGGGTGTTACATCCCCCACTAATAAATGTATTTTCAGCAAAGTAGTTGGGTACAGGTGCATTCAGTTGGGTATGGTGATGTTTCTGTTGTATTTTACTAGGAATTCTGACACGCACACACACAGTTTTGAAAGTCTTAAAACATGCTGATTAGTTTACAAAATATAGTTTTTTCCCTCACTTATTACCCTATCAATCTGCATACCTCTTCCTGTCCACTGCCCCTTAAACCCCTCTCATGTACCCTGCTTATCGATGTATTTTAACATTAAATGGCTGCATGACTGTTGGAAAACCTGAAGCTCACCCCTCCCACCTCCAAGCTGTGCCCCTGCATTTCATGAAGTACCATTGCTTCAGATGCTGAGTGGGCAGTTTCCATGCAGTTATTCGCACCTACTCCTACCCTGTTTCAGTGTCTTTAGATGCGAGGGAGTGCACTTTGTTTGGTCCTCATCAACACATGTGAAGTGTGCTGGCAAATGGGAGGTAGAGGAAGATTTACAGACATGAAAAGCCCTCAGAAACCATGACTAAGCACACTTTTCCCTGGAGCACATCAGCCAGTTTGGAGGGAGACTGCTGCATGACCTGTACGCAGATAGCTCCCACGTGTGCTCAGCTTGCCCATGTGGAAGGCTGGCCCTTCTGGGCACCATTGATTAGTTGTCAGTTTCCTCGATTCCCTGTTGAAATAAGGTCAGGCAGTTAAGGTTTACTCATAAGTGGTGGTTTGGAGAGCCACACCTAATATGGTGCCATAAAAGTTATCATAATTTATAAAGTTCATTGTACAATCTCCAAATCGCCACTTTAATTCTTCAACTATGTTGTTTCTTGCTCAAACCAATACAAAAAAGAAAACACTTGGGATATGTGGAATTCAAGCAGCTCTTGATAATTGCCAGAAGTTAACTGGTCACCTTTCAGTTATTGGTAGTGACATTCTGGCTTTATGATTGTGGCAAGACAGGTATCAATGGGCCTATGGATGAAACGAGGACACATTTTGTCTACAGCAGAAAGCAAAAACCCTGTATATTTAAATACACTGTGAACACGGAAGGAAAATGGTTAATTTTTAGTAATGACATTTTTTTTTCTGTAATCGAAGCCAATTTGTGTTCACTCCACAGTTTTTTTCCAAAGCAGCAACTACCTTGTAATGACACTCAGACCCAAACATTTTGATACTTTACTTTAAAGTGCCTCCTGGTGAGGCACCGATGTAATACAATGTTCCTGGTGGCTGCATCTTGCTGGACCGTGGAAGAGTAATAAGCCACTTGATATGTCTGGAGAATTCATCAAACATTAATCTTCAGGAGACAGGGTTTGAGACATAGCAGACAGGAGCAGACTAAAAGATGGGCATTTTTTTAATTACAAGAATAGTGCACATATACATATATTTGCATCGTGCTGGGTGCCGGATTTTACATTTGCCATAAACTGTTGCTTCCATGGAAGATAAAATATGATGCACTTTCCTGTTTTTTTTTGGTGTTTTTTTTTTTAACCAGCCCTGCTGTTTTTATTTCTACTGCATTTAACAATAAGGACCTGATTTACAGCTTGGAGGACAGAGTAATGTTCACTATGGATATACTGTCCCTAAAATCTAGAGGTGTCTGCGAGTCTCAGGGACATTCTTACATTGGAAAGAACTGCTGTTACCTTAGTTAAAGTTTGATGGACTGCTCCACTAAACAAGACAGCTGTCCATTAAACTTTTCATAGTTTTACTTTTTTCAAAAACAAGCTCCCAAGGCGGGAGATTGTGTTAAAAAAGTATATCTAATGTCCCGCACACCACAGGAGTTTTCTTCTAAGGGGATAATTGGGACACCTTCCCCATTTTATTTTTGTCCTTGGAGCAACTACCAACTCAAACGAAAAAGAGTAAATCTTCATTTTTTTAACGCTATCCAATTTCCTTAAAGAAAAAATAGGCTGTACTTAAAAACGGGAAAAAACTTACTTTACTGAAAGGGAATCACAGGCATGGTGGTCTGCTGGCCCCAGTAAGCCACCACCCCTGTGATGCCTGCAATCATTAAGTCACAAATTGCGGCCTACCTCATTAATATTTGAGGTAAGCTGGATATCAAACCCCTATGATTCCGTAATAGTTCATAAGTTGGTTGTTAATAATCTTTACTCGTTGCAAAAATCTGTAACCAGTATTTTGCAACCAGATATTTGTTCATCTGGCCCTGTGTTTCTTGTTCAAATGGATCAGCATTTACCAAACAAAACATGGAACTCTGGGTGTGAGGCAGTGCAAAGTATCAGGGCCACATTTAGGTTGTTGATTGCTGGAGCTATTTCAAAAGGGCTATCAGAATACAGAAAACCCATCTTATGCCCTTCTCTTTTTAAGGTCTGGTTTCCTGGATCTCACAGTGGCTCCTAGCGAGATACGTACATGTAATGTACCATACTGTTACACATGGTTATTTCTTAATGGAAAGAGATGCCTCTGAAGGCCAAAGGACTTATAGTAAACCAAAAACCGAAGACTAGTTCAAAACATTACTGCGATGCAGAATAAAAGAGGGCTGTCATTTATTATGGGTGAGCGCAAAGCGCTCCGTCCATAAAGTAATCTCTCTTTGGATTTCAAACCACGCACAGGTCACGTCAGTCTCTTTCATTGGTTCCTGGGCTTGCTCTTTAAAATCTGATTGCTTTCATTTGTGAAAGGCATGCATACATCATGCCTTTTCCAGTGTTCAGCCCGCTAACACAGCACCGGTAAACTACCAAAAACATACGAGGCTCGATGTTTTGAGCCTGGGGTCAGGACTACTATATCTGTTAATTTTCCCCGCAGCGCGATCGCGCTGGTGTTTACATAGCGCGATCGCGCTCAGTTTTTCCATTTTCAATTGCCGCGCGATCGTGCTGCATTTTACATAGCGTGATCACAATGTGTTTTTTTCTTTTAATTTGTGTGGCAAGAAAACTTAGTTTAGGAGTTTACAACTCAAATAGCTCCAACGCGAGCAAATGCGAGCCCCGTTGCATTGAAAATGCTTGTTACAAGTAGTGTTCACATGCAAGCTGTTTTTCTCCTGGGTTTAGCAACAATGCTGCGCCCACTCAACAGAAAACAAGCCCACATGTGCACAGTTCTGGTAACATACATTATTTTACTCATGGAATTAGAAGAATTTATGTTAAAAATAATCCCCCCCCAGTTTACATGTAGCAAAATCATTATCCATTGGTGAATATGATTTTCAAAAGGCTCTAGAGAATGTTTTTCTTAAAAAATGCTTTTTTTAAGGAAATATTTGTAATTACTACTGCGTTTTGAATCCCATTTAGTGACATAGTACTGCAACAGAATGTGCCACATGATTAGTTTGTGACCACGTATTTTTATCCTTCACTGTCTGATAATTCCAGTGCCCATGCTTATTGCAGTTATATTATATTGTATCTCCATTTGGTACCCACCACCACTTCCTGCAGTGAGGCTGATCTAGCTAACCTTGGAAAGTGAGGTGAGTAAAAGGAGTAATTTGCTTATGCTATTGGAGGGCAACAGTACCCGTGGTAAATGAGAGTACCAACTACGAATACTGCCCACCAATCACTGACGACCTCAGCATTCAGACTGGTAGATAACATTTTTAGTACCTGCCCAATGTGTATAGTTTTGTTTCATAAGCAACCACTCTATAACTTCACATTCGCATCTTTTTTGTATCACTATTCCTGTGTCAGAATGTTTCAACAACATACCACCAGTGAGGCTGCAAATGCTTTTAATTGCAAAATCCACATTGCAATTTGCTTTTTCTTGATGCATAATTTGGTCATGCTTTGCCGCATAACCCTGTGGGCCTGAATAAAACGTGATTTATCACACGCATATCACAAGATGTAGAAGTCAAAACTATCTGTTAAAAAAAAATAAAAATAAGGAAAAAAGAGAAACTGTGAAAAAGTCTCAAGCACTTATGAGTGGCCCCATACAATGTTATTACAGCACAGTGCCATATAAAAAGCATAAAGGGCCACAACACAGCACATTCATTGGATGGATGATCCGATCGGGTAGGCTTGAAACTCTCGAAATGACTTGGATCTCAATCCCTGCAAAGCCCACCGACTTATATAAATAAACCACAACTATTGTTTACCTCCTGGTAGACAGGCAATGGACCAATCTTTTAGCAGCAAGTTACATACAGAATTACACAAGGTGCAGGGATTTTTTTTTTTTTTTTTTTTAATAAAACATGTAACACGGCTAGGCTACTCTTCCTTTGATGATGTCGGTGTTTTTTGAAGAAACCCCGATAGGTCTGCTGCTCAGGCTGTGGCTTTCATAAGCCAGTCAAAGCCAGCAGTTCCGATCTTTGATGTCCGGGCACTAAAGGTGGGCAAACCACTGAATGAACAACCAGGTCTTTCTCCATCTTACTATCTGCCTTGTCTCTCTCCCTTACTTCTCTTTGTTTTGCTCTCTCCTGTGTATCTTTCTGGCTCCACTTTTTCTCCTTTGCTGCCTCACTTTCGCCCTCCCTATATCTTCTTTTATATTTCACTTTTTGCCTCTGCTTCTTTTGCTGCCGCTCCCTGTGCCCCACTTCCTCTCCCGCAATCTCTGCCTTTCTCTCCCTCTTTCTTTGTTTTTTTGCTTCGGTCCTTCTGGCTCTCACATTCAGTCGCCTTCCTATATCTTCAGTTATCAGCCCCTTTGCACCAAGTCCTCTCACTCTATTTCCCCTCCCTATGCACATCATCACTTCATTGTCCAAGCCCCACTTGGAGTAACAAAGGAGGAACTGGCCAGTGTTGCAAGATTTGTGCTTTTTTTTGTTATGGTAGTGTAAATAAAGAGAGGCGCTAGCCAGCCCATGCACTGCTGCACCCCTGGGGGCAGAGTCAGCAGAGACCACAGCATCTCATCTCAGCTCGCTTTTGACTCGAGACTCCCAGTGGTCCTCGGACTGAGCCAGACCAACACATTTGGCTTGAGCCTTTAGTAGCTCACTCTCCTACCGGCCACATCACCATTGGTTTGGCCCTTGCTTGCTTTCTTTGGCATTGTTTATGCATGCTCATGCATACACATGTAGGCAAATGTCTGGGCTGCGGCTATATTGGAATCATTTTTGTGCTAAAGGAACTGGCCATGCAGAAGCAAGGTCACCTTGGAATGTTTGTTGTCATACTTGACAGTGGTTTACGATTCCAAAATGGACAACCGGCCTAATAAAGTATGCACATGCTAAGATATGCGAGCAGCCCTGCAGCATTGTACAGAGAGTGGCCTGGCCCTCGCAACAAAAAAAGAAAGAAAAGGGAAACTTTGTGCCCGACACTGAAGTGCGCAATTTTCTGTGGTGTTCCCCACATTGTGCACCAGCAAAATGCATCATTCAACAGTGGAGAGACAAAGGCTTTCTCCGTTGGCCCACCCCCCATGTTGTATTGTGTTAAGTTGCAGGAAAATGGGATAGGCAATTTAACAGACTGCAGTTCAAAAGGCCCAATAGGTATGTATAATGTATATCATTAATTTGGAGAATCAATTATATGGAGAGTCAGCTAAATCTGCCTCAGATCCCCGATCTAAAAAGTCTTCTTGATATTGAACTCATTTATTTAGGACAGGGTTAGGCTGTTGTCCACTGGTGCTCGTGTGCCTCCCTTAACTCACAGTAAGAGCGTGAGGATGCTGGGGAAGTTGCATTTAGGCATGTATGCCCATTTGATGCCTGGGTTTACTTGTACCGCACAGCCAGAGCTTTTAGGTGCCATATCAGTCAACAGGGCTAAATCTTGAAATTCTTCCCTTTTTGTTGGACTGTAACTAGTGATGACTTGTGTCGGATGACTTGCGGCTATGGACAACAATAAATCTCCAAAGACCTGTAGTTCACTGTAGCAGCCACAGCAGAGATTTTCGTCTGAAGCACAGTCCTTTTGGTTTTT
Organism: Pleurodeles waltl; assembly: GCF_031143425.1. Classification (NCBI taxonomy): domain Eukaryota; kingdom Metazoa; phylum Chordata; class Amphibia; order Caudata; family Salamandridae; genus Pleurodeles; species Pleurodeles waltl. Next base: position 352,212,264 of record NC_090447.1, on the reverse strand, counting down.
GTGACCATTCTAGATGTTCTTAGGGTGCTCGGGGATGTACTGGGGTGCAAGGAAGGCCTATGAATGTTTGCAGTTTCTGCATCTGGTACATAGGACACCAGCTGCTGACCCACGTGTGTTTTATGAAGCTCTCAAAGCACAACCTTGTGGAGTCATTGGGCATGGCTTAATATACTCTTTGGCAGAAACTCTGCTGTGGTAACCGGGTCTTCTCCAGACACAGATAGATTAGAAAGAATTTGGTGCAGAGGAATATACCCTTCAAGCCGATTCAGTTCTCCGAGTAGCTGATCTGCAATTCATATTGTCTTGAGATCTCCATGGTAGCAGTTTTGATCTGGGTGCTTTAAGGTAGCTCTGCGGTACGAGGAAGCTGGCTTTGTGGCAAAGCTGAAGTCTTCCTTGTGCTGTGGGAAAGTTCTGGTCTGCAGACAAGCACTTCACAGATAGTCTGCAAGAGCATCTTTAGGTCCACGCTCAGAGAAACCTCTTCCAAACTTGGTCCCAGCCAGAGAGGAATGGGCACAGGTGAATTCCATGTCCAGGAGGAACAATTCAGGTGTACACAGGTCGTCATAGCTTCACTCTTCAACATACTGGATCCAGGAGGTCACTACTTATTCAATTCAGGCCAGTGTGACAGAGGTCTGTCTAACTCTTAATCAACAAGGAGATAACTTACATTTTTTAGGTAACTGTAGTTATCAGGTATCAGAAAAAGCTCTACTTATAGGGGTCCCGGCTTTGACCTCATGGGGAATGATGGTCACCTCCAAAGGACTGGCCGTTAGAAATGGGGTTTATGGTTGGCTAGGGTATGCACCCAAGCCAGGCAGAACCCACCCACTCTAGTGAGGGCGAAGGAGTTAACGACCCAAGGTAACCCTTCCTCACCCCTTGGTAGCTTGGCACGAACAGTCAGGCCTGTCCCAGAGGCAATGTGTAAAGCGATTGCACAACGCACACAACACACATGACGCACTACATACACCACAAAGGAAACACAACCCCAAGTTATAAAAATAAACTGTATTGTACAAAACATCATTAGGCCAAACACAACATGTCAGTAATACCCTGCTACATAAGCAGTTGTCAGAACATTACTCAATCAGTAGTACTCTGCAAAAGCAATCAGTGGTCACATAAAACACATAGGTTACTGGTTATCCTGCAACATAAGCAAGAGTCAGGTTGTCATTACTGTCATCAAGAATGTACATGTCATAGTAAACATGTTACCAAAAATGCACAGGTCATAGTAAACACATGATATCCATAAACGCCAGGACATTATCATAAATGGACAATCATGACTGCACATATCAGGAAAGCATTACCATCTTTGCATAGATCACAGAAACATTACCCTCCCCCTGTAATGTAATGGCAACCCAGGAAATATGCCTGTTATCTTACAAAGGAAAAAACATATATCCCCTCAGGGCATAACATATCACCAGTCCTGGGGGCATGAAGGTTATGCAGGTCATGAGGGGGTCCAGAAAACGCCCGCACATGAAGCCTCAGCGTGTCTTAGACATACATGGGAGGGGCACACGTAATCCCCCCTAGCCTGCCGGGAGGCCTTCATGGGTCTCCCGTGCCAAACCAAACAACACCCAAGTCAGGGACCACCGCCTGCATCCCCATGGTGCGGCTAGTAGTGTCTAGCGATCTTTGTTGAGCCTCCTGGCTCTGGGGCACAAAGCCCTGTGCTGTGGGAAGGCTGGCGGGGCAGCTCACTTCTCCAGGGAGCAGGGAAGGCCTCCCCGGCCTCTTCTCCTTCCCCTACGGTGGATGGGGGCCTGCAACCAGCCCTCAAAGGAGCACACAGAGCGCCTTCCTGAGCCAACTGGTCCGACGCCTTGCTCCTCCAATCTCCTCACTCCGGTCGCGGCGGTGAACGTCCTCACCCAGGTCCTGGCAGTGAATGCACCTGGAGTAGGTGCCTGTCTGTGCCCCGGGGGCACAACTCTAAGCACTCCGGTGCCCTAGGGGGACTCGTCAACGTACTCTCCTGCACTCAGGGCCCTTCGTTATCCTGTTGTGATGGACCTCTGGCTTGGAGCGTGTAGCACCTTCCTCCTGCTCGACCGGCAGGAAAGCTCTTCGTCGCTCCAGCCACGGTCTCCCTGGCCTGGGCTGCGAGATGCTCACACCACAGCGCTCATCAGGATGCCCAGAGAAAGATGTGACACCATGGCTCTTCACACGTTTAGGTAAATAAATTGGAGCAGATAAACTCAATGCTTCCTTCGCGCTGGGGAAGCAGAAAGTAAAACGCTCTTTTAGCACTCGATCACTAAGTTGCAGCGCTCTCCAGTGCTGTGAGGCAAGAGAGCTGCAGGGGACAGGGGGTACATCACCCAGCCTCTGGAGACAGCCAAATGGGGCACAGGGCGGCAGGGCCCAAGCAAACAGGCCAGCACAAAGAGTTGCAGTTAGGGGCAGTTCCTCCTAGTGACCCAGCAGGTCACAGGTCAGAACAACAGCAGCAGTCCCTCCAGCAGCATCCTGTGTCCAGTTCAGCAGTCCATAGGTGTTTCTCTAACATGGGGGAACCCCCTCCCCCCCATACTTATACTCAGTTTCTCACAAGCTTTACAAAAGGGGGAGGAAGAGGTTCCAACCAGTGCTAAATGGTTCTAGGACTGTCCCATCTCTCCTAAGGCACAGGCTCCAGACATCAGCGGGGGGTAAATTAGCCCTTTGTGTGAGGCCAGGGTACAGCCTTTACAAATGCAGGTGTGCTCCACCTCTCCTTCTCTCAGCTCAGGAAGACTATTCAGTATGCAGATGCACATCTGTGACAACTCCCCGTGTACAGGCTGTCTGAAAAGTATGCACAAAGCCCAGCTGTCACTCTGCCCCAGACATGGACTGGAGTCAAGCTGCAAAACACCAGTCATAAGCACAGAGAAATGCCCACTTTCTAGAAGTGGCATTTCTACAATGATAATAAAAAATCCACCTACACCGGTAAGCAACATTTCTCACTACCATTACAACCATACTAAACATGCCTACGCTTCCCCTCATAGATCAGACAATACCCCATAGGCATAAGGCAGGGCATTTCTAATGCAATCCTATGAGCAAGGCAGCACCCACAGCAGTGAGAAACCAAACAGGCTGTTTGTCACTACCAGGACAAGCCACACAACAAGGCACATGTTCAGTCTTCTACAACCATAGCACCCTGCCAATAGGGCTAGCTAGGGCCTACCTTAGGGGAGACTTACATGTAGTAAAAGGGGAGTTCCAGGCCTGGCAAGTAAATTTAGATGCCAGGTCCCTGTGGCAGTAAACTGTGCATGCAGGCCCTGCACCAGCAAGCCTCAGACAGGTTACAAAGGCTACTTCTGTGGGTGGCGCAAGCAGCGCTGCAGGCCCACTAGTAGCATTTAATATACAGGCCCTGGGTATAGAGATACCACTGTACAAGGGACTTACAGGTAAATGAACTGTGCCAATTAGCTGTAAGCCAATCATATCAACTTTAGAAGGGAGAGCGCCTGCACTTTAGCACTGATCAGCCGTGATAAAGTGCTCAGAGTTCCAGAGCCAACAACAAGAGGTCAGAAAGAATAGGAGGTGGAAGGCAAAAAGTTTGGGGATGACCCCGTAAAAAAGGGTCAGGTCCAACACTGGCACTCTAGTGTAAAGTGACTAAATTACAAATATTCATGCCTCAAATAGAGAATTCAGACTTGTATAAAGAAGTTCTATTTCTAGTGAAAGAAAGTGCTCTGGATGCATACCAGTGGTCTTTGAAAATAATTTCTAAGTCCTGGAAGTACAACTCTGAGGCACCTTCAGATAGTCTGCATTATTTTCAAGACCCTGATTATGAAGTAGAAACTACCTGCAACAATGCTGCTGGTAGCAGAAAGCCTGCACTGTCTGCCCAATAACCCCCCTCATCATTATACTCTATTTTGCACCTTATCTAAATTGTTTACCATGCCTTCACATAGGGGATGGGATAACCGACACAAGACATCACAAAAGACGATTTGTTCTTCTACTGTGAATACAAATGTAGTACCACCTGCTCCTGAAGCATCCTAACAGGAGATAGTATCTGCGCAGTCATTTTTTTGAAAATATACAATCGATTGTAAGGACTCTACTTAGCATTGATCCATAAACTTTTCATTCTATGAGAACACTTGTCTCTGCAGTTTCCATCTTTGTTTCGTTCTTATGTCTCCTTCACCATACCTTACTGCTCCATTCCCTCTTCCACTGCCCAACACTTTGTCTCTGGTTCTACGTTCCTCACCTGGGACAACTTGTTTTGCTCCCCACCTACCAAAGATCACGTACCACACACAGCACTTCGTAACACTTGTCCTGTGGTTAACCACTCTCTTTGTATGATTATAAGTGATGTAGTACGTTCAATTGCCTCTCTCTGAAAAGCTGTCTGAATAGATCCTCAGATTAATAATTGGAATGGGATATAGGTGCCTCTCAAATGTTACCTGTTTAATATGTGATGTGTTTCTGTTCCATCTCTGAACATTGTTTAACCATATATTCTGTTCTAAAAATGTTCATGCATCATTGTGAAGAGCTATGCTGCGCCTCTCGACAATTTTAGTGTTACGAAAAGTAAAAATCAATACATAAACTGTACAAAACAAGCAGTGGTGGATAAAGTAGTATTTTCAGTACTATATACTGTCTGTTCAATTGAAAGACAACCGGCGCGGGTAGAGTAAAATGGCATTGCTACCACACTTAAAACCATTTCACTCCAAAGAAAGGCAGATAAATATTTCCTGAGGGACAACTGTAAGAAAGTGAATTATTAATTGGGAATAGGGGGCGGTAGTTCACCACAATAAAGAAAGGCCCTCATTATGACATTGGCGGTAAGTCCCGCTTACCCCCATTCCGACTGCCACCAACATACCGCTGCCGCAGCGGTTTACCGCTACCCATATTATGACCCACACATAGCAATCTGTCACTATACAGCTACACACACAAGTCCGCCAGCCCAAAGGTCGATGATAAACTGGTCCGCTGCCCTCACAATACATACAACCTAACAAAACAGCACTACATTGGACAATTCAAACTACACACACCTGACACACATACACACACTACACCCACAACACTATAAAACACACACACACTACCCACAACCCTTTACGACTCAAATAAATTGACAACAGAGAGAGAGAGAGAGAGACACCAAAAGCACCCACAGAACCAGAGCCACAGAACACCATCACCCATACACCATACATACACCTTACAGCACACACCCTAACATCACCCCACACACACACACCACTCACACTACACCCATGGCACCACAAAGACACCCCAGGTTCTCAGAGGAGGAGCTAAAGGTCATGGTGGAGGAAATCATCTGGGTAGAGCCACAGCTATTCGGATCACAGGTGCAGCAGACATCCATTACTAGGAAGATGGAGCTAAGGCGGAGAATCGTAGACAGGGTCAACGCCGTGGGACAGCACCGAAGAACAAGCGATGACATCAGGAAGTGGTGGAACGACCTACGGGGGAAGGTGCATTCCGTGATAGCAAGACACCAGATAGCAGTACAGAGGACTGGCGGTGGACCCCCAACTCCTCCCCCACAACTAACAACATGGGAGGAGCAAGTCTTGGCAATCATGCATCCTGAGGGCCTGGCAGGAGTAGCAGGAAGACTGGACTCTGGTAAGTCAAATCTCTATTACTATCACCCCCCACCTGCATGCCATCACATATCCCCACCTTTACCCTCACCCCATCACCCCACCACCTCACATACACCCCACCATCACAACCCACCCATCCCAATACCAAACCCTGCATGCAACACCAATGCATGGACATCACTCACAGCCCTGCATGGACATCCATCACTAAAGCATGCACACTAGGGAGAATCACCCAGCCCACCAAATAACAACTCACACAAGGCAAAGCTGACAGGACAATCACAACCATAGAGGGCAACACACCCATGCACAAGATGTCAAACGCAAAAACAATAACACTGCATTTACATCCCCACGGGTCCCCCACACGTCGTCACCGGAGAGGAGGTGCCAGCAACATCCACATCACCAACGATGGTGGGTCAGCCATCCGAGGCTGCAGGGGAAGGGCTGGAGCCTCCCCCCGCCACTGGCATCCTCAACATCAGCACCAGCACCCCCACCAGCAGCAGCAGCCACAGTGGGCAGCCATCCGAGGCAGCAGGGGAAGGGCTGGGGCCACCCCCCACCACAGGCATCCCCACCACTAGCACCGCCACCAGCACCACTGCTAGCAGCAGCAGCCCCAGTGGGCAGCCGTCCGAGGCTGCAGGGGAAGGGCTGGAGCCTCCCACCACCACTGCCAGCAGCAGCAGCCCCAGTGGGCAGCCATACGAGGCTGCAGGGGAAGGGCTCGAGCCTCCCCCCACCACTGGCATCCCCGACACCAGCACCGCCACTGCCACTACTGAGCAGCCGTCGCCACCTGCGGGCAGTGTGTAGTCCTAGCTCCATGGGCTGTAGTGCGTCCTGGACCCTGGTTTTCCTGTAGATGTGACACCCAGGTGAGAGACTGTGACCTTGCACTCCCCAAGGGCTGCATCACAGGGCACAAGGCCCCCTCCAGAACCAGTGGAAGAAGCCATCCACTCACCCCCTCCTTTCCAGGATGAAGCACACTGGGCACAAGGCCCCCTCCAGAACCAGTGGGCAAACCACCCACTTGAGAGACTGTGGCTTTGCACTCCCCAGGACCACTCCAATTTTTATATATATACAATAGAGAAACAGATATGGCAAGAAAGCAGCAAAATTCATATATGGGGAAGCAGGGACATGATTTTTTAAAGATTTAAGTGGAAAGTACCAAGAATAACTAAAGCTCCAATTGCAGTCCGTGGTCGCTGTTGCCCAGGGCCAAAGTACAATTTCAGACCGCTTGCGATGGAATGCAGGCAATAACACAAAGTGGAATTGTCTCAGTCAGAAACTTTACCTTGGAACTTACTCACTCAAATGAAAGTCAACATTTTCTAGCTGGGAAAGACTGCAGGCTGTGTCCAGGAAGGCTAGGCTGCCCTTGGAGAAGGTCCCGCTGAAGCCATTAGTTTGGGCAGAAAGGCTCAGAGCAGACAAAATCAAACTTCATGCCCAGAGAAGTCCTCTTGTTGGCAGAATACTTTTTGTGCCTTCACCCGGGCAAGATTTCTACGTTTTAACTTAGTCTCTTTTTCAGAGTTCAAATCCTCCAGTGGGACATGGTTGCAGGCGTATTCATCCCTTGCAAAGGCCTTTCATTGCACCCGGACCTTTCAAACATCATAAAAACAGATGTCAATCCTCTATGGTGAGACGGTGATTCTGGCATACAAATCGATTAGGGGCACTGGTCCGCTTTGGATACCTATCACTCTTCCTACTGCAGGGAGATTACGGGAGTCAAACTCTTCAATTTTTGGGGGGGAATCACCATATGTTAATCAAGTCATACAACATATTGTGACAGTATTTTGTGTAGATCACCATCAGAAATCTTAATTCTTTTCTTGAAGCTGTGGAGGATCTTCTGGATCTTTGACCAGAATGTTACATTTTGTCCATAAGAGCAATTCATGTGAGTAATGTGCACAACTCTAGCTAAAACACTGAGCAGGAAGTTTCCTTCCTCCAAGAATCCAATTCACTTATCTGCAGTTTCTAAGAAATGTGTAGATTTGGAACCCTGTCCATTGCCCACATTGTAATTAAGGAGAATAATCAGGTTCCACCAGTTTTGTTTCAGGGGTCTGTCAAGGATGCATAGGGGGTTGATGCCTTAGTGGTGAAATAGCCCCAATTTCTCCTGATTGCCTTTCCCTGTTTCCCTTGATTCTCAGGATACAAGCTAGGCAGCATAGAGAACAGAGGGTGATGATTTCAGAAGGTCATGGTTGCCTCTCCTGGGGCCCTGGTTCTGCTCTGTGGGCGCCTTGGAGAAATATCTTGTTTCCTATCTATTCTCTTCTTGTGGGGATTTTCTATCTGGAAGTTAAGAGGAGGGATTTACAGAAGAAAAGTTGTCCTCAGTCCTCACTTAGCAGAAGAAATAAAGAATGCCCAAAGGCCTGTCGTCTTTAATTCATATTTGTGCATTGGAAGGCTTTTCAGGTTTGGTGTAATTCCCATGAGATTCTTCCCCTGCTGTGTGAAATTCCAGCACACTGCCCAAATTTTTTGGGATGGCTTCAGTCATAACCTTTAGATTTCTACTCCGTAAGCACAATAAGCAGCCTTTACAGCCTTCAAAGATCATATAAGGATATTTAAAGGCTTTTCATTGTCAAGATCATCAATTCAACTTTTGGCTCCTCCCTGTGACTTGTTGTTGCCATTTAAATTTTTCCAGATCTATCTCTTTGAACTACCACCTTCTGTGCATTTTAAATGTCTAACAATGAAAACTATTTTTGGTAGCAATTACATCTGCTAGGAGAAATAGTGAGCTATGTGCTCTTACTCTATTCTCCCGTTCTCACATTTTTTGATGAGGCTGCAATTGTAAGCCCTAGTTCTTCTTTTTTTTTTTTTTACCTAGTATAGCCTCTTCAGGTTGAGCATAGCAGCGCACAAGCGCTGCTCTTCTCGACGTGTTGTAATCTATTCTGAGGGCTTTAACCACACCCAACTCACGGACAATCACTTTCATTGGTTCCTGGGCCTGCCTTTCAAAAATCTGTTGATGTCGTTGGTAAAACATTTGTCCTGCCTTGAGGCTATTTTGTTACCGCCTTGGAGACTGACCCTGTTACATGGATTCTTGCACGATCGGGAAAGTACCTTAGTGTAGCGCACTATTTTTTCTTTTGCTTTGCCACTTCGCTCGCGGTATGTTGTTTCTTCTTGTTCCTTGGTTTCGGGTATTTTGCTATTTCTTTGCGATGTATGCCTGAGCTTACAAGAAGGTACTGGAGCACTTTGTTTTATTTTTTGCAGTATTATATAGTGCAAACTCGATACAAAGGTATTACAGGGCTTTACATGAGCACCGGTTACATTACACAAAAACACATTCCTTTTTGGTAGCAAGGGGAGATTAAGTGAATTGCCCAGAATCACAGGATGTTGAGCAAGCAACGAAACTCGAACTGTGTTACCCAACAGAAGAACAATTTTTTTTCTATAGCACTTGGTAATACAGGTTCTATCATTTCTTAGCGCTGCAAAGCAGGTGCCATTCTTAACAAAATTGATATAATTCATTTGCATCAACCTTGCAGAGATAAAGTGGTGGGAAAGCTATGTCAGGATTATTACTTTTTTTGCAATTTTATGTAGCACAAACTCAACGTGAATGTATTGGAACATTTTTTGGGAAGGGGGGGTTGCAGCTTTATATAACACAAGCTTGATACAAAGGTATTACAGTGCTTTACATGAGCACCGGTTAATTACACAAGAACACATTCGTTTTTGGTAGCAAGGGGAGATTAAGTGATTTGCCCAGAATCACAGTATGTCAAGCCGGCACTGAGACTAGAACCGTGTTCCCCAGTTCCAAAGTTGGCAGCTCCAGCTCTTACGCCACATCCTCTTCCCTATGGTTGTCTGATGCTTGTTGGTGCAGTCTGTGAATAACGGGAACCTGTTCTCAACATTTTTTTCCAAAACTCTGCCCTCTTCTGGTGAAGACATCCTTTAAACACCCTGATGTCAGGAGAGCCTTGCTGGTGTATTTGGCTAGATCACAGCGTTTTTGTCAACCTAATAATGTAGTTTGTGGCTCTTGGTTCCTCTGGCCAAGGCAGGAGAGCTTCCTTACCAATATGCAGCTGGATTTTGGTCTGGTCTACTGTTGCATTGGCTTACTATTTGGCAGATTTACCTATTCCAGGTGGTATTCAAAGCAGACAAACCAGGAATTTGCCAGCGTCCATGGTTGAGGTGAAAAGGGTTCAGTTGGAACTGGAATGTCCCTGCATGTTAAATGAGGATGTACTGCTGCCTTGTGTGCCCACCTGCAGGTGAAACTGGTATTAAGCTAATCTAGCACTTGTGCAGAGGCCTTTGTCTGTCCGTCACAGTGCAGGCCCAGGGCCTGTGCTATGACCCTGAGGGGAACAGCAAGCATGCGCTCACAGTAGGGAGTGGAATACTGTACGTCCTGGGTGTATCACATTAAACATTGCAGTTAGCGTATTGTGTTTTTGAACGACCAGACCGTCTTCCTGTGTCACTGTGACTGTGCTAACCTGACCTCACTAATGTAAAGATCCGCTATGTTGTGAGACATACAACCTTACATTGACAACCTATAAGCATGTCGAGTGTGCATGCATACAGCGTGAGCATACCCAGCACATGTATGGTAATAGGACTCTGTTGTGTGAGCCTGAGTACTGAAGACAGTGGGCTCCACCTTGGATGCCCAAGGTTTAGCATGGCACAAAATAAGGATGACAACACCTTTCTGCAGATAATGGAAGTATACTGTCTGCATTCCTGTTGCCGGATGGTGGAGATCCAGACACTGAAGTGAAAAAGATGGAGACAATGCCCCCCCCCCTTAAAAAAATCTAGGAGAGCCTTATTACCAAAAGGATGCTGATTAGTTTTTCCTTAGCCCTGCCATTTGGTTAGTGGTAGGGATAATGGGTGGATTGAAGTTTCTGTTTTTCAAAGTGAGGCGGTTTCTAGGCAGGCCCTGTACTTTTGTCAGGTTGATGGCAGCCAGGTGCAGACAACTTGCATCTCATTGTGCCCATGTTTTGGATACTTCTGCTATGAGCGAGCCCCGTTGCTACCTGCTGTGAGAGCCATCAATTTGCACACAGGTTGCGTCTGAAGAGCAGCCTAAAAATTATATTTGACAAGAGTACCAAATTGGTTGTGAAACCTGAGACCGTGGATCTACATTTCTTGTTTGGATAATGTACATAAAAGTGGGATTCAAACCACTTCACTTTTCTGCATTCCATGTTCTTCATAACCAAGAAAGGGAGTGCTCCAGCGAGTACTGGAAGGACTGCTGCGTGACCAGGGTTGTTGTCTGCCTGGCAGCCAGTCTCCCAGTGATGAGGGGCCATCAACTGAAATCTGCACTTTCGACTAGACGCGCTGAGAGTGATGGACGGAATGCTGAACATTGTCAAACACTCACCCCCAGTCACAGATCTGGGTTTAATCCATCATTCTTTTGCTCACCATGCCACCCCAGTTTGGACCCAGCCATATGCAAATCAGTCTTGACCCTGTTCCTCCTGGGAACAGTCCAGCCCGAACTGCCAAGCCAGGTCCTCACTGGACCGGAAACAAGCATCCTGGGACCGGTTTCGGGGTTTCACCCCTCATCAGCCAGGCTAGCTTGAATCCAGTGGCATGGGAAGCACGGGACCCACGTCTGGGCATACCCTTCCCACTTAGGGCGACAAAGCAAAAACAACATGTGATGGACGGAATGCTGAACATTGTCAAACACTCACCCCCAGTCACAGATCTGGGTTTCATCCATCGTTCTTTTGCTCACCATGCCACCCCAGTTTGGACCCAGCCATATGCAAATCAGTCTTGACCCTGTTCCTCCTGGGAACAGTCCAGCCTGAACTGCCAAGCGGTTTCGGGGTTTCACCCCTCATCAGCCAGGCTAGCTTGAATCCAGTGGCATGAGAAGCACGAGACCCACGTCTGGGCATACCCTTCCCACTTAGGGCGACAAAGCAAAAACAACAAGTGATGGACGGAATGCTGAACATTGTCAAACACTCACCCCCAGTCACAGATCTGGGTTTAATCCATCGTTCTTTTGCTCACCATGCCACCCAGGTCCTCACTGGACCGGAAACAAGCATCCTGGGACCGATTTCGGGGTTTCACCCCTCATCAGCCAGGCTAGCTTGAATCCAGTGGCATGGGAAGCACGGGACCCACGTCTGGGCATACCCTTCCCACTTAGGGCGACAAATGCAAAAACAACAAGTGATGGACGGAATGCTGAACATTGTCAAACACTCACCCCCAGTCACAGATCTGGGTTTAATCCATCGTTCTTTTGCTCACCATGCCACCCCAGTTTGGACCGGTTTCGGGGTTTCACCCCTCATCAGCCCGGCTAGCTTGAATCCAGTGGCATGGGAAGCACGGGACCCACGTCTGGGCATACCCTTCCCACTTAGGGCGACAAATCAAAAACAACAAGTGATGGACGGAATGCTGAACATTGTCAAACACTCACCCCCAGTCACAGATCTGGGTTTAATCCATCGTTCTTTTGCTCACCATGCCACCCAGGTCCTCACTGGACCGGAAACAAGCATCCTGGGACCGATTTCGGGGTTTCACCCCTCATCAGCCAGGCTAGCTTGAATCCAGTGGCATGGGAAGCACGGGACCCACGTCTGGGCATACCCTTCCCACTTAGGGCGACAAATGCAAAAACAACAAGTGATGGACGGAATGCTGAACATTGTCAAACACTCACCCTCAGTCACAGATCTGGGTTTAATCCATCGTTCTTTTGCTCACCATGCCACCCCAGTTTGGACCCAGCCATATGCAAATCAGTCTTGACCCTGTTCCTCCTGGGAACAGTCCAGCCCGAACTGCCAAGCCAGGTCCTCACTGGACCGGAAACAAGCATCCTGGGACCGGTTTTTTTTTTTTTGTGCGTTCTCGGCGAGTGGTGTTTAACCGCCAAATCCGTAGAGAGTACGTCCCTGGCGCTTCAGGGCGTAGACCACATCCATGGCGGTGACGGTCTTTCTCTTGGCGTGCTCGGTATAGGTGACGGCGTCCCGGATGACGTTCTCCAGGAAAACCTTCAGCACACCGCGGGTCTCCTCGTAGATGAGGCCGGAGATGCGCTTGACACCGCCGCAGCGAGCCAGGCGGCGAATGGCGGGCTTGGTGATGCCCTGGATGTTGTCGCGGAGAACCTTCCTGTGCCTCTTGGCACCGCCTTTGCCGAGCCCCTTTCCTCCTTTGCCGCGTCCAGACATGCTCTCTTCTCGGTCGAAGCAGAAATACCGGTTTCGGGGTTTCACCCCTCATCAGCCAGGCTTGAATCCAGTGGCATGGGAAGCACGGGACCCACGTCTGGGCATACCCTTCCCACTTAGGGCGACAAAGCAAAAACAACAAGTGATGGACGGAATGCTGAACATTGTGAAACACTCACCCCCAGTCACAGATCTGGGTTTAATCCATTGTTCTTTTGCTCACCATGCCACCCCAGTTTGGACCCAGCCATATGCAAATCAGTCTTGACCCTGTTCCTCCTGGGAACAGTCCAGCCCGAACTGCCAAGCCAGGTCCTCTCTGGACCGGAAACAAGCATCCTGGGACCGGTTTCGGGGTTTCACCCCTCATCAGCCAGGCTAGCTTGAATCCAGTGGCATGGGAAGCACGGGACCCACGTCTGGGCATACCCTTCCCACTTAGGGCGACAAAGCAAAAACAACAAGTGATGGACGGAATGCTGAACATTGTCAAACACTCACCCCCAGTCACAGATCTGGGTTTAATCCATCGTTCTTTTGCTCACCATGCCACCCCAGTTTGGACCCAGCCATATACAAATCAATGTCGCCATCCGACCACACCTCCGCTGCGCCAAAGGAAGAAGGCAGAGCCTTTCTGGGGGCGGGGGCGCTTATAAAGCCCCCCACTGGCGCACGGCGGTTCGGGCCGGATCGGCAAATGCAGATCCGACGCACCTTCCGAAGTGTTACTTCCGCCCACACACCTTGCGAGGTGTGAGGGCGGGAGTACCAGGCCAGCCCAACGCACAACTACTGCAGAGGGTCCGGCCCCCGGCGGCCCCGACCTCTAGGGGGCTGCGCTCCCCCCATATTGGGGGGGGGGTGCTTTTCCAGACGCGCTGAGACTCTGCTGAAAAGCCTAGAAGCCTGTGTGTAAGCTGAAAGAGGGCAGGAGTATGTCAGATCTTGGAGGAGGGGAGGAGCCCAGCATGTTCCCTATGTGGGAATAGTCAGATAGAGTAAGCAACTGCCAGACAGCACGCAAGGAGGGACTCCAGTGTGAAAGCAGTCCTCAAGGTTCCCATCACGAACCGCATCAGTCCTCTAACAAAAAGCAGCCACTGAACAAAGCCAGCATTCTGCTGCAGCTGCAAACTGGTCATGCCACCGCCGTCTTCAGAACCCAAATCCTCCTGCACTGCTGAGGTGGGCAACGTGATCGGCCCAGAGGCCGCATCTACAAAGACCGTCTATGAAGTTGGGAGGCTGCACCTCCTGAGCCAGTGTCCCTCTAATCCCCAGATTTAGGGAGGCCACAACTGCAAAAATAGGAAGGTGCCACAGAAAGCCGCAGCATAGAGATCGACAAAATCTCCACGTTCCCAGTGAAGATGCCACCATGACCGTGAAAGCTTCAAAGTCACCACTGAATTGAGACTGGTGTGTCCCCAGGACTGCAGCTGCCGAGAGCAGGTAACCAGGGGCTGCAGAGCATGTGCGAAGGAGCGAATGAAAAAAGTGGGAAAGCTTGCTGCACAAGGTAAACCCGAGCCGTGGAGGTATATATACGTCTTGGAGGTGACTGAACCGGTCTTAGCCAGCGGTGCACTATGGACCTATGTGGACCAGGAATCACAAACGCTGCAGAACTCCATTCGTGGGCGTGGGTACTGAAGGGTGTAGCACCTACCCTCAAACAGAGGTAAAAGTTGTGAACAACTTCAGGATTGTTGCTTTAACCTCCACCTGGTCATGATGTGTTCTTTCTTGTGTTCAATAAGTCACTGGGTGTCCATTGGCACTTGGCGTTCTTGAAGTTACTCCCTTTCAACGATAAAGTCTGGGGCGAGGGACACCGAGGCAAAGGCCTGATTACTTGCCAGTGATGTCCTCCTGCGTGACAGACTCTCTTCCCCGCACCCTGTTTTAATTACATATTTTTTTCAACGCCCTCGGGCGCAATACCCCACGGCGTAGCCTTCGTCCCCGAAGAACTGAACCCCATAACACTCTGTCCACCCTAGTCCCTTCCCATTCATCAACCCCTCCCTGCCCTCAACTCATCAGCAAAGCCTGCCCCTCTGGCGCGGATTGGCGAAGATTAATCCCTTTAACCCCCCTCCTCGTGGATTAACAACACCCTCCACCCCACTCCGGCCCCCAGTGGCGGCGGTGATGGATGCGGCCCGGCAGGGGTGATTTGCTGTTGATGGCACATTAGCGCTGGCAGGTTGGACTGGTTCCTGACGGACGGCTGCGGGAGCAAGGAGCCCCCCCACTCCTCCTCCGCGAAGACGCACAAAGACGACGAGCCATTTCTCCTGCTCTCTGCCAGAGGCAGGCGGCTGCCAAGGGAGCGAGGTCTGCCTGCAGAATACACACCCCACCGAGCCAGCGAGAAACTCCGCTCTCATGGGGGAATCCGGGAGAGGGAGGGCGTGGGTATTGTTAGGGAAGGTCAGATCCTATGAATGAAAACGGTTTTTTTAAATGGATTTTTAAAATGTACTTGTGATTTTTGCCCTAGTCTAAAAAAAAAAATGTCGTGTCCTAACCAAATAGTGTGTGCCCCTTGAACCCGTCAGGGTCAATACCTCGCCCACTTAAAAAATGTCTTTGGGTATGTACTTATAGAAAGGGAGAAGAATCATTACGGCAAATGTCTAATGCTTTTCATTTTAATTGAATTTCTCTGGATTGTTATGGAGCATAAACTGCAGCTATCAACGGTGTGGCAGGTGCAGGGACTCCGGGCCCTGTATGGTGAGGGACCCAAGGACACGAAATATGGATTTTTAACTCCAAAGCAAAGGCTTAGGGGCATTTCCCTCGCAACATGGCCTATGGCATATATGCATTTCTTAGTATTTGTCAGCCCCACCTCCTAAATAAACCCTCATCCTCAATCTCCCTGTCCTCGCGCCTTCCCTCACACACATCCAGATTCTTCCCTCCACTCACAGCTGCGCGGTACGGGCTCACTGGACGAAGGGAGTTCGCTAAATAGAAGAGAAATGTTCGTCACTCCGCATTTTCTCGTGTGTTTTTTTTTTTTTTTGGTCCGTCTTTGAAAATGAATTCTTCTCTGCATATAGATGCAGGGACTCTCCACCTGTCTGACCACACAAACACTCCTCCCCTCCAATTATGAATCCGCTCTCGAATGCCTTTTCTCCTTCCGAAAGAGCTGCCTGCCTGGCCGTGCCGAGGAGAGACGTGCTCCGGAGAGCCGAGCGTGCAGCCGTCCTCGGGGAGCCGAGTGCGGGAGGAGGGAGGGCTGTGCGTATTTGTATATGGAAAAGCAGGCTGATAAAAGCCCCGGAACTCCCGGCCTCCCTTCGGAGGGGCCCTGGGGCCTATCAGCAGCACAGGGTGGCCCTGGGGCAAGGGTGGGGTGGAATCAATAGCCGCCCCGCCTCCCAGGGTGGAAACAACCTGGCTTGAGAGCCTCCTTCCTGCCTGCACCAAAGGGAAGCCAAGGTTTAATGGCAGCCATTATGCACCCGGAGGAGCGGGGAGGAGACCAGCGTTATCCCCCCTCTCCCGTGTCCTGCCAACGGAAAGCTGGGTCTGGCCGCAGAAGTAGATCGCACCCCCTATACAAGTGCGGTACTCCTAGTTCCTTGATTTGACCAGCACCCTCAGGGCAGCACTCAATTAAAAACATTAAAGAATGACACATTTTCTGCCATCTTTTAACCCCCCCCCCCCCGCCATATATTCCAGAGCTGGAGTTAGCATAGTAAATTTGCCATCCCCGAGTCCATCAAACTCAACTGCCCCGAGGGCTCAAACGAAGGCAAAAAATGTGCTACAAGAGCAAGCCCGAGGGACACACTTTGGCAGTCAACGGGGGTGAACGGAGAGCAGTCCCAGCCCTCTTCCCAGGTCTGTGAGTAGCGGCCTCTTCTCTCTCACCAGCAATGCTGCCGCCATTAAAGTCCGAGGAGGTGAAATAGTTTTCGGCGCGTGACGCAGGTGTGCTGAGAAGCCGGTTCAAACGAAGGAGTGCGCCACTCACTGAGGATATATCCAGAGGTATGCCTCCCTACTACTCCTCTCACCAGTTTTAACCTACAGATCCCTCCACTCACCCATCTCCTGCTCACCGGTGGTGTCTCTAGAAGTGAATTTTAAGGGGACACAGAAAATGTTCACCAGATATAGGTTATTGAAGAAACTAAAGTAAATAAACCCGGGGCCACTGGATTTATACAATTGTGCGGCAGCTACGATTTTTGAATAATTATAGATTTGCCACTTAATCCATTATCTGCCGCATAATCTGCACTTTGTACCTCTGCATGCATAGTGATGTCAGTGTTATTTTAGATGGCACCAGTGATTGTATCAGTGATGTCATAAAACTTGTTATGAGTGAACATGTAGTAAACTATAACTGGTGAATTTCAGAGATTTTTTTTTCAGTTTAAAGTGCAAGCATTTAAGATTATTTGATGTATTAATTTCAATAATTATGAAAAGGACACTATTCATTTAATAAGACTGTAGATCAAATATTGTGAGTACCACTTGTCAACATCACAGTGACTAGTCGTAGGGGTCAGGAACCATGTAAATATAATATCAGAGCATTAACCAATTAGTATGCCTGTGCTATTTTGTACAAAGGAAAAAAGGTTGTGGAGTACATTTATTCAAGAGTGGTGACCCTTGAAGAATCAGACCACCATCTCCGTTTTGACTGTGTGATATATTTATTTATTTATATACACATTCTGGGCTCAACTGCAGTGCAATGCAGGTTTATTGTAGCATCAACGTCCACGTTTCAGACAGAAAGCGACTTTGAGATATATATGTATAATTTGCTTAAAATATTAACATCTGATGTGTGTATGCAGAGCCCACTGTAGCACTAGTTGTGCCCGGTGTAACAATCTTTGTTGGTCCCCCCCACCCCGACCTTGTTCACAGATTACCTCACTAGCACCCTGTAATGGTGTCCCTCCTCTCTTCTTTGACCCTCTCTAACATTTATTTTATAGCACTGCTCATCCCAAGATAGAAGGTCAGAGCACTTTACATCACAAACATATCGTAGAGAAAACAAGCCATACAAGTGTGTAAATCAATATATAGGAAATGTTACTAGAGACAGAGGACTACAAGGTGTAGGATTCACATGTCACCCAGACTGGTAGGCATTACTTGTCAAGAGTGCTTACTCTGGAGAAGCAAAGAGGGAGATTAACTGATTACTTTTTTATGATGTGCAGAAACCAAATTGCTGCGCTTTGTTGCGTAAAAAGGAGACAGCAGGACAGCACCGTATCTACTAAGATATGTTTTTGTTGCTCTCTCCTCCAGTGCTGGCATCGTTTAGGCTGCCTTGTGTCAAAGCACACGTCTTTGCACCATAGTGCCAGGGTGTTTGCATGATGTAAAGCTTAGATTTTATATTGCAAGGGTGCCCCTCCAGCACAAAATTCTATGCTTTGTCAAAGTTCAACTATCACTTTGTATGTGTGCTGTACAGTACAGCACACTTGCACAGTTGGATGGATTTCCAACTTTATGCCTGTCTTGAGGAGGCAAATGTATTTGTTGCCAATCTCTTTCTACCAAATTTAGTAGCTAGGGTTTAGTGTAGAATTCAAAGGGGTTAGTGCATGGGAATGTCCACGTACCATTTAGCGTATGCCTCCTTGACGTTAAGTAGCGCAGAGAGATACTTTGTGTAAATTTTGGGCTACCGTTCAACACAGTTCAGGGTTTGTACTGAAAGGTATGCCCCAGCACAACACTTTGCACTAGGTTTGCATTACCTCTGTGATGCAAACCAGGCACACAGTGTTAGCCTCAAAGTATCACAGATTAAGGTGTCCTACTTATAAAACTGTATTGCTACCCAGAGAAATCCTTTTTAGAAAACTCAGAAAAACAAAGGATTGAAGTAAAAATATACAATAAGGTCCAAATCCTATGCCTTTTAATTTGCTTCCAGCACTGTGATGCCAGATCGTAGGGCAATGTGCTATATTTTAAGGATTGTTAATTTTGAACTCCAAGTAACAAAAGCAACAACCCACTGATCTGCATGCCACACGTTGTGCTTTGCAGCAGGAACAATTGGTCTCTATGCTACATCAGAAGTCAAAACTGCGAAACTGTGACTAGAAACATCGCATATATCTCCCTCAAGTGCATTAACCTTTAAAGTTAATAGGCCGTTGTAATTCTACCTAGAAAAATGTTGCACACAGAAGATCTCTACAGGCTGCTGTTAGTTCAGCCCTTCATGCAGAGGGCATCCCCTCGACCATGGCACTCGGTGTGACAGCACCAGTCACACCACCCTAAAGTTGTCACTGTATTTATCTGTCTTTCACGCCACAAGGCCTATCAATATGTTTGGAAATAAGTAACCCAGAGAATATGAAATCATACCAATTTACACGCCATTTATACATGTGCATATATATACACATTTGTTTGAAATTATTGTAGCGTATTTTGAGCAATCTCATGATGTATAATGGGCAATTGTAGATAAACATATATGGGGCTGATTTTGGATCATGTGGGGTGGTTTGATGTACTCACCATGATGAAAGAAGCAACTGGGAGCTTAGTTGTTTTTTAACCTAATCAGGACCATTAAATGGCTGCCATATTACAATGGAAAAAGTGAATCAGGTTGTGGGTCTAGGGCCGATGAAACAGAGAAAAGCTTGGAGAATAAAGGATGGCTAACATGGTTGGTTGTGAGGCCCAGTTGAAGGCGTGTAGCCAAAACGTGTAGGCCGTTATTGTTTGCACCGATTTTTTTTAGTTTCTGGCACCATAAAATATTAAAGCAAAGTCTCTTTGCTAAAAAGAGCTATTGTGTGGAACAGTTTGTGCTGTGCTGGCGTATCGATGGCCTAAGAGGAGGGCCATGCTTGGAGAGGAAAACATTTAAATTATATATATATATATACACATATATACACACACGCACACATACACACACACAGACACAAACTCAGATTTAAACAAATGAAATGTGGTTTGAAAAATTAATGAGTGTGATGTGGTGCATTGTCTGTTTTTCTCTGTTGCCTCCTACTAGGTTCAGCAGGTGTAGGGGTGAGGCACAAGGGGGAGGCCGGAGCAAATGGAGGTAGGGCATAAACCCCATATGCCCCAACCCAACCATGCCCCTTCTCCCTAGCGCTCTCTTTTATTACCCCCTACTCTGTTTTAATACATCCTGCTGGGTCGCACTTCCACCACAAACTTCAATTCCCAGCTCCAGCCTTATGTCCGTCTGTTCTCTCCCATTTCACCACACTCTGTTTTTAAGTAGCAATTCTGTAACAGGCCTCAAACTCTTTCCTCACCATTCTCTTTTCCATATTTGCAGGCAATAATTATTCTGGTGTCATATATGACAGTGACATTATTTTGGTGCGGAGTTGTGGCCATTACATGTTTGTACTTTGGTACTTGAAGATTTTTACCATTATATGTGTGAATTACAAATCCCCAAAGGTTTTGAAATGAATACAGGACTGGATAAAACTAAGGCCTTGCTGTTACAGAGGGAATCGAGGTTCCGAAGGTTAACCTGACTGAGTGGCCGGAAAGCAATTTGTTTTGGAAGATTCAAAGAAAGGAGGATGCATGCGAGGAATCCCACAAAAAATATGATACTCAAACCCATGCCTAGCTGGTTAGAATGAGCAGGCCTACACCACTGCCGGACTGCTCCATTAGGTACATTAAGCCTGGATGATTGAAGAATGGCTTCATGTTGATAAAGTAACAAACCTGTGGCTATGTTTTTTTTCCAGCATTTCTTTCTTTAGTTAACAGGAGAACCATGCAAGAGAGGATGCCTGGGTAGCAATACTTTACATAACTTCCAGGACAATGTTGACCTACCAAGAGGCAGAGGGAGTGGTGGGGTGTGAGGACAAAGGGACAGCATCTCAAGGGGAGTACCTGGGTTGTCAGACAGGGATAATGGCTATACATCGACAGCCGAGCAACACAGTACATTGTGCCATGGCCATGGGGATAATCAGCAGTATATCGAAACATCAGGAGCGCAAGTGGAGGAAAACAGTGGATGTGCTCAAACCAAGGGCACTGTATTGCTGACAAGAAAGGGGCCCCACACAGCCTCAAATATGTGCAACTTGACACTGACTTTGTGATTTCTTTATGGGAAGCTACTAGGTGAAGTTCAAGCTGCCATTCAGAGTGAGAAGCTAGGAGGGTTGCCTCCAATAGAGGAGAATACATAGCTTAGCCGTGGTTATCAAAGGAGCCACACTAAAGTATTCAAAAGAGTGATGAATGGAAAGCTTGAATTATTCTCATCCAGTGGTGATTATTCAGGGCCACATTCCAATCCATCATTATTTTGCACACCATGTCACCTTAGTTTGGCCCAGCTATATGCAAATCAGTCTTGACTCTGCTCCAATCGGAACTGTCCAGCCCGATCGATTGCCAGTGGCTGTGATTAATTGAAACATTCCATCCATCAGCTTCTTGTTTTTGCATGTGATGCCTTAAGTGTGCCAGGTATGCTCAGATATGGGTTCTGGGCTCACTGTGCCACTAGAGCCAAGCTGTACCTGGCTGAAGAGCCCTAACTAGGGAAAAACCGATCATAGGTTGCATGGGTTCTACTTCAGAGAGGACCTGGCTTGGCAGCACAGGCTGGACTGTTCCCTTGAGGAGCAGGGTCAAAGCAGATTTGCATATGACTGGCTCTAAACTGAGGTGGCATTGTGAGCAAAAACCGATGGATTGGGATGCAGCCTGAGCGATTGCCAGTTGCTGAGATGAATTCAAGCATTCCATCCATCAACTACTTGATTTTGCATTTATCAGGGTAGCCAGCCATCGATGTTTGTGTAATGACGAGTGGTTAAGATCTGAGATGTCATGCAGAAGGGCGACCTGGGCAGGGGGGGGTGGGGGGGGCAGGATCACATTATTGCTGCATTGTCAGCATCTTTCCCACACATTGTCTAGAAGGTGGAAACAGACAGGCAGAACCACAGAATATGCAAGAGACTGCAACAATGGTAATGATAATTATAAAAAATAAAAATAAAAATAAAACGTATAAAGGGCATGTTTACCTGAAGGTATCATAGCGCTGCCGCTTAAGAGAGAAGCTGAGGTGTAAAGCTATAGGTGTATCTCACAGGCAAAAGCTTTCTTAAACAGCCTTGTTTTTAATGTCTGTCTAAATGGTTCTAATGATGTTATTGATCGAATAGCTGCTGGAAGAGAGTTCCAACCAAGACTGAGAACCTGCATCCTCTCATCATTACTATTAGGTGACTAGGAACAGTTAGTAAACTGGCTTTAGATGAACGCAGCACCCTGGCTGGAGCATATATTGCTACCCGTTTAGCAAGAAAATCCAGAGCTAAGTCATAGATAGCCTTGAAAACAAGATAGAGAACCTTGAATTGAATACGCTTTGCTATTGGTACCCAGGGAAGCTGCTTCAACAGTGAGAGAGTATGGGCACTACAAGGGATTTTAAACACCCGCTTGGCCACAGCGTTCTGCAGTAGTTGAAGCTTATTTACATCACAGTTCAGTAATCCAAGGTAGATGCCACATAGAGCATATCTTTAATCTCTGCCACTTCAGTAGAGATTTATACAACTTCTTGTGCCCCGTGGATGGCAGCCGCCAGTGGGTTCTTTTACAAGGTAGAAGATAAATGTGGACAGCAGGCATCCCTGGTTAGTGTCTCTGCTGATCGGGAAGGGGTCCGAGAGAAAGCCTCCACAGGCCACCTTGGCTGTTGGGGAACCATAAGAGGCAGACCTTGCTGATGAAGTTGTCACACAGGCCCATGTGGTATAAAACCTTGAAGAGGTACGGCTACTCTGCCCAGCCAAACGCTTATTCTGCATCCAAGGAGAGCACCGTCATTTTCACACCAATGATGGTAAGGCTAGCTAGCCCCTTTGGACGTGATCTGAGAAGAGACTCCATGGCTGTGTCCGAGGGGGCTGAAAGAGGCACCTTCGGGCACTGCTGGGTGTGGCGTACCGCCTCTGAGAACTGTGCCAGTTACTTAACTGTGCCTTGAACTATTGAGGGTGCCCCACCTGTGTTTAGGTCTGTTTACCCTATACATTTGATTTTACTAAATTTTTATATAAAATATACTTTCTTGCAGGAGATTTCAGAAAGGATTCTTTACCCACCAGTCTGTTGGGTCATTTACATTTGTCACCACCCACTACAGCCTGCAGCAGTGGGTCACTCAACTTCAGCCGTTGTCTAACTTTACTGCAGGTGACAGTATTTTGCTTTTTCATATTCTTCTCATTCACAAAGTCCTTCCTGTTGGCGCCAGGGACTACTACGACAATGTGGGTGTTTTTAGACCAAAATAATGTTTTAGCATTTAGGCAACTTTACATTGGTGAGGGCACAGCACCTCCCACCATACGCCACTCACCAACTATAACATTTTACTAAAACCAAAATAAGCATTGACAGGACCAAAGGGCTGGCAGCGAAGGCCAGCCCTATTGGCTTTGCCAACGGTCGTTAAAAACATGTTTTAAATGGTCTAGTGATGAAACAGCTATCTTTTGACAGCTGAAGAAGTTTTGTGGACGTAGTTATTTGTCAGCTGGAGTAAGAGCTCGTCACAAGTGGTAGATTAAGCTGCCCTCGTGAGAGCTCGGGCCCGACAGGGTACGACTTGAGACCGCTGCACTCATGCTCCAGCGCCCGTCGACGGCTCGGAAGCTGCGTGCAGCCCGCTCCGGCGTGTAGCGAGAGCGCGGTTTATTAAAAGAGGCCGCCTCCCCCCTCGGGCGCTGTCCTCGCGGCCCGGGCTGGCACCGGGCCTCGTGCTATCCGCGGCGCGCGCGGGCGGAGCCCCTGCCGGGAAGGCTCCCTCGCTCGCAGTAGCGCAGCTGCTCCTGCGCTGGCAGCGCCGGGAGATCTATTTAAAGAGAGAGGGGGCGGGCCGGCCTCCCGAGCGCCGAAAGCCGCGTCTCAGCCGGTTTGTGGAGCGCATCAAGCTATCAGTTGTTCGCGGGCCGAGATCGATGCGAGGAATGGATAATATTTGTCAGCTGCAGACCTTCCCGCTGCCTCACAGGAAGGGAGGCGGGGGAGGCGCTTTCAAGGCCAGAGACGCTTCCTGATCTGCCCATGTGAATCTAGGCCATGCGCGTGCCTTCCCCGGGCAGGAGGCGGGCGCTGCGTGGTGGTTCAATTTCTGCAGATTGTCTAGTGCTTGTGCCTGCTTTTTAAAGGCGGGTGATTTTGCTCGTGCCTTCAAATTCCAAAATTGGTGCTACTGTGCCTTCTATAGGTTGGGTATTGTGTGTAATTATTTCATCCAGGGGCTGCGGATTGAATGCGTGTGGCCCAAGGGTTGCTGATCGTTTTTCAGTCGTGTGGTTATTGTGTCTGTGTGCCTTCTAAAGGGTAGTGATTTTGAGTATTCGTGACCTGCAAAGGCTGGTGACAGTGATTGTTCTCCAAAGGATGGTGATTGTGTGTGTTTGTATATTTCTTCCAAAGACTGGTCGTTACGGAATTGTCTTCCAGATGCTGGTGACTGTGCTTGTTTCTCGGTCTTTCAAGAGCTGGTGCGTGGGTACCTTCCACAGTCTGGGGAATGCATTTGTCTTCCAAAGGCTGGTGACTGCCTATGTGTATACCAACGGCTTCTGATTGTTGGTGCCTTTCACGGTCTGTGGACTGTATGTGTCTTCCAAAGACTGGTGACTATCTGGGTGTGTGTCTTCCAAAGCCTGTTGCTTGTGCATGTTTCCGTTCTTCAAAAACATTTGATGTGGGTGGGTGTGCAGAGCTCTCAAGTTTTTCAGTTTGTATTCGCTGGTACTAGCCTGTGGGTGTGTTCTCCAATGGCTGATTGCATGTGTGTTTCAGGTCTTCAAAAAACTGATGTCGGTGGGTGTGCAGTGCTCTCAAGTTTTTAAGTCTGAGGTCCCGTGAGAAGCTCATCCCGTCCAGGTTTATTTTCAGACTTGTCCAGACATGGTAGAGTTCAGGGTTGAAGAGAAGCGGAGGTAAGCACAGAGGACCGGCGCCAAACATTTTCCAAGAGGGCAAAAACACCCCGAAACCAGTTAAACTGCATTCCCCGGGTTCCTTTACAAGGTCACACACTTCCTTTCTTATTTAGCATTCATCACCCACCTAATGAGTATCATTAGATGGCTTGGCCTGGTCCACCCCTCCCAGCATGCAGCTGGAAAGCATTATTTCTCCAAAAAGCATCCAAGGCCAGCCTAGCAGCACACACTCCTTTCACCACGCCACTTCTCCCCCCTCCCCCGGCACTATTCAGATCAGTTGCATGCTTACCCCCACCCACTCCCCTTACTGTCAAGAAAAGGTTAGCCCCTACAGGGACGTAGCTGTGAAAAGTGCAGCAGGCACAGTTGCACCAAGGCCTAGGTTGTGAAGGGCCCACTTTGCCTCAATTAATGACTTTTTTTGTATTACAAAGGGAGGTCGTTTCAATTTCCTTGCATGCACTGAAGCACACTGAGCCCTTGCTACACTACGGAGCCTTACTCTGAGCCTCTCTCCCTGCCCACGCCTCTCAGCTCCATAAGCTTGTGCAAGAGAGAAGGCTTGGCCAGCTACATCAGGAGACCTACCGCACACTTTCATCTGATGGCCAAAGACAACCATTCTCTGAAGAGCAAATGAGAACACCCCAGAAAGCAGCAACCTGTAGCATAAGAACTTTGCGGAATTAGAGCCACCCAAAAGTATCAACTGACTTTTCTTTAGCCTGGTGATTGTGTGTCTTTTTAGCACAGAGGCTTTTTGTTTTTACTGCAGAAGCTGATTAACTGTGTATTCAAAAAGACTGGTGATTGGGTCTCTTGAAGCAAAGAGGGACTAAGCGCACAATTGCACATCATTGTCATAGCCAGGAACACTTGTTACTAATTTTAGGTTGCTTTGGGGCATCTTGCAGTGTATCCTAAACAAGAGATGAAAGACCTAGTTCAGTCACTTCTTCTCTTTAGACTGGATTCTGTGAACTGGCTCCACAATGGAATGCCTAAAGTTCAACTCAAGCAACCCCCCACTGTAGACTATGTTACATTGGTTTCTTGCTTTGTTTGTGAAAGCAAGAAACTAGACAACATAACGTCTCTCCTTGTAAGTTGTCACTTACTTTCCATTGAAGCAAGAGCAAATTTAAGGCACACACAAAGGCCTGCAAACATCTGGTCCCCTGCATTTGGCTGGAAAATGTAAAATGTCTTTCGAACAAAGAGGATTGTGTAGTGCAGAATTTCTTCTCTTTGAGCCTCCAGTATTCATCCATCTCTGGCAGTGCCAAAAGTCTTTGGAATATCTTCCCCCAACTGGAGTTACCACTTACAGCCTTGAGACTTTTACAGAAGAGCCCAAAATTCTCCTGCTCCAAAGACACTTTGATTGTGACCAAGAAAAAACGTTATGCCTCTAATTTCAATGTCCAACTTATCGCCTACTTGTGGTATTAGCTCCCTCTGCTATTCTCCCATTTCTACTCTATCCCTTTCACCACTCTAAGTGGTTCAGCCTTCTCCACTCTTTACGTTTCCTAGTTTTCGTATTTCACGGACCTTCATCTGCCTCTCACCACTGGTAACCAACCAGTTTTATCCTCTGACTGCAGTTCACTAGGTAACCGCCCTCCATGTATTCTGTTGTATGAGGCATCTATGTGTTTTTATTTGCTTTATCTTGTCCTATTGCCTTTGCACCATCTTTTAAGTATTGTTGTCTCTTTGAATCTTTGTTTTCTTCTTCACCTGACCACTTGTCCTATTGCCAACTCTAATTGATAGTAACCTATTGTTCATAGTTACATTCTGTTTAGGTGTCTGCTGTAAACATGTATCTTTATGTTCTGAAACTTATTTGCTCCACTGTGTAGTGATCTAAGGCTGTGGACCATATTTAGACGAAGGAAAACTGCATGAAAAATAACTAAATAGATATAGCCCTAACTAACTATATAGTAGCATGGGCAGCACTGATGGCAGTGCAGTGCCAAGCAGCTTTGTGCAGAAAAGCTACTTTGCTTCAAACATAGATGCAAGTGAAGCTCCAAAATTGCTGTGCATCATAGAGGACTAACCTGTCTATTATTAAGGGTCAC
The DNA here is from genome assembly GCF_031143425.1 of Pleurodeles waltl. Classification (NCBI taxonomy): domain Eukaryota; kingdom Metazoa; phylum Chordata; class Amphibia; order Caudata; family Salamandridae; genus Pleurodeles; species Pleurodeles waltl. Next base: position 352,185,157 of record NC_090447.1, on the reverse strand, counting down.
TGTTTTCCCTTTGTAAGGGTTTTTACAGGTAAATACAGACAGGAAGCAATTTATTTTCCTGTCTGTATTATTTCTTTTTTAAGTTTAATCAGCCTTATTATGGAATATATAAAACAAAAATCCAACAACATTCCATCAACACCCGAAACAGTAACAGTACAAAGCTAATAAGCAATATAAAGAGAAAAGCTGTTTACAATTTTATAATTATAAGGGAGAAGGAAGGACATAAAAGGGGGAAGGGGAATGCTATTCAATATTTGAAGATCAGGCAGGTAGATATAATAATATATAAACATACTGAGAAAAATTAGAACCATGTTTCTTAGAAAAGAGCAGAGATAAAAAAATATATATTACGGTGGTTTAAAATTCTCAGACCTAATGGATTGGTCACATTGTTTAACGTTGTTATTGAGAAAGTTCATTAATGTCGACCAATACAAATCCCTATTCACCAGAGGTCTACAAATGGAAGCAAAAATAGTATCTAAATGATGATAATGGCAAACATTATTCCACCAGGCTGCAAAGGATATTCTGGAGGAGAATTTCCAGTTAATTGTAACTTGTTGAAAAGCTAAGGCCAACATAAGATCAAATAATCCTTTGTCATGGGCATGTAATTCAATTTTATCTGAAAGACTACCTAAAAAAATGAGATAATTGACATGGGGCATTTTATTCTAAAAATAACTAAGAGTTGGGCCTAGACTTTTTGCCAAAAAATGGCAGTAGGGGGAAATAAAAAAAGGATATGGAGCAAATCACCTTTCGAGTAATGACAAGACCAACAGGCAGGACTAGACGTGATACCAAATTTGGCTAAGGATGTTGATGTATGATATAGCCTATGATAAAGAAAAAACATAGATTGAGTGCAGAGGCTAATCTTGAAATTTTAAAGATTCTGGACCATATTTTGTTCCAGAAAAGAATGGTCCAATCACAACCCAAATCTGCTTCCCAAGAAAGTTTTACTTTGGCTTTAGGACAAAAATGATCAGTTGATCGAAAATATTTGTATATGAAAGCTGCTTTAGGGTTAAGGGATAACAAATGTAAAAGTGAATCTGTGGATAATGGGAAAGAGGTGTGGACTCTAATGGGAACTAACAGAAAATGTCTAAAACTGTCTCCATAAGGACTGAAAATTTGTGCAAAAATGATCGAGGGCAGTCAAAAATCACTTGGAATTGAGGAAAGGAACGAGTATTGAGGCCATCAAAAAGATCTTGAACCCAGACAATTTCCCTAGTTCTCCAAGATCTCCAATATAAGGGTCTATTATTAATATTTATGAGTTTGTTATAGCAAAGTGGAGATTGCAAAAAAGTGACTCTAGATGAGATTTTTCTTTGTTAATAAGGACTCGATAAACAGCAGGTATGTTTAAAAAGCGGTGAGGAAATTATGTTATTTTTTGAAGAAAACGTTCAAATTCCCTTACTAGAGAAAGGTGCAAGTAATGTTAGTTCAATGTCAAGCCACAATGGAGTAGAAAGAGAGTGAGCTGAAGAAACCCATTTGGTACCTTGTTTCAAGCAAAAAGCTTTATGATAAGTCTGAAAATCTAGTAAGTTCACCTCTCAATTATCCTTAGCTTTTTTAAGAAGTAAAAGAGGAATTCAATTTTTTTTTATTCCAGAGGAATTTGGAGAGAAGTGAGTCAATTTTTTTAAAGTAAATATATGGTATATGAACTGGAGCCATAGATAAAATGTATAAAACAATGGGAAGAATCGTCATTTTAATGGAATCCATACAACCCTACCATGATAAAGACGATTCCAGGAGGGCAATAGGTTGTCAATTCTATTGATGCAATCCTTCATATTTACTTTAACAATTCTGACAAATTCTACAACTGAGTTAGTACACCAAATGCCCAAATATTTAATTTTAGAATAATTCTAGTGAAACCCAGTGGAGACAAAGGAATGCTCAGTACAAAAATTTGTGAGGGGCATAATTTCGGTCTTCTCTGAATTAATTTTATAACCAGAGACATGTGAAAAACTTGAAAGTTCTTTAAGTAAAGCAGGTATAGAAATATAAGGATAAGAAAGGAAAAGAAGAATATCATCTGCATAAGCAGATAGTTTTAAATGTTTATCACCATACTGAAAACCTCATATAGAGGCGTTTTCATGGATACGAGAGAGGAAAGGTTCAAGGGCTAAAACAAATAAACTAGGCAATAAAGGACAACCTTGACAAATCCCTTTTTGCAAGGAAAACTAGTGAGATACACAACCATTAATTAATACTGCAGCCTGAGGATCTGTGTAAAGCAAGGAAATAAGATATATCATTTTGGGTCCAAAGCCATACCATTTCAAAACTTAAAAAAGTAAAAAAGACCAGCTTTCTCTGTCAAAGGCTTTTTTCAGCATCTATAGAAATAGCGGCATGAGGATATGAAAGAGAAGGTGCTTTATTTAATACATTAAAAAATAAACGAGAATTATCTGAGGTTAATCTACCTTTAACAAAACCACATTGTTCTTTACCAATTAATTTGGGCAAAAAGGATTCAATACAAAGGGCTAGTAATTTGGCAAAAATGTTATCATCTACATTAACAGATATAGGTCTATAGTTCTTGCATTGTGTAGGATCTCGCCCATCTTTATGTATTAGGCAGATAGTAGCTTCCTGAAAAGTACCACCAGCCATGCCACTAAGGAAAAAAAAAATGAAAGAGTTGTAAAGGTTTAGGCATCAAAAGACTGGAAAAATGTAGATAAAATTCTACAGTAAGCCCATCCGGGCCAGGTGACTTCCCTTTCTTCATCGAGTTAAGGGCTTTGAGTAATTCTGTAATTGATAAACCAGCTTCAAGAAGATCAAAATTCAATAAAGGCTGGGAAGGAGGAGAAACAGCGTTAAGATAGGAATCAATAGAAGTAGAATGAATGGGATGGTCCAAGGTATATAGATTTTTGTAGAATTTCGTGAATTCAGTAAAAATGTCACCCTCTTTAAATAAAAGTCTCCCATCTGATGATTGAATAGATTCAATAAAAGTGCGCTCTTTACATATTTTCAAATAATTGGCTAAAAGTTTTCCTGATCTATTGCGACCACCATAATAACGGGCACTACTACGTAAGAATACGGAGGGAGCTTGATCATTTAATTGTTTATTAAAAGCTAATTTGGCCTGAACTAGTTCATGTAACGAAGATTCTGAAGCTGAGGAATAAAATTGATGTTCTAAATGTTTAATATTAGATAGTAAGAGTTTCTGTTGGTGATTAAAAAACGTATTTTTCTTTTAAATAAAATCTATGATCAAATCAGGAGCTGTGGCTTTAAAAGAGTCCCAAACCAATTGGCGAGACGTGTCAGAAGTGATATTAAATAAAAAGAACTCATTAGTGAAAGAGACAAAGGAAGAGGAAAAGTTTGGATCCTCCAACAAAAGAGCATTTTTGAATCTCCATCTAGTAGATTTGGGATGTGATCGAACCAGATCTAGATCGGCAACAACAGGGGCATGGTCGGATATGAATATAGGTTCAATAGAGGCGGTGATAAGGTTCTGTGTTAGTGAATTTCTTAGAAAAATATAATCTAGGCGACAGAGAACAATGTGGGGGCGGGATAAAATTATTACTCTTGAAAAGTGGGATTACATAATCTCCACAAATCAGCTAAAGAATTCTGGGAAATGGTGGAGTGGAATTGCTTACGAGACTTATTTGGAAGAAAACGAATATGAGATCTTTGGTCCATAATCTGAATACAATCTCCGCCTAAAATAAATATTTTATGTGAAAGACATTTCTTAGCAATATTAGGCCAGAACAAAAGATCTGGTTGAGTTGGACCATACACATTAAGAACAGTTAATAGAATATCATTTATAAGTAATTTTACACACAACCATCTACCTTCAGAATCATTTTCTTGAGAGACAACAATACAATTCAACTTTTTGTGACATAGAACTACTCCATTTTTCGTAGTAGAGGTGGGAGAAACAAAAACTGATCCCATCCAATTTCGCCTGAGTTTTAATGCCTCCTTTTCTGTAAAATGAGTCTCTTGCAAAAGTAGTAAATCTGGATTGTAAGAGGCAAGGTGAGATAAGATGCTCTGTCTTTTGGCAGGATTAACAAATCCTTTCACATTCCAAGATATTACTCTGATTGTAACCGACAAGGAATAAAGTAAAACTACACGACCTTCAAAAATGCAAAAATTGTAAATGAAGACAAAAAAACTTTCAGAAATAGGAAAAAGAGGAAAAGAAAAGGAGGAGAATACAGGAAATAAGAAACAGAAAAAAAGAAAAGAAGAAGGGAGGAAAAGAGAATCAAATCCAATGAGAGATGACAGTACATGTCAAACGATGACTGAACAACGTACCTTATAGGAAACAAGAAGGAAATGGGGAGTGGTTACACACAGGAGACAGCATGACCAACACGAAGAACGGTCCACACCGGAACGTGGGAGCATACGGGACACGAAGACACGAGAGACCACGATGTTCTGTAAAGAGAATAAAGAAATATGGTTGAATCAGCAATAAACATTAATACATATTAATCTAAAACATATGGATCAAGAATAAAGACAATTAGAATCAACAATCAATTCATCTTGAAGTTGAGGGGCCTGCAATGTCTGTCAAGTCTGTTGAATGAGAATGGATACATTTTCTGAGGTCTGCAGAATCGTCAAAAGAGGATGTGTTATTCTGGAAAGTAACTTTGAAAGTGCAAGGATTAAATAAACCATATCTTGCACCTAAAGACCGCAATGCAGGACGAAGATCAAGAAAATCCTTTCTACATTTAGCAGTGGCAGAAGACACATCTTGGGTCAAAAATAATTTAGCTCCAGACCATATGAGTTGCTTTTTCATTTTGGCAGCATTTAAAACTTGTAAAAGATCCGTGAACTTAAAAAAAAATGATCACACCCTGAGGTCTTATTGGGGCTGAGAAAGAAGTGAGTCGGGGGACCAACCAATGGGCTCCCTGAATATTCAAAGTAGAAGTTGAAAGTAGATCCAACAGTTTTGGTAGAAAAGAAGTGAAGAAAGAAATTGGATCTCCACCTTCGATGTTTTCTGGAAGATCATATAAATGTAAGTTATTGAGTCTATTTCTATTCTCAAGATCTTCAGCATGTTTCTTCAACGCGGAGATACATTTCTCTAGAGATGCAGTTCGAGAAGAGGATTCCTGCAAAGAGCTGACATTTTGTTCTACCAGACTCCATAAATGACCATCTATCATCCAGATTTTGAATTCAGGCATTAGTTTCCTCAATAAATGGCCATAAGACCCTGATTTCCTCCAGTATATTATCAAGAGAAAACAGAGATGTAGACTTCGGAGGGGAAGGAGGATCATGTTTATGCCTTTTATTTGCAAAAGACGATAATGACGACTTCGAGGGTAGAAGTGTAGAAGTCGTTGGACGAGGAGAATTCGCTTGAGCCATGTCAGCAGGAGAAATTGAAGCCTACATCATAGGAATCATAAAAGGGTGACCTAAACCCAAGACAACATTCGAGAAAGCGTTAGTATGTTGCAACAATTTCTTGCTTTTTCCCATAAATGTCAAGTATTGAAGAAAAATCCAAAGCAAATGACGTAAAAGACAAACCAACAAGACCCCCGACTCAGTTCTAAGAGAAAAGGTCCAAGTTCCAAAAATAATCAATCATGCACAGTGTAAATCCAAGAAAAATCAGAGAAATAAGTATCCATCCTTTAAATATCCATTATAAACGTAAAACAAACATAAAAAAATGGTGAAGGAACATGAATGTCGGAGCGTTAAATAATGAAAAAGGCATTCATAAAGTGACAAAAAAATAAAAATAACGAAGTGAGGAAAACAAAATGGTGGCCGAAGTTACTCAAGCAAAAAAACTGCGATTTTTAAGGTCAGAAATACCTTGAACGTGCTCAAGAACAATATAGGTTATTGCAGGCATCATTCCATCCAATGTTCATGTCTTGGAGCAATCCATTGAATCGGCAAAAATCGGGATAGGGCCTCCTGAAGCAGCGAGGCTTAAGATAGTGTACAAGTTTGATACTAAAATGTGCATGTTTTCATATCCATGTATTGATTTATCATCTCTTTGTGTTCATATTATTGAAATGTCAGGCATCCAAGTAGGCGTGTATATATTTATCTGTTAAATGTGGAAATATACTACTTTCAGTTTCATTTTTTTTTTTACAAATCACAAAATAAATATGGATAAACACAGATAAAGGTAGCAAAAAATAAATATGGATGATTACAAATGGAATTGTCTAGTACAATAAAACCGTGAGCCCTATATTATAATCTATTCCAAAGGGGCATAACAGGGCAGGAACAGCACAGATAACTACAGGTTTCCACACAAAGACAGCTCTAGTAAAATCGTGTGAAACCCTTGTACACAAACAAGAGGCAAGAGGAATATCTCATGATATTCTCTTGCATGAGATGTGTATTTACCATGAAATTACACGTTTTTCTGGCTTGGCCTTGGATGGCTGTCCCCGTGGCTGCCCTCAAATTGAAATTTGAAGTGGTGGGTGACCCTTGACTGCAAGCCTCACACAAGACACAGCTTAGTTGCCTTTTTGCCACAGCACAATGCATAGCATCAAGCCTGAACAACTTTTTTCAGCGCTAGCGCAGCCAATAACATCATCACTGAACGTGCTGACTTCATCTTGCAAAATACTGAGCTACGCAATTACTTTTTTCGTTTAGGCATTGTTCCACTGAGTGAAATTTAGTTAATCTGCGAATTCTAAATGCTGGTTGTTCCATGTGTCTACCACTGAAAGATTAGGGGAGATACTTGTGTGTCACTTTTCTGCCTTTTCCTTCCTTTCTTGCGAGTCAAAGCCTGGTGATGAAAAATACGTTTTTGTCCCCAAAAATGTATGCTGGTGACCACCACCTACAACTGCAGACATAATAAATCCCTGGGTGATTGTATATGTTCTGAAAGACCACTAGTGTTTCCTATGGCTGGGGTGATGTGTATTTTACATGACAGAAAGTTGTGTATTGCTTTTTAAGTCTGGCTTATAGACAGCTATTGCTTTATTGCCAGCCTCATGTTTTCCACAGAAAACGCAAAAACAAAATACATACAGGGGCTTTCAGTCAGCCTTGCATGCTTGCCAGTGCCAGACCAAATGGTTTTGCCAATGCTTGTTCTATTGTGTAAGGAAATGGCTCCCTGTTGCAGTTACCCCCCACGTTTTGCCTGATACTGATGCTGACTTGACAGAGAAGTGTGCTGGGACCCTGCTAACCAGGCCCCAGCACCAGTGTTCTTTCACCTAAAATGTACCATTGTTTCCACAATTGGCACACCCCTGGCACACAGATAAGTCCCTTGTAAAAGGTACCAGTGGTATCACGGGCCCTGTGACCAGGGGAGGTCTCTAAGGGCTGCAGCATGTGTTGTGCCACCCTTACGGACCCCTCACCTAACTCATGCACACTGCCATTGCAGATTGTGTGTGTTGGTGGGGAGAAAAAGGCAAAGTCGACATGGCATCCCCCTCAGGGTGCCATGCACACAAAATACTGCCTGTGGCATAGGTAAGTCACCCCTCTAGCATGCCTCAGCCCTAAGGCAGGGTGCACTATACCACAGGTGAGGGCATAGCTGCATAAGCAATATGCCCCTACAGTGTCTAAGTCTATTCTTAGACATTGTAAGTACAGTTGTGGCCATATTAAGTATATGGTCTGGGAGTTTGTCAAAAACGAACTCCACAGCTCCATAAAGGCTACACTGAATACTGGGAAGTTTGGTATCAAACTTCTCAGAATAATAAACCCACACTGATGCCAGTGTTGGATTTATTAAAAAATGCACACAGAGGGCATCTTAGAGATGCCCCCTGTATTTTACCCAGTCCTTCAGTGCAGGACTGACTGGTCTGTGCCAGCCTGCCACTGAGACGAGTTTCTGACCCCCTGGGGTGAGAGCCTTTGTGCTCTCTGAGGCCAGAAACAAAGCCTGCACTGGGTGGAGATGCTTAACACCTTCCCCCCCTGCAGAAACTGTAACACCTAGCAGTGAGCCTCAAGCTTTGTGTTACAATGCCCCAGGGCACTCCAGCTAGTGGAGATGCCTGCCCTGTGGACACAGCCCCCACTTTTGGCGGCAAGTCCAGGGGAGATAATGAGAAAAACAAGGAGGAGTCACCCACCAGTCAGGACAGCCCCTAAGGTGTCCTGAGCTGAGGTGACCCCTGCCTTTAGAAATCCTCCATCTTGATTTTGGAGGATTCCCCCAATGGGATTAGGGATGTTCCCCCCCTCCCCACAGGGAGGAGGCACAAAGAGGGTGTAGCCACCCTCAAGGACAGTAGCCATTGGCTACTGCCCTACCAGACCTAAACACACCCCTAAATTCATTATTTAGGGGCTCCCGAGAACCCAGGAAATCAGATTCCTGCAACCTTAACAAGAAGAAGGACTGCTGACCTGAAGCCCTGCAGTGAAGACGGGGACGACAACTGCTTTGGCCCCAGCCCTACCGGCCTGTCTCCCAACTTCGAAGAAAACTGCAACAGCGATGCATCCAACAGGGACCAGCGACCTCTGAAGCCTCAGAGGACTGCCCTGCAACCAAGGACCAAGAAACTCCAGTGAACAACGGCCCTGTTCAACAACCTGCAACTTCTTGCAACAAAGAAACAACTTTTAAAGACTTCACGTTTCCCGTCGGAAGCGTGAGACTTTCCACTCTGCACCCGACGCCCCCGGCTCGACCTGCGGAAAACCAACACTACAGGGACGACTCCTGGTGACTGCGAGCCCGTGAGTAGCCAGAGACGACCCCCCCCCCCCCTTAGCCCCCACAGCGACGCCTGCAGAGGAAATCCAGAGGCTCCCCCTGACCGCGACTGCCTGTAACTAGGGACCCGACGCCTGGAACCAACACTGCACCCGCAGCCCCCAGGACCTGAAGGAATCAAACTCCAGTGCAGGAGCAACCCCAGGCGACCCTCTGCCTAGCCCAGGTGGTGGCTACCCCGAGGAGCCCCCCGTGCCTGTCTGCATCGTTGAAGAGACCCCTGGGGCTCCCCATTGCTTTGTAGACAAAACCCGACGCCTGTTTGCACTCTGCACCCGGCCGCCCCTGTGCCGCTGAGGGTGTACTTTCTGTGCCTGCTTGTCCCCCCCCCCCCCCGGTGCCCTACAAAACCCCCCTGGTCTTCCCCCCGAGGACTTACCTGCTGGAAGACTGGAACCAGGGCACCCCTGTTTTCCATTGAAACCTATGTGTTTTGGGCACCTCTTTGACCTCTGCACCTGACCGGCCCTGGGCTGCTGGTGTGGTAACTTTGGGGTTGCCTTGAACCCCCAACAGTGGGCTACCTTGGACCCAACTTTGAACCCTGTAAGTGTTTTACTTACCTGTGACCTTAACATTTACTTACCTCCCCAGGAACTGTTGATTTTTGCACTGTCCACTTTTAAAATAGCTTATTGCCATTTTTGTCAAAACTGTACATGATATTGTGATTATTCAAAGTTCCTAGAATACCTGAGTGAAATACCTTTCATTTAAAGTATTACTTGTAAATCTTGAACCTGTGGTTCTTAAAATAAGGAAAATATTTGTTTCCATATAAAAACCTATTGGCCTGGAGTAAGTCTTTGAGTGTGTGTTCCTCATTTATTACCTGTGTGTGCAACAAATGCTTAACACTTCCCTCTGATAAGCCTACTGCTCGACCACACTACCACAAAATAGAACATTAGAATTATCTCTTTTTGCCACTATCTTACCTCTAAGGGGAACCCTTGGACTCTGTGCACACTATTTCTTACTTTGAAATAGTATATACAGAGCCAACTTCCTACATATACCTATGATGGTTTCACAGTCCTTACTTTGGTTCATATCTTTTGTATTGCTTGAGGGCATTATGTGTTTTCCACGTGCACATATTTTAGTGGTGGTGGGTATGTGTTTTAATCAATGGATGCTCTGCCAAGTGTGCTTTTTTTGTGTTGAAGGTGACAGCAGTGTGCATTTTCCATGACTTGGTTGGTCTGGGGATGATTTCAAATAGCTTAGGTTTTGTGCGTTTTTAGCTCTTGTTGGCTTCATTATCTCTGTCATTTGCTTCTTCTTATTTTTTTAGTTATGTGGACATTCCTTCCTCTAATTTTGTTTGTCCTTTCACTGGAGCATTGCCGCATCTCTGTGCTCTTCCACTGCACGCTTTTTCAAGCGCTACTTTTTTCTTTTTGTTTTGGCACTCTACAAGAGTGCATGCGTTTTGCTGCTGTCTCCCTTGTGTGCTTCTCTCTCGGCCCTCTGCCATGATCCATGTTTCTATCTCTGGTCTGTGTGCTTCTCTCCCACTCCCTCCCCCCATGCTTCTCGCCTGCTTACACCCCTTCAGCTCTTTAGTACATCTGAACCCCCTACATGCTCCCCCACATGCTCCCCCACGTTCCTTCCCCAACCCTCGCACCGGTATTGCCTCTGCTCCTCGTCCCATGAGTTACTTCCACTTCTCATCGCCCAACTGTTTTCATTAGAAAAAATACACTTTCGTTTTTTGGGGGGCCTTTTTATGCTTTTAGTTACCAATCTAAGTTGCATTGGTAACAAAAAAGGAAAGAAAAAAAAAACCTGTGAAGAGCTTGTTTTATTTATTTACTTAAATACTTAAGCCAGGCGACACAGCATCGAGGGTGTTCTGCTTCATGGCTAAAACCATTTGGAAATCCAGAAGGCCCCAAAGGCGAGACCTGTTGGCTTTGCCATGCTTGTTCCAATGGCTCGGGTGATGCTTTCTGTGTGCCTGTGTTTTCCACTTTGTGTGCTGGCCATTGCCTGGAAGAATGCGACTGTTCTACAATACAAAATATTTTATAGACACGAAGGTGGTGCCGAGGTAAATACACAAGATGCCTGCAATGTACACTGTTACAGCCCCTAGCACAATATACAATCTAGTCTCCTCAGGCTGTCGTCGCCGGGTGTGGCTATTTGTTCATTCCCTGTGCAGCATTTCCCGCAGATAAGCTCGTGTGTACGTGTTTTGTCTGTGGGTGTTGTGGTGTTGCGTTTTAGTGTGCCTGTTGGTAGTGTGAGGGCTTTCCACGGCAGCTGGAAATAGTCTGCTAGCTGCTGCTGAACGTGCCGCTTTCAACTATTTTTTTCCGCTGTGCAGGCTCCGCTCGCCCTCATTAACTTGGTGCTGTGAGGAAGGTTGTCTGCTTTTAACCCTAACCTGCCTGCAGATCGCGCCGCGCTGGCCTCCTTCCTACGAGCACAAACCTGCCGATGGACTGGCCCACCTGCCTCTCGGCGTTTTCCTGGTGGGCTGAAGGCTATTGGGCTGCTTTCAGAGAAGAGTGTGCCTCCTGCCAGGACCCAACAACGCCCCACTCAAGCTGTGGTCCCCTGCAGTGTGGAGATATTGTCAGCATCTTTTTCTATGTCTGATTTTCGTTTCAGGTCAGGTCCGGTCCTGAGACAAACCCTAAATAAGTAGAGGAGCTTCAAGGCTGAGGCCTCCAGGGGAGAAACTGTGTGCCAGAGTGTGTGACTGTTTGTGTCCCACAACTGACCGCTCCTAGTGCCCCCTCAGCAGTCTACGCATGCATCTACAGCCACACTCAGAAGATTAATGGAAGGGAAGAAGCCCTGCTGTTTTACCAGCAATCCCAAAAGTAACTGAAAGGTGATCCGAACATCTAGAGCATGGGTACTCACAAACTTTTTCTCGGGGGCCAAAATTGCAGTATGGTTTGCGGCCGAGGGCCGCACTGAAGTGACAGCGGGGGGCGGGGATTAGAGGGGGCGGGGCTTAAAGGGGGAACAACCACCCCACCCCCTTTTTCAAAACAATGCCCCTACCCCAGTAACACACACAGCGCACACACATACAGCGCCATCTGCTCTCACCCCTACCCCAGTAACACACACAGCGCGCACACATACAGCGCCATCTGCTCTCGCCCCTACCCCAGTAACACACACACACAGCGCACACACACACAGCTCCATCTGCTCTCACCCCTACCCCAGTAACACACACAGCGCGCACACACACAGCGCAATCTGCTCACACGCCTACCCCAGTAACACACACTACATTAAAAACAAATAAATAAATAACCAAAGAGCCTTACCTGACTCAAAGCACTGTAAAGATGCCACAAATCTGGAACAGCAGGCGGGCAGCAGACGTGGAGCCGGTGACAGCAGGCAGACGACCAAAGCCCCGTAAAAGTTAGCTGCAAGCGCTGACTTTTATGGGGCTTTGGCTTCCACAGATCGTCAGGGCAACGCAATAAACAATGGCCGCCGTATGTAAACATAGAGGAGGGCCGCGGGAGGCCCTCCTCTATGTTTACATACGGCGGCCATTGTTTATTGCGTTTGGTGTGCGTCTCGCGGTCGCGGGCCGCCAAGTTAGGTCCGTGGGGCCGCTGGCGGCCCGCGGGCCGTACTTTGAGTACCGGTGATCTAGAGCATGGAGAATGGTTCAAACAGGTGAACATGACCCTTCTGATATCAGAAGTGTAACAATAGATACTCAGAAAAAGAAGGGTAAAACCAGATAGCACAATTTCCTGATTTCTGTGGGCCAAAATGGCAACCTTTAGTAGAAACACAGTACCAGATTTAAGCATCACTCCGTTATGAAGAACCTTAAAGGGAGGGTAGTATGCAATGATTACCTGAGAGAGGGTGTTTCGAGTTGGTAGAGCAATCAAGCTGCTCCTTCTATGTGCCTATAGGTCTGTGGTGCGAAGTTGGAGGTAGGAGAGGCACACACCAGAACATTTCTTCTGAACTGGGTACACTTAGCCCCACATCACTTTTATCTAAGTGGGGGGGAACATGGGGTGGGGGGCGAGCACAATCTGTATATCATTCTTACCTCATGTCCCTGGTATGCAGACTCTACCCCTTTCCACTCTAGAGGTACTTCACCATTCTGTCGCCCAAAAACTGCCATGTGGCCTCTTTTACAGCAGAAACAAGGTTGCCCACATCCCCCTGCTCGTTACCACCAGTTCCACCTATATTCGCGAAATTGTGTTTAATAAACACTACCCAAAAAAAGTACTAATAAAGCCGCGGCTCTCGAGTCTTCCATGTGTTATTAGTTCATTTTCTTTGCATTCTGGGACGCGTAGTCCTTATTTTATTATGTTTTTTTTTTTAGATAACTAAATGCCACAACGTGGAAAAGAAGTGGACTGAATGGGCTGATGACGAACACAAATGAAAGTCAAGAGTTATTTAACATACTCCTTCTTCGGAAACACCGCCTTGGACCCTATACACTAGAAATATTATTATTTATAGACCCACCACACTCCCTCGACTCGCACTGGTGAGCGCGTTTCCCCGCCTCTCCTCTCGATTGAAGCTGCAGTTTGCCTACACCTACACTTCCTTGAGCACACATGGCCCACACACACCTCGTACGACAGGCCGGAAAAAAACTGATCGCTTTCTCGTTTCCTCTCACGCTCTTGTGTTTTCCAGGCCGTGAATAGTCTGAGGCACGCGTTAAAAACAGCCGACATGAAAAGCAAGTATGCCTGTAACGTTTTGACACAAACATTACCAGATTGTCTGTTCTCCCCTCGGGCTTTAATGCATGTATCACCTGAGCTTTGTTGCGCACATTAAAGCATCTCCAGGCAGCTTCTGCGAGGGGGAAAAAAACGCGCGGATCACACAGAGGCAGGAAGGGGATGCGGGAGGAAGCGAGCGCGCGCGTGAAGAGGGGGCTGACAGGAAGCGATACCGGAGCATGGAGAGGGCAGGCTCCACCCTGGGGAGAGAGTCACCCCCACCTCCGCGTGACGTCCACCACCGCAACCTAACTATTTTCAATGGTAACTGTGACGTTTGAAAGCGGTGGAACATAAGTCTTTGTCTCTAGTTAGACCACGTGAGCAAGAAAACAAGAGCGCAACTTTCACGTGGAGAATACGGAGGGGTGTTATTCTTAAAAACATTAGAAAACGGGCCGAAAAATTCGCGAAATGTGTTTTTCATCACAATTTGCACATACACCTACATAGGATACTGCGAATCTAAAACGGCACTGATGAAATATTCCATTACTTTCATGTGTACAGTGCAATCATTACCGTCTTCACTCTCAAGGCTGTCGTGGATTCACCGACACCAAGAAGCCTACGAAACAATGTGGCAAAAATATATATCACATTTTCCTTTAAAATTAAAAGGTTATAGGAAGGCAGTAGACAATCCGAGTATGCAGTTTCACATGGCCTATCATGTTCCATAATGTATAGAAAATAGTCCTTTCACTGCTACATTCCACTGCCCTTCGTCATTTAATCCCGACCCTTCCAAGTAGTTTCCCAGTAACTAATGGCAGAGAATAATAACATTAGACGTATTATTATAAATATAGGCGATGAAAGGAAGCCACATAAGTCATGACATGACAAGCATCCTGTGGCTGGCAGGTACGGGTCCCGGGAGTTGCAGAAGGCACAGCTGTGGTCAGCTGCAGGCCTGCGGCGGTGGAGAGGTGGTGGGAGGCTTTCGGGCAGGCATCGCTTTCACGAGTGTCTCCTCAGCAGCCATTCATAAAGCCCAGCAAGACATTCTCTTAGCGGTCACCGTCAGTGCCTTTCCCTGGGTATTTGGCCTGCACCCCTAATCCTTCGCCTCGATCTATGGAGAACGTGTACCTGCTCACGCCGCGTACTGTGTCCTAGGGCCTGCGTGGCTCTTCCCCTGCAGTCACCGGTGCAGAGAACAGCCCCTTCAAGGCACAAGAGGACATGAAACACAGCTGCTCACATGGCCTAGTCACGACTACTGGTCTGCGGCATACATACCACAGTCCAGGTTCTGCAGCAGTCTGTTTGGCCTTATAAATCTGGTCATACAGCACCACCCCTATAAGATAGATCCTTTTATGCTTCTTGTAGAAATAGCTATAACACACTGGCACCAACTATGCTCCTGGGCCTATATACTGACACTTGTCATATAGCATTGACACGTGCCCTATGCCGCGGTGGTACAGTACTGATCCTATGAGTGGTCATGTAGCGCTGGCGCTCCATATATAGAATGTTAGCCATAGCACTGACCTCATACCTTGAATCTGATGGTATATAATGTTTCTGCAGACTTATATTACCAGGACTGTAGCACCAGTAGCTGCCACCACCTGCCCTGATGTTGGCACTGTACCCGCTTCTACTCTGCCACCATTACCTCACCACCACACGCCCTGGCAGTACTAAAGTAACCATGCTTTAACACTGGTATCAGCCAGTACTGCACCTTGCCATCACCACAACCCACTGCCAGAGTGTGCACCTCACATGCTTAAAATGCATACTTTACCAGAGGACCTTTCACAGTCGCACACTGTGGCCTCCTGCACCACCAGCGCGTGCACCCAGTGCAGGGTATTAAGGACGAGCAGTCTTAAAGAGTTTGATGTTTTTTAATGAGCAGCCTTGCATGACGGCAGACACCGTGCACACAGCTTCCCGCCACCTGATCAATTTCAAATGTAAATATCCTACTAATGTAATATAGAACTGGAACATCATTACAGTGTAAAAAAGGTAAGAGAAAATGTAGCAGGAAATACAGACTGGTATGGTACACTTCCCTCCCCTAACCTAACACAAGAGATTAACCTCAATGTATACATGAACACCCCCACACAATTGAACTCAGACCTGAAAAGGAATGTAGGAAACACAGTGAAAATAAAAACGTGTGAAATAATCACACAGAATACTCTTTAAACTTCTTAGGAGTAACAGTGGTAGGCTCTCACCTTCCCTTATCAGACCTTTGCTCATGTAGTGTCTACCGTGTGTTCCCACTGCCCACTTGCACCAGATTTTTCCATAGAGATGCACCCTTCCATACTACAGCCAGCTTCCTCATCTCGATCTGAAATATGCGAACCACAGAGATGTTCTTCATTCAGTTTATCCCTCCTCTATCTCTCACTTTGCAACAGCTATTTGGGCCTGAGCAGTTTCCTGCACTCTGCTTCCATTTGTTTGCACTTTCGGTGAACCATGCTGTCCTTCCTGCACTGCAGCTCCGCCCAGCACCACTAGCTCCTCCCTTCTCTTGCTGCCATTTCAAATTCTACCTACAGGCATCATTTCACCTGGCTCAATGGCTCAGGTGCTAGACTCTCCCAGCACCCAACTTTTCAAAGTCTGTCAGAAGCTTAGTGACCTCATGGGTTCAGAAAACACAATCTCAATGTTTCCTACTTTTGTGCACTTCTTAACACGCACCCAATCCCCTTCTTTCAGAATATACTTGTGTGTGCTATATTTATTATCATAGTACTTTATAAATAAATTACAGTCTCTTTAATGATTCCTGGAGACTTTCCTATTTGCCTAGAATTAGGCATCAAACACAAATTATTCTTGGCAGAAGGTGTCCTACATCTCATGATAACAAATAGGCTAAACCCTCCCAAACTTGGTGTGATGTGTATGCCCCTATCATGTTCACTTCCTTCTCCCACCATTTTCTTCTTCTATCAGCAATTTATATGACACCTTTTATTACCATATTAAACCTCAACGTCTCAGTTGCCACTTAGGTGATCGAGAGAAGTGGTGTTACGGATAATGGAATAGCCTTGAAAAAGCTTCTCTGGGTCAACAGACTGTGTGTGCACCGTTGTCGCTTACAATTTTCTTAGTAATGCTTCTCCTAAGAACACCATCTAGAAGTGTCCACTCAGCAACAGCATCTGCTCCCTTTACGGTTTGTAGTTTGAGCCACTTGAAAAAGAAGCCAGTCACAATAATGGACTTAACTATACCATCCGTGTCATGTCTTGGCCCCATGATGTCAGTGCCCAACATTTGCCATGGCCTATTGGGACAACCTATTGGGTACAAGGGAGGTGTAAACGTGACCTGTGACTTATCCAAACTTTCACACTCAAAGCAGTTTCTCACTTTACATTCTATTTCTAAATGTATTCCAGGCCACCACTACAGATAGTTGATCCTCCTTTTATTTTTCATGATCCCAAACGTCCTTTCTGCTACATATGCAAGATGTTCTTTCCTATCCCTTTAAGGGACACCACTTCACCATTCATTAACAACATCTATTTTCCCCTGTCAACTCATTCTTTGTTTCCCGAACACCCTCGCCACTCCATTAACATCTTTCTTATCTAACCAACTTTATTTTCTGTTTTCCCCTTCTGCACTAAGAACACAGGCCTTACTTTAGCACACTTCCATTATTCCTTACCAGTAGCTCTCAGTTCCTTATATTCCTCCAATTCAGCCGGTGGGGCCTCCTCCGTGGGTAATGCTCCAGCCCCCTCGCACAAGCCTGCACCTCCCAGTCATTCACCAAATAAGATTCTTCCAGTTGTGTGAGGTGAGCACCAGGGCTCTTTCCACTACTGTGATTGTGACTTTGGCTCTGAGTCAAACCCTTTCAACACAGATTCTGCACCCGCTCTCTTTACAATTTCTAGTTGGGAAGACTCCAGAGTCCATCATCACAAAAATGTACTTAACCGCCCCACCCTCCTCGCCAAATTGTGCAGTACAATAAATGCATGAGAAGTTAGAGTTCTGTAATCGGCAGCCCTGGGTGAAAGCAGCCATCTTGTGCACAGCTTCCGCTCCGCCTGATTAACGCCTAGCGTAACCCGCTACTAATGGCACGCAGAAGTGGAACGTAATTACAGCGGCTAAACGTCAAAAAACAGACTGGCGCTACCCAGGGTGGGAAAAGGGAAGTCCACACAGCAGTCTGAGGGAAGCAGGCAGAACAGGACAGGCAGCAGAGGGACTTTGTTGGAACTCAGTAACAAGGTAACTGGGGAAAGTGGATACCCCTCATTTACCAAGTACTTGGACAAGGAGTTTTATCTGAGTAATGTCGGTTAGCTGAAAGTATCCAGAACATTCCTAGACCTATATGAAACCTTACCCTTCAGTCTAGTCTGTCGACCTTTGTTTTCCTTGCCTATGGCCAGAGTCCCTGAAATTATGCGGTTTTGCCCCTGCGGCGTTTTCAGCATAAGTAAGGATTTGATGCATGGCCCACAACACCTGTCACCTGCCGCACAATCTGCAGATTTTAACCAAAACAATTGTTTCTAGCTGAAACGAACCAAAAGTCACTAAAAAGTGGTGACACGTGTGGCCGTACAGAGGCAGGTTCTTTGCAAAGGTTGATTGGTCACCTTTCCGTAGCTCAGTACTGTATTTGGGTGTTAAACTGGTACTAGAGGTCAAACCCATGCCTAGTAGCAAGTGTAAAAATAAAGAAATAATACTATCACAAAATGTGCCGCATTGAGATGCGTAATTTATCTTTCCTGGCCGCATAATTTAGTCAACCCTGCGGCATATTTTGGTCCTCTCATGCCGTATAATTCTAGTGGCCCTGCTTTCCGTGCATCGTTGGCCCTTTTCACAGACCTTTACCGTACCACAAAGACACTCTGCTTCCACAACAGGCCATGTCTGCTTTGATTACATCCCTTTTCACACGTTGGCAGCCACGAGAGCACTGATTGGTCCAGACCTCCTCCTCACCGTTGACACCTCCCCCCCCCAGCCGAGGCCAGCGTGGTCGAGTACACGACAGGGGGTGTGGGCGAAACGGAAACCGGGCAATGACACGGTGGTCTGTGCCTCGAAGCCTCTTACCACGGATCACTCTACATGGGCCTGGACCTTGTCCTCCATCGCCAATCCTCCTACCCCGGCCTATCTTGGCTATTAAGGCAGCAGCGAGGTGCACGCTGGGAGTTGTAGTTCTCACGTATGAGTTCCAGTACATAGTTATGCAAAGTTTTGCTGACTGAGAAGCCAACACTGATCACTGTGTCGCAGACGGTATGGAACCGCTTTGCTTTTATACACTCGCCACCCGCCAAGCGCGTGATCCTGTCGCCCCTGTCCCACTCCCCGCCAGCCTCGCTGCTGTCAGCTTCCGGCAGGGGCCCAGCGCCGCCTCCCTCCCGTAATGCGCCAATTAGCCCAGCAGAGCAGAGGATTGCATTTTACACTAGCCTCGTAAAATGGAGATTTTTATTGATACCACAAGCACAGACGCCAAACTTTTTTTTTTTTTTTCTCGTAACAGCTAGGCACATTATTTTTCTCCTTGCCTACATGAAGCATCTAAACGTGCCTTCTTGCTTCCTCCCTGTTTGACTTCCGCACCATATTTTAATCCATTCACTCCGCCTTCCATGTCGCCCTTCTTCTCTTTCATGTGTCCGCCTCTCCTCCCTCCCTCTATCTTGTCCTCCTTTCATCCGCCATGTCTTCTAGTTCTCCTTTTCTCTTCTTCACTCACTTTTTTAACTTCCCCTCTCTTGCTCCCTCTGTTCCTCTATCCACCCTGTCTCCCTGCGTCTTTCTTTCCCATTAAATTCTGTGCCCTTCCGCTGCTTTAACAGTACCAAAGCAGAGGTGCAGTGGCACCAGGGCGCTAGAGGGTAAAAGGGCCAACTGTCCCTCAATTACCGGCTGTTATTTATTACCAAGTGTGATCAGTGGCGGTGGGAATGCGGGAGAGGCGATCCTTTTGCTTGCTGTAGGGCCCGTGTTACCCTTGCTACGCCACTGTACCGTGTGCCTCCATGGTAACACCACACCGTTCTCAGTTACCATTTAACGACCGTTTCTTCCGCACCCGCGCATTTTCTACCCTCTTTTAGCCATTCCCACCCCATACCTTCTCCCCCGCCTTTGTTCCCCTGATGTACCCCTCCTCTCGTGCCGAACTTTCGTATACAATGGACATTCTTTAAAATCATCTGTTTACTAATCCTAAAAGAATTTCATTTATTTTGCCTGTTCGTTCATTTACCCATTCAGCCCAAGGTCTTTCATTCGTTTCCATCCCTGCACCAGGGCCCGCGACGCGTTAGCCACGTCACTGCACTGATCACACCCACGGCCTGGCTGTCCCGCCTCAGCCTTCCTCACCTCATCCCGGGGCGAATATAAAACCAAGACTAGGCTGTAATTGCCTGCTAATAAAATGCGCAGCTCGCCTGTAAAAGCACTTTGGAGTCCTCCCCGGGGGACCCCGTGTCTCATAAATATGTAATCACTGTTCATTTTGGTGTTAGCAGGCGGCCAGGGAGCAGAGGGAGACAGGGGCCTCGAGATCAGGTAAGGCCTGACGGAGGGTGGCACACTCATTCCCGCCTCTTTCCCTTCTAGCAGGTTCTGTCGCTGACTCCGGCAACTCTGACCTTCGTTTATCGTATCAACTCAAGAAACTGGGCGCGGAGGGAACGCGGCCCTCGAGGCAGGTGGTTCCTCCACGCCCGTCGTCTCGAGTGACATTATACACTGTGGTGCTCACCACCCACAAATCTCGGCTCTTGGCAGTGAGAGACGCAGGCGAGGCCCAGCTGCCAACTGGCCTCGTGTGACGCCTTTAGCCAACAGAGCTTTACATGCTGAGAATACACCGATCACACGATGCGAGAGTGAAACTACCTGTCCCAGAATGCAACAATATGTTGGCAAAAAAAAAACAGGACTAGCTTATGTGCTCTGACGTTTCTCATGGCATGAAGCTACATGGTGGAATCATGAGAAAGATTATATTAGCTCCTTGTTCAAGGGGAAAATAGGGTGACCAGATATGAAAAAAACCTTGATTTCTGGGCACATTTAATCACATGTTTTTAGAGCGGTAGACATCGAGGGACCTATAGAGTTGTGGATGGAATCTATAACTGTCCCCATCTTTAAAAAAGCATTTGCAATGCAATGGGTCTCGTGTTTGCTCGAGTTAGAGGTATTAGCATTGTAAATTCCTATCTGGACTTTTCGTGCCACAGAACTTTTAAATGAAAAGTAAAATAGGTGACAGAAGCAAGCCTTTTCAAAGCGCCAGAACCACAGCACGCGCAAGTTATTGGGTCCCTGCGTGAATGTCTAGAAAGGATCGCGGTTGGGAAGGACGCAAACCAGAGGAGGGGCCATCACACGCTGTAACAGGAGGAAGCATGATGTAGTGTAATGGCCAACAGAAATGTTCACGTAGTGAAATCACCTTGGTAGGGAACTCGGCATGCAAAGGAGGGACATTTCACAAAATGCACCAATAAAAATGAAGCATTTAGGATAAGCACAACAGAGAATGAATAGCAAGAGTGGACGTTGTATAAAAGCCCACAGAGTGATTACAACAGGCTAGAGCGCGTAAGCGCTCGACCCTAAAAAGGAGATAGAAACTCTCCCCCAAACTATTGGCCTATTTTGTTACTTGAGGCAGCAGATAAAATATTCGATAGGGTACTTTTAGCAAAACTGTAAGACTAGGCAGAAGAAGATCTTTCTTCTCAGGAGTTCAACTTGGGTTCTGCCTGGGACTGGATACTACAGAGCATGCATTAAACGTATCTCTGATCCTAGATAAATATGTCAAAGCTAGGAAAAGAGCCATACATTTGGCCTTCATGGATCTCTCCTGTGCCTTTGACTTAGTGGACTGACACACACTATGGGATATCATGGGGCAGACAGGGATTGATCTCTCACCGCCCCTCCCACCCACAATATTGCATATTTTAAAAAGACTTCACTAAGATACCTATATGAGGGTAAGTTATACTCGGCATGTAAACTACACCCCCCCCCCCATCCAAGTTAGTCATACAGGGCTGTATATTGGCCTTTTTTTATTCTTAGCCTACATTAATGGCCTGGACACGTTTTTAACTTCTTGCCCTTAGGGTTACTTCCTGCTCTGTCCCCATACTTTTGTACACGGATGACACAGTTTTAATCACACGTACAGGAAACAGGTTACAACTACTTTTAGATGGTTTTAATAATTTTATTCAGGAGCTGAAGCTTAAGGTGAGCCACACAGAATCTTATGTCATGACCTGTGGCTCAAAAAAATAGTAGGACGAAAACGTTTCTCATTGAGGAGAACCCAATTTTAAAGGTAAAAGATTTTAGTTATCTTGGTATCCTGTTTAACAAGAACATGCACTGGGATAGGTTAATAACCCAGAAGTTCCAGACTATGGAGGCCTAGTGAAAAAAAAAAATCGGTTTTCAAAGAAAATAGGATATAGCTCTTAAAAGAAATGATCGTGCATTATAAAAAAGTAAAAGTCTCTCAGCTGGCTCATATTGACTGGTGTTTGGGGGGCATACAACAGTTAAGGCCTTACAGGTGTGGAGAACACATTCTTAAATTGGCTGTTAGGGACCCCTAAATCTACCTCAGTTTTTGTAACTCCCAATGAACTGGGTGTTGGTTATCTGGAAGATATGATAGGCCTGGCCCCAATTCTGCTGTGGATCAAAATTTGGTCTTTATAGAATTGGGTTTCACACGTAAAGTAGCGGAGGATAGCCTTTTGCATAATAATACGATAGCCATCCCATGGGTCAAATAATTTAAAAATACCCTTTGAGATTTGGGATTAAGTAATCTTTTTGTTGATCTGGGTAAAATAAACCCACTTTGTAAGGGCTAGGTTAAGAAAATGTTTTTCGCACATAAAGAGAAAGTCAGTATTACGAAAGCACTTGAATCTGTAATGGTTCAACCACTTTTAACAAATCAAAGCATTGAGTCTTATTTAACATGGATAAAGGCACCGGAGCTCAGATTTTACCTCACACGGTTAAGAGGAAATACGATACACTTCTTAGTGGCCTTCCATGTTCCAGGCAACTTGTTTCGTGCATTACCGTGTTGCCCATGCGATGGGACGTCACACCACTCAACAAAGCACTTTATGCTATTTTGGACTTTGTATACCTCTTTTAGATTATGGTTCCTCTGTCCTATTCTTAGGGGAAGATTTTTTAATAAACATCAGGAGGCCCTTCTCCTCTTACAGCACCTTGCGTGTCCTTTGATATGTTGTTCAGTCCTCAATTGTATCTCCCAAGCATTGAAATTACGGTAGGAAATATGCATTGTAACCTGTGTACTTTTAGTGATTTTTTTTTTTAATACCTTATAATATTATGTTTAAGGGGGGTACTCATAGCCTCTTTGTGATTGGTGTTATTGTATTGTAATTTTCCATGAGTTTTTTTTTCCCCTGCTGTTATGCTTGAATTGACCGAATAAAGAAAATGTCTTGACATGACAGCGCACATCAACCTAGGAAAAACAGACGAGGCACTGAGGAAATAGAGTGCAATTTTTAAACCCGCTATCACACCTGTTAATTAAAATTATTTTATGAGAACAGCTGCTAATTAGTCCTGCTTTGAAACATAGAAAAACGTGCCTCCCTCAGTTTTCAGTCGACCCTCTCTGAAAACTGGGCCATGAGCCAAATTTGCTAAAATCTGCTGGGACAGCTGCTGGAAAAAAACAGGACTGTCCCCTCAAATCTGGGACACTGTGTCACCCTAGGGCAGAGGTCTTAAAACTTGGAGGCGGGCCCCCCTAAAGGGGCCTCAAGTGATCCCAGTGGTGGCGCCAGACTCCGGCCAAAAGAAGCATTCTACAGATAACAGGCCCTTGTTATAAGCAGAAGCATGTTATTGCATTTTAAAAAAAGTAACAGTACTTAACTGCGATGTTTAAATAGGTCTAGACATATTTATTCATTGCCATCTTTATAAAAAAATTGAAAAATTCTGAGGTGGGGCCCAATGATTTTTATTTTTCAAGAGGGGGGGGCGTGGCATAAAATGTTTGAAGCCCACTGCCGTAGGGGAAAGGGCATTTTAAGAGGAGCAGAGAAAGATTAGCGTAAGACCAACCAAAAGTTGGAATCCAATAAGAACTGTTTGTCTAGGTCAGTGTCTAAATGGAATTATAAAAGCGTAGGTACTCGGTATCCCAGAGTACCAGTTTGCTACTGAGACGCGCACTCCGTAGGACTCCCTAAGAAGCGCAGGTACTCTTCTTTCAAATAAAAGAAGTGCAGGTACTGGGTACCTGTGAGTACCTACCTCCCCACCTAAAGCACTGGTTCGGATTTTGACCGTTCAGACTATTTTGTATACTTGCGTTTTTTTCCCCCCAAGTCTCCACTGAAATCAATTCAAGTCACAGAATTTTAAGTGTGCCAGAATCCACCCCCTCTCCGACCGCAGCAGCGTCCTGATATCAACGCTGCATGGTGTCAGACAGCGCATGCCTCCAAGGCGACTCACCAGCAGAGCGAACCCGCCACCTTTCATCTCTGGCCTTTGCCCCCGCCGCCCCACCTTCACTGCACGTGCCCTTCACGGCTGAGCATCGTGGCCTGCACGGACAGGCCTGCGAGGCACGTGGCGCCACACGGTGCCTCCTCCACCCGCCCGGCCGCCGGGTGGAGGCCTCTCTGCCCGAACCAAACGCCGCCTGCTACCCCGGCGAGACCTCCCCAGCACAGGTTTACCGCGAGGTTTCCAGGGGCAGAGGGCAGGGGAGAAACACGGATGATTGTATGGGGGAAGGAGCGAGGCAAAGCCCGGCACAGGTGCTGCCTTGAGGTTGCAGAGCGAACATCTTGGAAGCACAAAGCACCGTGTGACGGGCTCGCGCCGCCTGAAGGAAAGTTATTGCTACTACGCCCCAGCTGTGGTGTTTGCAGAGGCGAAACATAGGTCCCTGCAGCCCCGGGAGAGGGGTGTGGTTGGCAACCTTTCAAGGGCCGCCAATCCTTCAGGGGGGCTAATCCGCCAGAAGACCAGTGAATAGATGTAGTATATGGGAGACTCGGGGGGCTCTCTTAACATTGTGATAGGGGGCTCCATAATGTTATGTTACGCCACTGGGCATCTGTATGAACATCTGACTCTGGGGACAAACAAGCTCCCGTGACCCGGAAGGGGTAGTGAGTAAACACAGCATTCTAAAGGGGAGAGCCGGCTGAAAGCTGTCTGGGGTTTCTGGCGTTCCCTTCTTGAGGGGGGCGGCTACATCGACGGGAGACTCCTTGCAGCTAGGACTGTACATCACACAAACACAGTGCTAAAATCAGTTTTTAATTTGAGAAGGGGGTTTCCAGTGCGGGGCACCGGTACTTATTTTTCTGCCTCAAGCATTTACTGCGAGCAAAAGACACATGGGAAAGACGGAGGAAGAGCAAAAGTAAAAGCGTCACTATGAGAGAAAGCTGCAAGAGTGAGCTGAATGGGCAGGGAATGGCTATAAATGGATTAAAGATGCCCGAGATGGCTTCCTCAGTGTTCTGTGCTCTCACATTTAATTGCAGCAGCCGCGAGTGTCAGGGAGAGCTTTGTGCACCACAGTTTTATTTACAAATTAAGCACTGGATAAAATTAACTGGAAACAAGATAAGCAGAACAGATTGGTTTTCAGGGCCTTTGTGAAAGATGGGGTATTCAGTAATCTGGCATAGCCGGAAAGTTCTACCTTTCAATTTTGGACCCAAAATCCTGCCGGATGTTCCTTCAGAGTACGTTTTCAACACATATTTTGGGCAGGTGTAAATAGATGGGACTCAGGAACCGTGCATGAGCATATGGAGTAACAAATACTGAAAAGGAAAACACTTGTTCAGGGTAGGGTGCAGTGTTTTTGAGAACCAGAAAACCAGGACTGTCTGGGGAAATCAGTTCCGCCTGGTCACCCTAGTTCAAGGATGCCAGGCAGTTCGATCTGGACTGTTCCTATCTGAGCAGGGCCAAGACTGACTTGCAGATGGCTGGGTCTAATCTAAGGTGGCTTGCAGCATTAGTTGCCTTCTTTCAGGACTGCAATGTACCTGAGGTCAGGAAACCGGATGTGCATGACCAGCCTGCTGGGTAGGAGTGTCCAAGGGCTCTGCTCTCAAGAAGTCTGCTGCCCCACTGCATCGCGCCATCTCACACATCTAAGATGCAGTATCTACGGAAGCTGGTATTCAAAGGCCCCTCGTGAAATACTGCACGGACATAGTGCTGATTCCTAGTTCACCTAGTCTCCAGCGATGGCCGACCCATGTATGCCAACCCTCCCGATTCAGGTGGGAAACTATCGTTTTTCAAGGCTAGTCTCCTGCCGCCTGATTCGTGTATTCGGAAACCTGATTCGTCTGCAGGCTTCAGCTGACAGGGCCTGGTCTTGTGTAACTCAGAGTTTGGACTGCCATTAACCTGCTCCTGCGGGCCAGTGCACAACACTTGCATCACGCTCTCTCTACCTTACATAGCGATTTCTCTGTGCTCCTGAAAGGTAAGGAACAAAACTGTACATTTGCGTATCTAAAGTCCAATCCTGCAGCAACAAGCTTCCCATACATAACAGTAACCCGATTCAGGCTCCAATAGAAATAAGTGGGGAAATACATTCTCCTGATTTTTCTTTTTTTCTTTCTAGAAATCTCCCACTTTTCTCTTCTATATTTTTGGCATGTATGCCGATAAGCATTCTCATGCTTAAAGCAAAACTACTCCTGGTCACACCTCCTTTCAGTCCTTTAACTCGCACTCACTTTTCTCTTATTGTCACACCCCCTCATTTCTCTCACTCTGCTTCAGGGGTGTATATTGGTCTTTAGGATTGGGGGGGGGGGGGGCTTTGAGCTTCAGATTTTCTGACATTCACGCTGGCACATAATGATAAAATATATGACAAGCAGGGCACATGAGAGGGGGTTACGAGGAAGCGGAAAGGGAGAGGAATGTGGATTGGTAGCAATATTAAGTGATAGAAATGCAATATTTTGTAAAATAATCAACTTTTTTTCGACTTTCAAAACCGGCATTAGAGCAACAAAGAGTGTGTGCCTTTGTTAGTGTATGCATGCAAAACTCTGAGGTAAAATCTGAAACATCTCACCACACCGGACTGAAAGCACCAGTACCCAAGTATTTAGTAGAAAATACATTTATTAGGGGGTTTAACACCCCAAACACCCATCGAAGCCATGCTCTTCTTGCTAATCCCCCTCTCACTCACTCTCATTCACACCAGCCACACATTCTCTGTTTTCCCTCCCACAGCAACTTACACTCTTCTCGCGCACACTCCTCTGATATTCAACAGCTGTTCCCTTGTGGCGCCAGATGTGCTGACGTGCCACTGATCCTGGTTGCTCCCTGGGACCGGTGCTTGAGCCGCTCAATATCCCTGCCTGGGCCGCCAGTGCTTGCTCCCAGCGTGAAGGTGCCAGCTCAGCTCCGCCAGCCCAGCCAGCGTGGCAGGCAGTCATTTCCCAGTGCTGTGCCCTAGCTGCAAAACCACCTCTAGACATGACCCCAGGGCGCCACAGGCACACTGGACACAGGGTGCACGTGGCCTACTGCTTTAACAGGCAATGCCTGTAGAGAACGACCCACACAGAACAGTCCTCTTGAGACCTCCACTTGTTAAAGTGCAGGTGTGTCAAAACAGGGCTGAGCTACTCATAGAAGTCATTTAGGGTTGCCACAGGTCGCAACTGCAATCCCTGGCTTGTTACTGCCTTTTCGACCCCTGGAACTGCCTTTGCGACCCCTGGCCTCAGAGGTGGCAAATCAGTATCTAGAACACAGGGGCAGCTCATCAATATAGACGTTGTTTGGGGCTCCACTCGCTTTGTTTTTACTCTGTTTTTTTTTTTAACCCTACCACTGGTGAATAATAATGCTTCATTATTCACTATTAGTGTAATAGAAAATGGAGTACAATTAGCTGGAATATAACTTTACGAGGCAGTTGAGATAAGTAAAAAAGATGCTATTAAATGTATGTTGTGTACGTGCTTGCAAGTGAGTGTGTTTACGTAAGCCAGAGAGCGTGTAAGTGTGAATGCATGTGTAAGCATGTGTGCTTGAGTGAAATTAATGGTCAAAGGGCGTGTGATGTCGCTCCTGCTACCCCTGGCATTTTGGTGAATTGACGTTCATGGAGCTACTTTTACAAGGAGAAGTAAGAGATGTGTGGGTGCTCGTTGTCTGGCTGTTTTGTCAATGAACGCAACACATCTGTTCTCTCATTTCTTGCACTGATATGTGGGGGAGGTGCGCCCTACACTCAAAAGGCCGACACACACTCGCTTTCTCACCCCCTGGTGACCCCTTACAGCGCTTAGCCTGGATCCTTCAAGCGCAGGTGTGTATTCACGCGCGCCTGCCTCTGTCTGGTTCAGGTGGCATGCGCCGAATGTGGTTGTTAGCAGATGTGTGTGTGTGGCTCTGTCATAAAGTCAACATAATGCACCCTCTACCATTTGCTGAGGATCACTAAATGCCACTTAGACTGGCCCAATCTTACAGATGCGAGGAGACCCCGGCGAGGCCATGGTCTGTTTGGATTAGGGCCCCTCCAAGTCCATAGTGTCTGCAGAACCCTCTTTTATTTATGCACCAAGTAAACAGTGGCGTAACAGCAGCGCCCATGGTGGACGGGGGTGCGAGGTCCAGAGGGTCCCCCAACACACTACACTGTGCACAGGCGGCGAGGCCCTGCCTGAGAGCTCCTAGCTTGATCGGGGGGGGGGGTCCATGTACGTTACAGGGGGCTCCCTCAAGCTTTGTTACGCCACTGCTGTCTCCCGTGAAATGTAGGGGTGTGTTGGTGTCACGATGCCCGGGCCCTGCGGGGTGCAAGGTGCGCGGTGTAGTACGCACGCACATTTGCCTGTATCCAGCAAGACGCAGGGTGTGGGGTTGCGCCCCCAGGCCCGCCGACTCCAGCACGTTGCAGAGAGCGTAGGGTTGTGCATACGGCTTCCTGTTCGCTCGGACCCAGTGGAATGCAGGCTGTGCGGAGTTACGCACGCGTCCTCCTCTTGACCGGAACCTCTGGGGAGCAGGCAGTGCTCCTTTCCGCTCACACATTTGCCTTTGGAGACAGCTGAGCGCAAGGTGTGGCTCAAAGCCGCCTCCTTTCACGAATAATTTGCGAGCCTGGATTGCGAGGCCATGATAGTGCCAGATGTAGCGGGGACGTCAATGGGTAACAGGCGAGTGCTTGCCCTTTACGCAGCTTCCCCAACACCCCCTGTCCCTCAACTTGTTGTAGGGGCGGGGCCCGGAACTGCCTGTCCCGTTCCGGAGGGTAGTAAGCAGCAACCCTCGTTCACCCGCCTATCGCGCCCCGTTTGTTAGACAATTGGCTCGAAACGCGCTTGGCACGGTGTGCTGCTTGGCAGGGACCGGCGTGCATTGTTTATGTGTTCTGGCATCGGTAAATAAAGCTGTCATCGATGCTGGCAGCGCGAGGTGTGCAGGTAGCGCGTCTGAGCACAGACCTCCTGGCTGTGTGTAGAGGGAGGGAGGCCTCTGGTCTGTGACCTGGCAGCGGGCAGTGCCAGGCGCGCCCTCCAGCAGCTGTTCC
This sequence comes from Pleurodeles waltl, assembly GCF_031143425.1. Taxonomy (NCBI): domain Eukaryota; kingdom Metazoa; phylum Chordata; class Amphibia; order Caudata; family Salamandridae; genus Pleurodeles; species Pleurodeles waltl. The sequence goes on along the minus strand of NC_090447.1, from coordinate 352,155,897 downwards.
CCAGCTGGCTCTGCTCGTTAACCCAGCAGCGCGCCTCGCCGCAGGAGGGACCTGGGAGCGAGGGGGGCGTCTGGAGCCGGAGAGAGCGCAGCTTCGGTGCTTCTGCGGGGCCGGCAGCGCCATGTGCGCGGGACGCCAAAGATCCAGCAACGTTAGCAGGGAAAAGGCCAGATCGGAAGTCAGGGGAGTACGACTGAAGATTCATTTTGGATCTCAAGGAGCAGACACTTTCAATTTTAGTAGTTCCCTGTCTGATCTGTGACCTTCCACCTCCACTTCTGATAATTGCCGGGGTCCCGGGGGATGAGGCGTCCTGGAGTGCATTCCTTTGACCCAGCGGATAGTTCAGAGGATGTTTTTATTTTCGAAATGAACCTACGCTTCTTGTTTATTTTTTGTCCATCTCTTCTTTTGCCACCACTCGCCTTGTTTTCCTTTAACACTTTGTATGGTTTGGGAGGGGGTCGGGGCTGGACCACACAAGAGAGGCAGTGAGAGAGAGAGAGACTCTCGCTAATGAGTCAACCAATTGAGGGGGAGGGGGTAACATTTCAAACAATGGGGCAGAGCTGTCTTTAGAGAAAATACAAGAAAATGAACTAATAAATCTAATAAATTGTGTATTTTAAACATATTGGTCAAACCCGACATTATTACACACGCGTGTTTTAGTGGATTTTTACCATGTTTATAGGCTACTTGCAAACCCCATTAAAAAGGGGAGTGCTTGTTTTGAGTACCACTGAGCAGAATTTACAAATTCAGCACAAAGCACCATTAAAACCAGTTTTCACAAAGTTGCATGAAGACATTCTTTAGAATTCTGCAAAACATTCTTCTACGAAATGCCAATGAGCTCATAAAATCTTTTTGATTCCATCTTCAGAAACATGTTCCTGCTTGAGGTCTGACCAAAGGTACATTTTCATTGTGCTCTTCATGATGTTGCAACATATGCTTGTCTGCAGTGCTTAATTTGTGAAAGAATAAGTGCTGGGTCCCGTAATTGTGCTCAGAAGCCCACCGGAGCTATGGAAGTTTGACATGCCAAGGCTGTAGTGTGATGATTCCACCCAATATCTCTTTAATCCATCACTAGGCAGCCCCTTGTCCCTTTATTTTACTCACTGGTTCCTTCTTTCTCCCCTTGTCACTGGATTTCAGTCTTTCTCTTCCTTCTTCCCCCTTGTATGTTTTTCTCTCTTGCTCTGGGTCAAAGTCTGATTTGGAAAAATTAGTGCCGGTGTGCCTCACCTGCAACCATAGACACCGTTACGCATGTCTTGTATGATGCCACATACTTGAAGTCTCTTAATATTGAGCACACTAGGAAATATGCAGTGGCGGCTACCACCAATCAGGGGTGTGGCGAGGGTGCTGGAGGAGGGTGTCAGGTGGGGGTATAAAAATAAAACAAACGTACCTAACGCTGCTGCTCCCGTTCCTGTTGCTGGCCTCTCCCTCTCTCCCCAGCAGTCACCACAGGCTCCCAATCCAGATTCTGCTCTCATGCTAAAGCGAGCAGCACCGGGATTGGCCTGAGTGGGCTGGTTTGACGCTCGCACAGGCACAGGGAGCCTTTGCCATTTCTCCAATCCGGCTGTGTAAGACAGCCAGATTGGAGAAATGTAAGTGCGTATGTCAGTTTGGCCGAACTAAGACGGGCAGTGAAATCGACATGCAAACTTCACAGTACCCACCACTCCTCCCTGCAGCCCGACCCTGTACCACCCTACATTCCAAGCTGTCAGAGAGACAGCGACAAAATCATAATAACATTGTTTTATTATCATTTTATTTGTCATTGCCTGCAGGAATGAGGGGGAAGGCGACACTCCTCTGCTATTACGGAGGAGCCGCCCCTGGAAATATGACTGGCAAGTCAAGGACTTGATGCCTAATGCATCTGCCATTCCTCCAGAGACTGAATTAGTGATTGGCAATATTATTGCCTGTTAATTACTCTTCCAGGAAACTGTGCTATTCTAAATCAAAAATAAAATAGTTGTTGGCGCCCCCACAATACGTAGTTCTCATGAGATAACTGAGCAGGAAGCCAGCAGGCCTTAAGAACTGGCAAAAAGGCAGCTTTCCCGAAATAATCTCATAGCAAATAGTGTTCAAGCATGCAAAGAATACACGTATTTCATGCTCAAGAACACACAGAATGTGTGGCTGATAGATAGTGTCCTACATAAGTCACTCCAAAAGAAACACAAATACTGCATTGAGAGGGTTTGGGTGTACTATATGATATGGCTGTTAGTCATGCAGTGCACTCAAAAATACAGTCTTGGATCCAATCCGGCTCGCTTACTTAACCTCAAGCTCGACCCTGGGTAGCTGTTGCTGCGAGCAGCAGGGCTTAGCAAAGAAACTATGTGTAAAGCATTTAACTGCACCAAATAACAAAATAAGAAAACAATGACACATGAAACAAAGAAGAAAGCAATTTATGAAAAATAGGTTATATTTTTATGAATTGTTGGAGAAGATTAACAAAATCCACTGGAGGATTCCGGAGATACAGATTCCAGACAATGTTATCACTTTTAAAATGCAACAGCAAACAAGCATTAATCAAAATAAAATTTGAAAACTTTTGAAAAGTTTGAAACAGTTTGTCTAATCGGGCCGGGTTGGGCAACCAATTCCTACAGGACAGAGGTATAGTTGGGCAAAGTGGACACTTTGGACAGTTACCTGGCAACCAGAGTATTTTTGAAGCAAAATCCAAACTTTACATGGCAGTTTGGGGAGAAAGTTTTCCCTCCTTGATCCTGTCTCCACTTTGTTTGCAGGAACAAAAGGCACTTTGCTCAGGGGTGTTAACACTACATCCCTAATAAAGGCAGCTTCACCTTTGAAGCTCGCCTTTTGGGCTAACAACCTGAGTAGCCATCCTGGGGGAGGAGGTGGCGCCTCTCTCCTTAGCAGCTGCCTTTGTTTCTCGACTGGAGAGTCGTTCACACTTCTCAGGCAGTCAGAAAGCTGCCTGTATGCCAGGGCCTTTGTGAGGCACTGTGCTAGCTGGAGCACAGAATGGCAACTTTCTAAAAGTTGCCTACCTTTAATAGTGGTATTAAATTCGACCTGGGCATCAAGTTGAATTTAATGCCAAGATGAATTTCGTATCTTGTATGACCCAATTTAGTAGACCCATTCAGGAGTTAGCCGGGTTGGGGTGCCAATCGGTAACCAGTGCTAGTCAATGGGTTACTTGTTTAGCCACAGCAAAATGACAATTTGGATGTGTTTCTGTTAAGACATCAAAATATATGTCTTGCTTAACAAAATGCACCTCTCTGCCATAGGGCTCTATAGTCCTACCTAGTGTGTGTGTGTGTGTGTATGTATGTATGTATGTATGTATGTATGTATGTATATATATATATATATACAAACATATATATGTGGTTAAGGAATAGGGTGACTGTCATTGGAGTGAATGGTGAAGTTGAACTGACAGTGGAACCACTGTCCTTACAGTCTGCAGTGGCAGACTGGGAGTCATTTTGCACCTTGTCACACACAAGGTGGCACAAACAGTGCTGCAACCCTGAGTGGACCCCCTGTCTTACATGCCCTGGGTACCATACACTAGGGACTTATCAGTAAGTCAGTCCTTGCCAATTGGGTGTATCCAATTCGACATGCAATTTATATAAGGTCAGAACACTGGCACTGAGGTCTGGTTGGCAGGCCCCAGAGTAGAAAAACCAACAGCATCAGTTAAAAAATGTGGGGGTGAAAATGCAAAAAGAGGCATTTCCTTACATGCATCTTAAAACAGCATATTATAATAACAACAATGCTATCAATTCTGTGCTGAACCCTCCATCACATAAAGTGTCTAATCCACAGCAATATTGCTCATGTTTTTAAATCCCTCAGATGCAATGTGTGTAATAAAAAACAATATGTTACAAATCACTCCAAAATTCCCATAAGACTGACCATATACCCTGGCTTGGGTAGAGAAAGGCCAACCTTGAATGAGGTGCAGGAGAGAGGTCAAGCAGCCAACATTGTTACCAGTTTGTCATTGGTACACTGGAACAAGTAGTACACAAAGCAGTGTTTTCATTTTGAAAATACTTTTGCATTGAAAAAGTGTTTACACAACACTAGAGTTATGTTCCATTTGGAAGACCCAGGCTCAGCAGAATAATGTCTCACAAGTTTTTTGCTGCCAAATTACACTACCTTGAAAAGGCAGGACACAGTGGTGCAATGCCTACACGAGAAGAATGTGAGTATAACGCCTTTGCATAGACATCACCCCAGAGAAAAACACACAAAGTATATGTTAAAGCAAATTCTACATCTGTCTTAAAATAGTCAGAGAAACTGCTCATAGAGGTGTTTGCTTTAGGCAGCAGGGGTTAGACAAAAAGTATATATTCAAGCTTCAGATAGCAGGGTTATCTCTCAGGTTATCCATAGGTAAGGCACCAGACACCCACACTGCCCCTCCGGTGGCAATACCCCATCCCCAGAGGACAGAACCCAAAATTCATAATTTTTGCTTGATTTCTTGTAAATTTGCCACTAGCCCTGTGTTTAGTGCCCAAGGGCACCGACTAAATATATTGAAAACTTAAAGATGCAGGATATGAGTTGAGCTGATTTATTAGTTACAAAGCGCAACAAGCATCCCAAGGCATTTTAGTGCTGAATTGATTAACAAAGTCAGAAAGGACATGAAACTAATCCAGAAAACAGATTACTTTTAAGAGCCCTCCTAAACACAGAATGTTCCTATATTTGGCACAGACCAGGCCAAGTTGCAGTGCATTCCTAATGGAGAAAGCCATAACGTAGAAGGAACTCCCTGCTCGGCCTTAAAGAGCCCTTCTAAATTGAATGATCAGTAACAGGCAGTAAAAGTCCAAAAGAAGGGATTGCTTAGATTTGAAAGTACACAAGTAAGCAGCATGGCGCCCGTTTCATAGTAAGATGTGTGAGCAACGCAGAACATCTTATAATGAACCCTTCTTGATACTGGCGAAAAGTGTAATTTATGCGAGCCCGCCTTGAAGCTTGTAAATAGCTGGCTCAGGAAGGCCAAGTAGCAAGCAGTGCCATAGAGCAATCGAGAAATGATGGTAGCAGTAACAATACCTTCAAGTGGCACAGATTAAAACCAATGTTTTTCTTTAAGATCCTATTAACAGGACGGCACAACTGCTGCTCCAAGATGAAGCAGGTGGAAAGGCTGACATTGTAATTTTGTCTGACGTCATTCAGTCCAGCTACAGGGACAGACTCGTCCAAACCAGGGCTTTTACTCGTCTGTAAGTATCCTTCAAGATATTTTGAAAGCTGGCGAGCCAGCACCTCTCACCTGTTTTAGTGACTGCTTGCAAAAGAAATATGAGCCTATAGTTAGCTTCTGCCCTGTAGTTCAAGTATGACTTTTTCATATAGATGGTTGACAATTCTTTTCGTCTGTTCACTAGGGACAGTTCCAGGTGAGAACAGGTGTTAAGCATAAAGGTAAAAGCAGGTGGCGTAACCCAAGATGAAGATGTTAGTCCTGAGTGAACATACTCCATCTAAGGATCCTGTTAAGAAGGAAACGTCCTCTTGTCCCTTAGTTCCTGGGAGAGCTGTGAGAAGAGCGATAAGCAAGCATTAGCAAAGCCAGTAGGCTTCGCCTATGCAAGAGCTACTGGATTTGCCAAATAATTTCACCATGTTATACAGCAGAGTGGAGTAGAGGGTGGCATGGCGGGGTGATGTAGAGTGGAGTGGCATAAAGTGGATTGGCATAGAGTTGAGTCAAGTTTTGTGGATTGGGGTAGGCTACAGCGGCGTGGCATGGAGTAAACTACAATGGAGTAGAGTGGCATTGCATAGAGTAGAGGGGCGTAGAGTTTCATGGAGTAGAGGGGCATAGATCAGAGCGGTGTAGAGTACAGTGGTGCAGATTACATTAGAGTGGTGTAGAGTGCAGTGGCATGAAGTAGAGTGGTGCAGAGAAAAGTGGCCTGGCGTAGAGTGGTGGACAGTAGAGTGGTGAAGAGAAGAGTGCAGTGGCTCAGAGTAGAGTGGTGCAGAGGTGTAGAGTGCAGTGTTTTAAAGTGCAGTATCGTAGAGTAGTTCAGAGAAGAGCAGAGTGAAGTGGTGTAGAGAATGTCATAGAGTACAGTGGCCTAGACTGGCGTAGAGTGCAGTGACATAGTGAAGGGTAAAGTGCAGTGGTGCAGAGTAGAGTGCAGTGGCATAGAATAGAGTGCAGTCAGTAGAGAGTGGTGCAGCAGCATAAGGTGGCCCAGCAGGGTAGAGTGCAGTGGCGTAGAGTGGTGCAAAGATGAGCAGAGTTGCACAGAGTGCAGTAGTGTAGAGCAGAGTTGCATAGAGTGGTGCAGAGTAGAGTGCAGTGGCATAGAGAAGCGCAGAGAAGAGCAGAGTGGCATAGGGAGCAGTGGCATAGAGTGGTGCGGAGAGGTGCAGAATAGATTGCAGTGGCATAGGGTACAGTGGCGTACTGTGCAGTGATAGAGTTGTTGCAGAGAAGAGCAGGGTTACATTGAGTGCAGTGGCACAGAGTGGCATAGATTAGAGTGAGGTAGAGTGGAGCAGATTGCAGTGCCATTGAGTGCAGTGGAGTGGTGCAGAGAAGAGTGGACTTGACAGAGTGCAGTTGTGTATAGGCAAAGAGTGGCGCAGAGGCGTAGAGTGCAGCATCATAGAGTGCAGTGGTGTAGAGTAATGCAGAGAAGAGCAAAGTAGCGTGGAGTGAAGTGGTGTAGAGTGGTACAGAGAAGAGCAGAGTTGCATTGAGAGCAGTGGCATAGGCTAGAGTAGTGCAGAGTAGAGTGCAGTGGCGTAGAGTGGAGTGGCATACAATGGTGCAGAGAAGAGCAGAGTGGTGTAGTGGTGCAGCAGCATAGAGTGCAGTGACGTAGAGTGGTTCAGAAAAGAGCAGAGTGGCGTGCAGTGGTGTAGAGTGGTGCTGAGATGAGCAGAGTTGCAAAGAGTGCAGTGGTGTTGAGCAGAGTTGCATAAAGTGGTGCAGAGTAGAATGCAGTGGCAGAGAGTAGTGCAGAGAAGAGCAGAGTGGCATCAAGAGCAGTGGCAGAGAGTGGTGTGGAGAGGTGTAGAGTGCAGTGGCATAGAGTATAGTGGTGTAGAGTGCAGTGTTGTAGAGCTGTTGCAGAGAAGAGCAGAGTTACATAGAGTGCAGTGGCACAGAGTGGCATAGATTAGAGTGAGGTAGAGTGGAGCAGAGTGCAGTAGCATTGAGTGGAGTGGTGCAGAGAAGAGTGGACTGACATAGAGCGCAGTGGTGTAGAGTAGTGCAGAGAAGAGTGGACTTGACAGAGTGCAGTTGTGCATAGGCATAGAGTGGCGCAGAGGCTTAGAATGCAGCATCATAGAGTGCAGTGGTGTAGAGTAATGCAGAGAAGAGCAAAGTAGCGTAGAGTGCAGTGGTGTAGAGTGGTACAGAGAAGAGCAGAGTTGCATTGAGAGCAGTGTCATAGACTAGAGTGGAGTGGCATACAATGGTGCAGAGTAGAGTGGCCCAGAAGCATACAGTGCAGTGACGCAGAGTGGTGCAGAAAAGAGCAGAGTGGCGTAGAGTGGTGCAGAGATGAGCAGAGTTGCAAAGAGTGCAGTGGTGTAGAGCAGAGTTGCATAGAGTGGTGCAGAGTAGAATGCAGTGGCAGAGAGTAGTGCAGAGAAGAGCAGAGTGGCATCAAGAGCAGTGGCAGAGGGTGGCGTGGAGAGGTGTAGAGTGCAGTGTTGTTGAGCTGTTGCAGAGTAACATAGAGTGCAGTGGCATAGATTAGAGTGAGGTAGAGTGGAGCAGAGTGCAGTGACATTGAGTGCAGTGGAGTGGTGCAGAGAAGAGTGGACTGGCGTAGAGTAGTGCAGAGAAGAGTGGACTGGGCAGAGTGCAGTGGTGCATAGGGGTAGAGTGGTGCAGTGGCGTAAAGTGCAGCGTCATAGAGTGCGGTGGCATAGAGTAATGCAGAGAAGAGCAAAGTAGCATGGAGGACAGTGTTGTAGAGTGGTACAGAGAAGAACAGAGCTGCATAGAGAGGAGTGGCATAGGCTAGAGTAGTGCAGAGTAGAGTGCAGTGGCATATAGTGGTGTAGAGTGCAGTGGCATAGAGTGGTAGAGAGAAGAGCAGTGTGGCATGGAGTGCAGTGCTGTAGAGTGGTGCAGAGAATAGCAGTGTTGCATAGAGTGCAGTGGCATAGATTAAAGTTGGCTAGAGTAGAGTGGTGTAGTTTAGAGTTGCCTAGAGTACAGTGGAGTTGCGTGCAGTGGCATAGAGTGGTGCAGAGTAGAGTGCAGTGGCGTAGAGTGCAATCATTTTGAGTGGTGCAGAGGCATAGAGTAGAGTGGTGAAGGATAGAGTGAAATGGCATAGAGTGGGGCAGAGTAGAGTGTAGTAGCATAGAGTACAGGGTAGGGAACAGGAGGGAAAAGAAACTACATGGACGGAGGTATGGGTGATGAACTGAAAATACAAGCACTCATATGAAGTGCTTGAACACAAAGAAAAAAGTAGCCCCAGAAACGTGAGCAGTTGATGGACACAAGTACTTGGTCCTTGCTCCGGGGGAGGGCCAAACACAAGAAAATAACAGATGCTTGCATGATGTGATAAACGGGGACAAAGGAAATTAGAGCGATGTTGAAGCTAACACATGGTATGCTGGGCGGGCTGCAAGCCCAATGTGTATAAACTACATGTCCCACAGGGAGAGTGCATGCGGTGTCTAGGCGGAACCTAAAAAGGGAAAAGGTTTGTAATCATGCTGCATTACAGCATAAAACCGTAAGATAGTGTTTTGCTTTACTTTTGACTGAGCCAAAATACACACACTGAAAGGAGTCGAAAAGATTCTCTGGAATGCACTTCTTAATCTGAAGAAGAAATTTACTACAGCTTTTTGCAAGGCTAGTGAAGGAAGGCTTGAATAGCCAAAAGCGTACTTTCGAAATGTGCAACAATGAAGTAAGACCATGTACAACGAACCTTCAATCTATAAACAGCAAATATATACATACACGGATACAAATACTTATATTGTTATAATTATATATATATTCATACACAATGCAAAGCAAATAATTAATAAGTTTGCATCATCGTAGGGCCTGTCTGGTGCTCCATCTTTCTTCTGCCAGCAAGCGGATGACCCCAGTCGACTGAGACGAGAAAGAGAGAACTCTACCCTCACAGGAAATATATATCAGGCATTTGACGTCTAAAGTCCTGACTGAGGTCTCTGAATCACCCACTGTCAATCTGGGTCTCTTAAACAAATGATGAAGGAGCTTTCTGGAAAAAATCCTCCCGCTGCGCAATAAGTATTAAAAAATGCTGGCTATTTTAGGTCAGCTTTGAAAGAAACACGTCAGGACTTGCACAAAATCCAGAAGTGTCTTTCCCAAAACTAAACCATTCCCTGCTGTAACATAAACATAAATCTAGTACATCCTTATCTCGCTAACTGACTCCTCCACCTTGCTCTTCGGTGAGAAAAACAACATGCAGAATAGAAAACACATTGCATAACATGTTTGTACGGAAAACTACTCGTACCATTAACGTGGCAGTGAAGCTAAGGCTAAGCTGAATACAAAATGGAGTCTAACTGGTGATCACTAATGTGACAGTGGACAGCCAAGCTATGTGCAAAGTGGTGCGACAAGAAGTCAGTGGTCAAATACAAATATCATTACTGATGGGCCATACATCCCTGAAAGGCCTGGATCTTTATATAGAGAGAAAAGAGGCCAAATTGTTACAAACAACTTGGAAGGAATAATAGTAATTTTGATAGAGAGCAGATTGGTGAGATTGGAGCCTGCCTGGAGAAGAGCCCTTGAGCTGGAGGCCTGACAAATAGAACTGAAAGTGAAAGGGGTCTTAATAGCAGTAAGAGAAAATCTGTAACACACGTCATTGATATGTATATGGTGCTTTCAAAGTCTGATGTGTGTGTATATACATGTTTGTGTTTTGATAAATGCATATTTCTACATACAAAGGCGGAACTGTTGTAGCATTGTTTCTCTTCCCATGACATTATACAATATGCCTAAACTACCTCCAGCCTGTCCTACTCTGTGAAGAACAATACTTTGCTGTTTATCGGATCATTCCATGTGTTTTCTTTAGCACTATGTACTGTGTGCTGGCAGCGTCAAGGCACCAGGAGCAAAGCCATAGGTGAAACTAAGGGCCTAATTTAGAGTTTAGCAGAGTGACAGTACCACCATAACTATGTTGAGTGTCCACAATGTCAAACTAGCCATTTCCCCACTCTAGAGTTGGCAGAAGGCCTGTATTTACACTAGTGGGGCCTCTGCAGTCCCTTTTGAGGTGAACCTCTAACGTGGTGGCCCATCTACCATAGTTCTGCCAAGTTATAAAGACGGTTGTCATATTCCCAATGAGTCAGGGATACCCTCACACAGTTTTCCGGCATAAAGCATTGTAGATACAGCAGAGAAAGCGCAGAGTGGTCCCTCATGCAAGGAGAAAGCTCTTTGCACATTAGGCCATCTGTTTGTTGTATTGAGAAAACAAACTCATGCTTTGAAAGTGTATTTTCTCAATACAGTGACATTTACACAGTGGGTGCTTTGAAATTGGCGCCTGCCTAGCAAGCCTGCAGTGCTCTGAGGATGTTGCTGCCACCACGGCTGTCCTCACATCACACACACCCCAGCCATGGAGGTGGAGATCTCTAAATAGGGTAGGTGGTCCTCTGCCTGAGAGGCTATGGGCTTATGACCCATGGCAGATCTGCTGACTGTCCATCATGTTGTAAATGTACCTCTAAGCATGGCTTGCACGTTTATAATGTGGGACATTTGACATAAGCTAGCTTGGAGGTCCCTGTGTATCATCAGTATCTATTTATTATTTTGATAATCTATTTAGCTGTCCTAAATGATGTTATCAACAATAAAAAAATTGGTGAAAGCAGGAAAATAGGCTAAATGGGTTCCCCCCCTCCACACACACATTGCCAACCCACACCCCAACGCCCCCTTCTCCGTTTATACTATGTGATTATATTGTCAAGGCAAAGACAGAGGTAGAGATTTATTAGAGGCTAGGAGGTTACAGCAGGTACAAATAATAGCTAAGATAGGTGGGTTTGGTGACCCCGGAATGAGACTCGGGATTTTAAGCTATGTGCATGTATGATCATGATAGAAGCACAAAGACAGATTTGCAAACTAATGTCTTGGTTCTAATTTCTATAGAATCCATGTGATAATTATTGCACACAGTAATTGCCGCTATCCTGGTGTGTGATTCTGAATAGGTAACATAATTACCTACTGCAGAGTTACCCACCTCAGAATGAAGCCTAACACGTGGAATCAGTGTTATCCACAATGATTACTGCATGATTTGCATTTGTGTCATAGCATTTTAGCCTGCTAGATTTCTTCAGGTTTTTTTCTTCTGGTGGAATCCATCAAGAGCAAATTGCAAAATGTGGTAATTGATGCACAACTCAGAATTCTGATCTGTGTGCAAACATCCATTTGCACATGGATTAGAATGTTATACTAAATTTTGAATCGGGTCTATGCGCAGTCTGCATGTTTATAGAAGGCAGGGATAGGTTATGTTGATGGAGATTTGCCTAGCTTTGCATTGCCATTTTTATGGCTTTGCAATGCTGTAAGGCTTGAGTATGTTGTCCTTTATAGAAGTTGTATTTAAATAGTGCTTTTTACTCCTAATGAGGTGCCAAAATGCATTTGCAGAGAAGTACTCCGTCAAGTGCCATAGATGGAACAACTCTATTTGTCATACATCCTGTATGGCGATTTTCTGATGTCATGTGTCAGGACCAGAGTTATGCTATAAATATTTTTTGGTTGCTATACCCCTGCATACATTTGAAGAGAAAATCAACGAGAGATAGATTTGTAGAGCATACGCTTTAACTGATGGAAGGAAGTTTGTGAATGCTGACTGGCCTGTGTTTGAAGTGTTGTTGTGCATGGGTATGGCTGAAACTGTGTCATAACCAAGCATGAAGCTGCAATTATGGGTGTAAAGATAGGTGTGGCCACACAAGCCAATACCTGCCAAAGATGGAGTGGTCTAAGTATATACAACATTAACCACAAATAATATGGCGCTAAGAGCACAGAGATAATTGAAGCTACCCTAGGGAGGTGCAAGGCCAGAGAGTGCAGTCATTCAACCCAAAACAGCTTCTATGGACGGTAAAAGCCATATGAGTTTCACAGTACAACAGGACCCACAGAATCCACAATACATTTTGCTAAGGACAACAATAACAGACAGTCTTCGGAAGGCTGGGGCATTCATTAGAATAATTGTTAATTCGGATCACAGAATCTATCATTTTTTCTTTGTGTTTCTCTTTAAACAGCAGCTGATGTTTTCAATGAGTTCAAAACATTAATGAAATGAAAAAAAAAATGCAACGTTTCTGCCAATAGGTGGTTGGGCCTCTCAAGAGTTGGGGAAGTGCTATACAAAAGAAAATACAATATCACTGTCTCTCTCTGTTACATTCTGCTGGAATCTTGCATTCTCTTTATTTTATGCAAGTGCAGTGAAGTCCCCTTACTGGATATTTGAGATGGGTAGCTTGAGATAGCTGGGCCCTTCAGACTTGTGAATATATCTCTAGGAACTTTAAGCAGCACACCATGGCCCTGATTACTAGTTGTACTGTACCAGTGGGGTGCAAACTCCACTCCAGTAATTACCAGTACTGTGCAGTAACAACCCACGAGTACCTTGCAATTATGAGTTAAACTCCACGGAATAAGAAATTAATGCGTAGACCCAGATTTACCAGGCAATTTCCTGCTTAGTGTTCCCCTTTCCCTGAGGTTTAAAGCACACACATAGCTTTTCTTTGGAGCATGCTCCCTCTGTGCCTTTTCTGAGGTTTTGGACAAAAGCTACAATGTCCAAATATGTAAAATTTGAATAATGATTTTGTATCAGGGGAGAGTTAAGGCAAAAGAACAAAACTTTTCTAAAGTTGTCTGAGGTTTGGGCAGGGGTTATGGAAGTGGGTTTGGCACAATGCAGCATTTTCATACAGTGATTTTTACCTTCTTTTTTGTTTGTTTGCGGGCAGTGAAATTAAGTTTGTTGTTACTGCACCCAATAAATTTGAGTTCAGGAATACTAGACCTTATATAATTGTGAGAATGGAATTCTTTGAATTCCACTGTGTACAGCTCCCAATCAGGACCCATGTTTTTTATAGGTACCATTAATCAGAGAAATCGCTACACTATGAGACACAAGAAGCAATGAAAAAAACAACAAAGCCACCTCTATCTGTGAATCGCTTTGAGATGACCTCAGTGGTGGAACTGTGCCTGATCTATTGGTAACCATGTTACCACACTTTAGGTCTTGGCTCGACAGCACATGCTCTGTCTCTTCAAGACTGTTGTAATCTTACAGTATGCTTGGAGCCTGCTGTTGCTTACCATCAGTTGGCTTGCATGATAGACTTTTTTTTACAGCTTTAGAATTGGTCACTGCAGGCCTAGCATCATTTCCGATCCAGTCTGTAGAGCAGGGACCAAACGCTGATTGATTCAACTTAATCAGTGCATGTCTGCTGCTCCCAGCATGATTGAAGTACTTCTTTTTAATGTTTAGGGCCCTGATTACAGGTGGTGTGTGGCTGGCAAAAACATCCCCAGTAGGACAAACAAAATTGCACAGTTTAAGTCTCTATAGTTCATTTGTTACTTTTATTTTGCCAAGTCTTCTTTTTCACTTTGCACTCATGCTTTGTTTTTGCTCGTGTGCACTGTTTTCAACATCTTGTTCTAAATGTTGCAAAGCAACATTGTTTCTTTTTTATGTGTAATTTCCGAAATTGTGCTTTAACACATAATAATAGTGCAGTACACCCCACTCAATCCAATCCACCCTACTCTAATTCATGCCTGTCCACCCCACCTCACCCAAACCAGCCCACTAAACTCAGTCCAATCCACCCCACACCAGAGCAATTCAATCCACCCCAGACCAGTCCACCCCACCCCAGACAAATAGAACCCCCGTCAAACCACATAAAAAAGCCAAAAATAGATCATCGGAACCCCACAGGAAACTACTGAAACTGGAAAATTTAAATAAGACTCGCCTTATCTTCACTTTGATCGAAGTCTGCATGCACAGCCTTTACTGCTGTGGAGTTTATTGACGCTCCCTTGGAAACAAAGATAAGGAAATCGGAGCACCAAGACAAAACGGTATTTCTTTCTTTGCATTCTTCAATAACAAATAATGCTTGCCATCTAGATATCATCGGTCATGCACTCCACGCTAACCCCATAATACAAAAAATCTTAAAATATACAGTGCACAGTACACAATAGGGGGAAATGTGGACTTGAACGACGCTCCCTTCAAATCGAAAGTCACGAAAGGAAATTCAGACATGCAATGTAACTTTCCGAGCCATAACTTTTGGATAATACAACCACGATGCACCAGATATCGTTAAATAATTAAGAAGCACACACTCTGAACTTGTTTGTTTGTATGACAATACTACTTCACGTTTTTTTTTAAAAAAGGAAAAAAAAAAAACAAGGAGAGAAGAGGATAGAAACGAAGGAACAAGGGGAAAAGATATAATTTAAAGCTTATAAAAACGAAACGAATAACGTGGACTTATATGCCTGAGACTTTCTCTCTCACCCTGGAAGGTTACTAAAATGTTCGGACATTGAATATAAGTGCTCTTCTTAATTTCAACATCTGCAGTCGACATCTACATGGGTGATTGTATAAAGGATTCAGTTTTTCCCATTTTTTTTTCTTTTTTTTCTTCATTGATCTCTTCTCTAGAGAAAAGACGTACTAAGACTGCATTAATAATCAACAAAGTTGCTTGTTCAGTTTCTACAACTTAAACAATACTACTGTAGTGTAGTAAATCATAAAATCTACATGACGATTAAACTTTGCAAAAATAAAATCCACTCCAGACTCGTTATCAACAAATGATATATCGGTTCTTTATTCAAACGTGACACAAAGCGTTGCCCAAGCAACCTCGTATTTTTTTTCTTTTCTCTCTTCACAGCAGTAATGCTCCGTCAAATATATGGGGCTACACATCAAAAGTACAACTCCTATTGAATTTACAAACTAAATCTGGAAAAATCTTGCTCTCTTTTCTCATTGAAGACACTACACAGTGGGCTTTACCTTTTCAAGGCAACTTTGATACCAATCATAAATAAGTTTCTGGAACATAATAGATACCATACATGTCAGATCCTAAAGTTGTGCGTCAACTATCATATAGTGCAGCCTTACAAACTGTACCAGAGATTGCAAACTCACAGCACATAATGGCTGAATCTGCTGCTGCATCTACAACGAATATGGATACTATCTTGAAAGAACTTCTAGCCATAAGATCGTCCATTTCCTCTTTAGAACACACAGTATCCACTAATACCACGGAAGTCCAAGGACTGAGGAATGAAGTTGTAAAATTCCAGATTAATATGCAATCAACGGATGCTCGCCTCTCGGCTGTTGAAAACCTCATCGACAAGATACCTGACAATAGTCAAGATATTGGATTCCTGCAACAAAAAGTGATAGAGTTGGAAGACCGAAGCAGAAGGAATAATCTACGTATCATTGGCCTTCCGGAACAAATAGAAAAGGACAATATTTTGGACTTCTTGACCACTTTTCTTCCGACCTTAACGAAAATTACTTTTTCACAGCCACTTGATTTTCAAAGAGCCCACCGTGTACGTTCACGTGGAATCACATCATCTACGAGACCTAGACATGTTTTGGCATGCTGTTTACATCATCAACAGGCTCGTCAAATCATAATGGCCGCCAAAAAACATGGTCCTTATGAATATGACTCATCCTAGATAATAATTACAGCAGATTTTTCTGCACCTACAAATTTCAAAAGGAAACAATTTCTAAATTTACCTACTAGGTTAAAGAAAAGAGAGATCAAATATGGCCTTTTGGAACCTGCCACCATGATTGTGACTTTTCAAGGGAAAACTAAAGAATATTTTGACCCTCACGATCTAGAATCCTTTTTGAATGACCTTGATGATAAAGACACTGAAATGGAACACAAATCTACCTCAAATACAGACATTATAGAACCCACACCTTCTATCTCTGCAGAGTATACAGATCAAGGTGAATGGATACCTGTGCAGCGACAGTGGACACATGGTGGGAAAATGTAAGGCATGGAAAAAAAATCGCCCAAGAGACAAATCCAGATCTCCCATCAAACCATGAGTAAAGTTCAGTATATTAATCCTAGAGGGGTGATTTGCTATATCTATGACGTAGGAAAATATACTCTGTGTCCTAACAATAGTGTTCCCTCACCTTTTTTCCTCTTCTCTATCTTCCTTTCACAGCTTCCAGGCTTCTATCCCCTGATTAAAGTTAAATCACTCAGTGTACATACTGTCTTATATATTAAGTTGGACAGTTCAGTAATAAACAACTCTTCTGATAAGTGATACTTTCCTGTTACTACATTTTCAACGAATCCATATTGGGTTAAAGATTCAAATCTCATATAATTACATAACTATAATCCTAATATTCTAAAAAAAAAAAAAATTCTTCTCTCCTCATATTCTTTTCTCTCAACTTTTCTACTTTTATCCACTTTCTTAGATTGGCATTATATATTTCTATTTTTTTTTTTTTTTAAATATTTGTTGATATCGCTATAATATGTCTTCAAACAAGTTAAAACCTCTGAATGTTGTATCTTTAAATGTTAACGGTTTGACGCACTTTATTAAGAGAAAAAAAAAAAACAATTGTTACCTTGGCCAACAAAAACCAGATATTGCTTTATTACAAGAAACACATCTTACTGAATCAGAAAGTGAGAAACTGCAGAGAGAATGGATAGGTCAAGTAATACACGCCAATATAACTCATAAAAATCCTATGGATACCGCCACACCCATCCGGAAATGTGGAGTGGCTATCCTTTTCAATAAAAACCTACCATATAAAATCTTACAAACCTGGACAGATGATGAAGGCAGATATGCATTCGTTAAAATACGTCTCAGAAACTGCCATATGATTATAGGGTCAATATATGCACCTACTGATTCCAAAACAATATTTATTTCAAAAATTACTAGATTACTTTAATCTTTTGGACCCACCAAAGTACTGATTGGTGGAGATTGGAATGTTACAATAGATCCATTTATTGACAAATCTGGTAAACCAGATACCCATCATTCCACCGACATATATCCTGAAAGATCTTATGGATGACTTTGCTCTACAAGAACCTTGGCGTTTACTGCATCCACATGATAGAGACTATACTTTTACATCCAGTGCACACTCCATTCGTCCTAGAATAGATTATTTTTTAACATCACCAACATTGATACAGTCAATTTCACATGCAGGAATTACTCCTTGTAGTATATCTGATCA